>NW_020954571.1:14909650-14929381 GCF_900497805.2 Vombatus ursinus | reverse complement strand
TGTGTGTGTGTGTGTGTGTGTGTGTGTGTGTGTGTGTGTGTGTGTGTAGGATGCTGAGACTGGGTGTTCTTCTCCCCCCAGATGAGCCCTCTCAACAGAGCATGCTTGCTCATTTTCTTCATTTTCATTTTCGAAAGGAAGTGGAAATCAGGATGAAGCAATTCAACTACCACTGCAAAATTCACAGGGTTATAAATAGCCTCTCTCACTCTTTCACTTAGCAGTAGTGCAGAGTTCAGGAGAAATTGGCCAGGGATAGCTGAGCTGTGTCTCTCAGTCCAGCCCCAGGGGGACAAAGAAGTAATTTGCCCATTCTGAATAAAATGACTCTTCTCCACCCTTTTCACATTGGATATAAAAGAAAATCTTTGAAAACTCAAATCACAAGCAAATTGGGAAAGAAGCCCTCTGACATGCACTCATCCAATGAAGATAATTTGGCTACGTATTAGGAAGAACTAAAACTCAGGTTTCAAAGACAAAGCCACAGTAAGGAGAACGGGCATCATTGAGTGTCTCAAATGCAGCATTCTTTAAGTAGATTTTGAAAGATGTGCTTATAGACTCATCATTGTTACAAAAACTCCTTGACACTTTTATACATCACATAAATGTGGTGATTGCTCCACAGGACTGGATTATGATGGTGCTGCTACATAGCACATCTTAAGAAAGGAAGTGAAAAATGACTGTCCCATTACCAAGGAATTAGGGGACAAGAGGGAGGCACCATAAAGGTGAACCCCCTATTCCTTTAATGAAAAGGTTCTAACATTCTTTACTGATACTGTTGAGGGAAGACTGGTTCTATATCTTACCAGGTGACTGCAATAGTGTAGTGGAAAGCACTTGGAGGACGTTCAAATTCTATTTCCACCACTACCTTGCTGTGTGACCTCAAATTAAATTACTTCACTTTGCTAGGACTCAGTTTCCCATCTCTAAAATGAGGGGCTAGACTAAATAAGGGGCTTAAAGTCCCCTTTGAGTTCTGCCATTTTGTATTCTAATATTCTTCCTTTCATTCTAATCTTCTGTATTCTAAGTTCCCTTCCATCTCTGTCATTACATGATTCTAGGAGACGTAACACCAGAAGAGAAACTTGAGAGCACACCCATTACTTAATCAGCAATACTATCTCTAATACCTCTGGCTTTCCCCAGAAATCGCTCCATCTGAGCACTGACTCAGCTTCTACCACTCAGACCACAATGTGCCTGTTAGTATAGAGTAGAGTAGGATCTGATTAAGCAACAGATTGAGGTTCTGACATTCATTGCTGGAAGCATCAGCAGATACCCCAACACAAGCAAGAAGCAACTCAGGTATCTGTCACTACTTAGCCAAAATCTGTCAGAAGTAGAAACACACCCCAAAAGTGGGCTCACAAACCACAACTAAAAACAGATGGACAAAGTAGAGGGTGGGTGGAGGGGAGAAGCTGGTAACAAAAGTTGGTAGGAGTTCTCTTAGCCAACCCTGACTTTGAGCCCACTTCTCTTCTTCCATACCTGTATTGGACCCCACAGCTGACAAACAGAAAATTAGAATTTGACCCTGTCTTTAGGAAAAAACAAAAACATCACTGGCTGAGACAGCTGTATATAGATAATGCCTAGAACTTCCCAGATCCTTAACCAAGAATACTAGCAAACTGGTTCCTTGTTAGTAGTAGAGTTAGCAGAGGTCTGCCCATAGAACCACTTCCTTCAGTACTTGGGGCTGCCAAGAAGGAAAAGAAAACAGAATATAGGGTGAAAAGTGTAGCTGGAGCTTTAGAACAATTCCCCTTTAAAAGGCTAATAGAACTGTGCAAGAAGTCCAAGATGCTCAGGCAGGACCATGCACATGCAGGCAGTGAGGTGTAGGGAAAAGAGCCTTAGGCTGAGAATCAAGAAGACTGCCATTACTTAGTAGCATAGTAAGATGACAGTAGGTATCATGAGACTTAGGCCATAATCCCTAAGCTATATGCCACCGACCAGCTATATGACCTTGGATAAGTCCCTTCTCTCTGAGCCTCCACTTTCCCATATGTAAAATGAGGGAGTTGATTCAAAGGCAAATAAACCTCAGTTTCCTCAGCTGTAAAGTACCCCACCTAATAATTCACATTTCGAGAGCACTTTAAGGCTTACTTGGCAATTTCCTCACAAGTATGTAGTTATTAGTTTCTCCATTTTACAGATGACTAAATTAAGGTTGAGAGAGGTTAAGTATCTTGTCCAGAGTCACACAGCTAATAAGTATCAGAGCCAGCATTTGAACACAAATCTCCTGAGTTCAAATTCATCGCTCTCTTTACTACGCTGCTGCCTGCCAGGGATGTAGTTAAAACAGAAGGAGACAACAGAGATAAAAGGGATTTGGAAAGTAAAATAAGAAACAAAAGCAAAAGACCCACTATAAGAATGCAAGGTGGTATCATCATTATTCCTTTTCTGAAGAACTTTTCTAAGCCTGAGTCAGGTCCAGAGCTGCCTTAGGAGTTCGCATCTGCTCTTCAGCATTTGCTGCTCTAAAACCAAACTGGCACTTACTGTCTGCACCACCCACTATTCACTTAATCATACTGAATACTGCTTTATAATGTCATCTGCTTCAAATGTGTATTGAATTCCAACAAAACTGAGTTCCCTGAGGATGAGTAGTGTCCTATAGGTCTGTATTTCCATTCTTTTCTATATTCTCGCACCACCCCCAGGTCAGTGTCCAAGCATGTAGTAAGTGTTCTGTAAATTCTTGTTGATTTGAAGCAAACCCATGAACAGAACCCAGAGTGTATCTAGACACCAACCTTAGACACAATAGATACTATGCTAAGCTCAGAATTAGATATCCTGGGCTCAAATCTTGGTTTTGATTTGGGCAAGTCATTTCTTTTCTCTGGGCCTCAGTTTCCTCATCTGCAAAATAAAAAGTCTGGTTCAAAAGATTATAGATTTAAAATTGGAAATAACCACGTAGCTTAACTAATTCAATCCTCTCATTTTGGATATGAGGAAACGACCTCAAGAGGTTAAATAGCTCATCCAAAAACACATTAGGTAGTACGCTGGATTAAAACCCAAGTCTTCTGACTTTACTGCACAACTTCCCTAGGTGAACTATGACCTCCAGGTTTCCCCCCAGCTCAAAAGCCTATGATCCCATGACCACTAGATGTTTTAGGCAGAGTAACAACTCAAACCAATGCCTGGGCTTGCTTCAACTGTTCTTACACAAGGTTGACACATAAGACCTGCCACCAATCAAGGATGGTTTTTGGGCTAAATGGCTAACAAAGTATCTTGTATAATCTTCTTCAACATCATTCCCTGGGTGTCCTTGTCCTGTGCATGTCTCCAATATTCAAGATGGATGGAAGGAGGGTTGGAGAAGCAGTACCAAGTCCTAGACAGACACATCAGATCTTAACTCTTACAAGTTAAGTCATGTGTATCAATCACATGATGCTGTGTTCAAGAAGTTCTGACTTACCACTATCACCTTCAAAGCCCCAGCATACCTCATTATGAATGAGGTTAGAAGATACACAACACTGACACAATAGTCCCTAAATCTACGAATGGGCTTCTGACACCCTGACCCATAAGCATAGGTTCAAATCCCAAGACAGTTTCATAATTTGGGCATGTGATGGAGATTAGTGAGTACTACTCTGTCACTTATTACCTACCACGACCTTGGGTAAATCATTCAACTTCTCCAGAGTTCATTAATCAATCAACAAGCATCAGTTGAGCGCTTATCTGCTAAACCCTGCACTAAATGCTAGGGACAGGAAAACAAAAAAGTAAAGACAGCTCCTGCCCTCACAGAGCTAGATGATCCCTAAAGTCCTTCCAGATGCATGATCCCATGAACCTTGGAGTCTTAAAACTTTCATGTTCTAATATGACTACTCAGGGTTCTGTGCTTTCTATATCCCTTCCAAATCTCTCTCCTACTCAGCCACCTTTCCCTCCATTCTCCCTCATTCCCAACCACCTATTTCCCCCAATTTCACTCCTCCCCAGTTATTCATTCTTCCCATCTCCCCCCTTTCCTGACATCCTTTCCCCTATTCTCTCCCCTCCCCAGATATCCCTTCCTCCATTCTTCCCCCTTTCCAGAAAGCCTTCCCTCCCATTGCCCCCCCAGAGATCGTCCCCCCCATTCTCCCTCCTCCCCAGACATCCTTTCTCCCATTTTTCTCCCTCCCTAGGCATCTCTTCCTTCATTCTCCCCCCACCTCAGAGATCCTTTCCCCCCATTACCCCCTGTCCAGACATCCTTTCTCTGCCATTCTCCCTCCTCCCCATACATTCTTTACCACATTCTCCCCCAAGACATCCCCTTCCCTTATTGCCCCTCTCCCCAGGTATCCTTTCCCTAATTCTTCCCCCTCCCCAGGTATCCTGTCTTCCATTCTCCCCCCTCCCCAGATATCGTTTCTCCCCATTGTCCCCCTCTCCAGACAGCGTTCCTCCCATTCCTCCCCCTCCCTAGACATCTTTTACTCCCATTGCCCGCGTCCCCAAACACCCTTTACCCCCAAAGCCCCCTCCCCAGGCATTCTTTACCCCCCTCCCCCTCCCCTCTCCACTCCACCCCCGCTCCTCGCGCCCCCTCCTCCAATCCCCTCCCCCCAGCTCCCTAAGACCCCTCCCCTCCCGCGCCCCGCTCCCACAGCCCCTCCAGCCCAGGCCCTCGGGGCGCCCTCGCCCCGTAGCCCTCGCCTCCTCCTCCCTCGCACCCCCAGGGGGACCCAGTCGGGACCTTCATCCTCTCCAGCCCCAGAGCCGGCTCCAGCCCTGGCCCTGCCGACTATTACTCACCCCGGCCCACAGCTTGGGCCCTGCCGTCGCGCCCAGGGCTCTGCCGCTGCCGCTCAGCCAGGCGGACTCCCTGGCCCAGCCTTGTGCGGCCCCGCCTCCGTGAAGGCTGACCCGCGCTCCCATTGCTCCGCGGCCGTCACCCTCTCCTTCTATTGGGCTATCCGATTGTCAATCAGGAGGAGGGTGGAGCTGTTACCCGGCTGGCGGGGAAGCCTGGGACACTGCTGGAGGACCCCGCCCATTAGAGCTAGAATTTAAAGGGACCTGACACTTTTTTTTTTTTTGTCTTGGCCCTGGACCCTAAGGACTTCTGTCTTTGCAGGAAGGAGGGGCCACAGCTTGACTTTTTAACTTGCTGGGACTAGGACTGGAATTGTGAAGAGAACCGCCCCCCTAGATTTTTGTGACACTTTCTAGGTTGTGAAGATGGAGACCTCTTTTTCCTGTATGAATGCACAGTAGAGCACAAGAGTACACAACCAAATAGCCCACAGCAACAATAGCAATAATAGTATTGAGGGGACCTGAGAGTGGGAAGTGACAGCCTGTGTCAAAGTCTCATTGTTCCCTACCATAATCGCACTAATAATACCCATAGCCCAGAGCTGACCGTGGGCGAAAAGCAGTCACTGACTGAGGGATGCAGCTGGGCTGGTGATGCTCGAGGAGGTGTGGGAGGCTGCTACTGTCACAGGAACTTCTAAGGGAGTGAGCCCAGAACTAGGCTCGGCCATTCACTCAACATGTGACCGTGGCTGTGTCATTTCCCCTCCCTGGGCCTCCTCTAGAAAATTAGGACTTTCACATTAAATTACTGTTGAATTCCCTTCCAATTCTGACATTCTCTTTCTATATTCTGTGTTCTAAGTCCCCTTCCAGCTCTGACAATTTATGACTACATATTGAATCTTAATTCCCACAATTTCCCAACATACCCCCTCAGTCTTAGAGAAGCCCATTTCATAGAAACCCTCCTCCACATTTTCCAAATATTTGTCACATCCTAGCCTGTGGAGTCAGTACTGGGATCTTCTTCAAAGTCATCTATTTTTGGTCACGGTTATCTACAATTAGCAATTAAAAGAACGGCTTTATACACTTCAAATACAAGAACAAGGTTATGCTAAGAAAAGACAGAAGAATAGATTGCCTACTCCCTTAAGAAGTCTTCCCTGCAGTGGATAGAGCACTGGCCCTGAAGTCAGGAGGACCTGAGTTCAAATCCGGCCTCAGACCAAACACTTGACATGTACTAGCTGTGTGACCTTGGGCAAGTCACTTAACCCCGATTGCCTCATTAAAAAAAAAAAAAAGAAGTCTTCCCTGTCCCAAACAGAAAGGGACACGAGAAGAAAAATAATGAAAATAACTGGCAGAAAAATGGTGAATGAATGAATAGAGCCTTTGTTCAGTGCACAAAGCACTGAATACCAATAGAAAAGTAAAACAGGCCCTGCCTTCAGTGAGTTTATATTCTAATGGGAGAGACAACACAAATGGAGGTCTCAGCTGTAAGTCAGATGGAAAGTTCCCATGGTCCTTAGGGTGCAGTAGCAAATCAGGGGGAAATACCTTTTCTTAAATATCATTTCTGCTGGTAAAAGCATATCAGTTTCTGATATTGAACCATTTAACATTGTCAAGGACTTTGGTGGAAAGAACATTACTTTTTCGGTCTTCAGTATTTGTGCTAAAGCACCTGCAGGAGCAGTTTCTAGGATGCATCTCAGTAGAGGTTCCTTCCCATGATGATGGCTGGCCTGTAAGTACAACTGGTGGGTTTGGGAGTTGCTGCCCCTCCTGCCTGTTGGTGATAGTTGGTCAGTGGCTGCTCTTGATGGTGATGAGAAAGGTAGGCTCTTTCTCCACAATGACAGAAAGTCAAGAGCAAAGTCATAATATATATAAGGATATATATGTATATATATATTATAGTGTGTCTCTATATATGGCTATATATATACACACACACACATATATATAAGGATATAAGGCTTTGTCAATAACTTATTTCAAGGTATTGACATTAATAGTGTGTTTAGAAAAGCACAGAGATACCTCCACCAAATAATGAAGAGTGAAATGAGCAGAATCAAGAGAACATTATATACAGTAACAGTAATATTGGTTTAAGAACAACTTTGAGCAACCAAGTCATTCTGACTATTATAAATGCCCAAATTAACCTCGAAGATCCTATGAAGGAAGATGCTGTTTAAATCCAGAAAGGAATATTGTTGTAGGGCAGGAAATGATGAGCTGATTGATTTAGAAAAGTATGGAAAGACTTAGACTTATGAAGGAAGATGCTATCTATTGTCAGAGAAACAGATGAGAAGAGCATAGTATAGTCTTACATATATGTTTATGAATGTATTTGTGTATGTATGTCTATGTTTTTAGATATCTATGTATATGTATATATATCCAAGCTGAATTGTAGCCTTCTTTAGGGTGGGAGGAGGAGGGAGGGGAAAAAAATAGAGTAAAAAGTGCATAGCAGAGAACAACAGAAAACCAACAAGGAAGCAAAGAAAAGCTGCATAGCTTTGAAAACAATGTGAAGTATTTATTACATAGGTTTTCTTGAAATGGAAATTTATTGCTTTATATTAAATCCTCTCTTATGGTCTGCTATGTACATGGCAATGTTTTTTTTTTTTCTTTTCTCATTTTGTATTTAAGTGTAAAATAAAAAAAAATTATGGAAAAAAAAGGAAATTAATAGGGTACTGATAGCTTCTATATTCCCAGCAGGAAGAAACAGCTGGGATTAGTACCTGGTGAGCAAGAATCATTACTTAAAATAGAAAACTACTAGTGTGTGCTCCTTTCTCCACGACCTTCCTGGCCAACCTGGTCCTGGACTGCTCCCTTTCCTTTCGGTGACTCTGGTCAGGTTATACTCTGGATTCTGCCCCTGACATTCCATGTGAACTGAGGCATGTTATTTCAGCTCTCTCAGCCTTTGTTTCATCTGTAAAATGAAGGAGTGTAATAGATGACCCCAAAATTCCATGATTCTATAGCAACTGACTTATTAGGAAAATTGTGTATTGCACACTTCCCTCCTTTCTTTGCAGAGGTGAGGGATAGGAGGGTACTATGGTATGGAACATTGCGTATTCTTTCAGACTACTAGGTTTATGTTTTGGTCAGTTTAGCTGAATTACTTTTTTCTTTTTTTGGTACAGGGGATGCCTTAGGGGGGAAGAGGGAAGGATACATTCAGAAATGATAGTGATATGCAAATAAAAGATGTCAATAGAAATTTAAATAACAAGGCACTGTCATACAATGGGGAAAAATACTGAGGCCAAAAGATTAGGTTTCTACTGTTCTTTTTGTCCCTAATTAACTACATGATCTTGGGCTATTCCATTCCTGTCTCTAAACCTCACTTAACTTAGCTATAAAATGATAAGGTTGGGTTAAACGATTATCTTAAGGTTTAGTTGTTTAATTGTTTTCAGTCATGTCTTTGTGACCCCTTTTGAGGTTTTCTTGGCAAAGATACTGAAGTAGTTTGCCATTTCCTTCTCCAGCTCATTTTACAGATGAGGAAATTGAAGCAAATAGGGTTAAGTGACTTGCCCAGGGTCACTCAACTAGTATCTGAGGTCATATTTGAACTCAGGTCTTCCTGACTCCAGGCCTCCTGTTTTATCTGCTACACCACCTAGCTGCCAATTATCTTAATACATGATGTTAATATACAGTTATGCCTTCACCATCTCAGGGTGATGGAGTGATGGGACCTGGATCCCTAAAGGCCCTGAATTTTCCCTTACATTTCAGCAGCCCATGGGGATCACTGGCCCACTCTAGACTACCTGCATACATCAAGCACTCCTCAGTCCCACCTGGATCATCTAATTAGCCTACTTGATTTTCCTTTCCCTGTGGCACCTGGCCCACCCCAGACTACTTATCCCTCTTTAATCCCATCCAGATCCTTTCACTGTCCCTTTTGTATGTAAGCATAATCCTCACCCCCATTATGTTGCAGTTTCCCTAAGAATCTGGCTCACTTTATTGGCATTACAATAAACCTTGTCCCTTGACTGGAAGATGGAATGTGTGAATTCATTCTAGGCAGACACTGCCTTGTACCCTGACCTTTCAGGGTTCCCGGCAACCCCAAACGACATCAGGGGGAGTAGGAGTACAGCGCCCCCTTGATTTGGAAGATCCTTGTAAAATGTTTTGGCCCTCCCTTCATACCAGAGAAGAAGTTCAAATTTTTTCTTTTTCTTCTATGGGGTGTTTATACTACCATATTATAAAATTTGGGTTAAGTATTTGGTCATAGGCTCTGTGTCATCTGTGACTTCTGCAAAACTCCCCCCAAAAAATCCAATTTAATTTCTTATGCCGACCTGAGATGTAGCAAAACCTGGATGGGAAAGTTGAGCTGTAGAAGGAATAATCTTAGTTCGTCAAAGTTTACAAAGAGCTTTATATAAATCAGCCCATTTCAATTTCACAACAATCTTGTGAAGTCGGTACTCTGGGCATTATTAGTTCCATTTTACAGATTAAAAGACTGAGGCACACAGAAGTTAAGTGATTTGCATAAAAGTGAGCAATGCAATTCAAATTTAGCTCAGTAATCATGGTGAAGCAGAAAGAGACAGAATCACTAGCTCAGTGGTTAGCGTACTGAGCTTAGGGTCAAGAAGAGCTGAGTTCAAACCCTGACTCAGACACTTACTGGCTGTTACCATAAGCAAGTCACTAAAGTTTTCTCAGCCTCAGTTTCCATACCCATAAAATGAAGGGGTTGGTCTTAATGACTTCTAAGGGTCTCTTCCAGCTCTAAATCTGCTGATGCCTGACCTGGAGTCAGGAAGATCTGAATTCAAATCCAGCCTCAGACCCTAGTTACGTGACCCTGGGCAAGTCATTTAACCTATTTGCCTCAGTTTCCCTATCTGTAAAATGATGATAATAGTAGCACCCATTTCCCAGAGTTGTTGTGAGTATCAAATGAAATAATATTTATAAAATGCTTACCCTAGTTCCTGGCATCTAGTAATCACTAGATAAATGCTTATTATTATTATTATTATTGAAGCACTTAACACATTTCCGGGGCTTATAGTAACAGGCACTTAGTAAGGGCTTGCTCCCTTCCCCCAAGAACAGATCCTCTTTGACAGGAGTTCTTACAGGACTACAATCCCCAGAAGGCATTGCAGTCCTCCCAGGAATACTAACAAACTATATGGCTTGATCCAGCTAACACAGGATGGAAAGTATTCTCAACTTAGGGTTGACTCCACCCCCATTGTATTGACTCTCTAGCCCATGTGAGAAAAAGCTTTGAACTTGAAAACAAAGTGCATTTTTAATTTGGTTTCAGATAAATTATAAATTGCTTTAGTGAAACTTCTGTTTATTTTTGGTCTGCCTTTTGCTGATTGTTTTGTGATCAGTAACTTCTTGTGAGGCCAGGGCCTAGTATTCCTTTGTGTAAAACCTTCCATAACCTTCTTTCTCCCTTTTATGAGCTGAATTGACATATTTGCATGAAATTTGTGGTCCCTAAATCATTCTGTAAAACTGGTGAGAGTTTTCTCTCAGCATCTGCCTCCGGTGATGTTTCTCTTAACTGCTTTTGTATGTACTTTAATTAACAAATAGACAGGCAGGTAATAAGTATTTATTAAACATCTTATGTGTCAAGCACTATGGCAAATATAAGCAAAAAAGAAAGAGTCCCTGACCTGAAAGGGCTTACATTTCTTATGGGGAAAAGTAACATATAAAAGGAAATGAAAAGGGGGAGGAGAGAAAGTATCAGGCCATAGAATCACAAGTCCATAGAATCACAAGCAGAGTCAATCAATCAATAAATAAACATTTATTAAGCACCTACTATGTGCCAAGCACCGTACTAAGATCTAGGAATACAAAAAGGGTCAAAAAACAATCTCTGCCCTCAAGGAATTTACAAACTAATTGAAGAGCAAAGCATGGTCATCCTCCGCCATCTTTGAAACAGTGATCCCAGATGAAACTCATCAATGAGAGAAGTGGGTCGAGACATGTTCTAGGCATAGGTTTCCAAAGTGGGCAATACCTCCCCCCGAAATGATAGGTAGTAGCCTCCGGTGCAATTAGGCTTTGTTGAATAAAAATAAGGGTTAACCTTAATGTAATCCCAGGGGGTTGCTGAGCAATTTTTTTCAAAAAAGAGGTGGTATGCCAAATAAGTTGGGGAGCATCTATAGGATGAGAAGACTCCAGGAAACCAGAAGAGTTCCAGGGTGAGAAGGCAACTGAGGCATGGAAGCAGAGTATGTAATTAATAAAATAAATTTCTTTAATTAGCAAGTAGTACTTCATATTACTGTACCACCACACTAGTTGTAAAAGACCTTTCTAAACTTCCCTTATATTCATAATTAGAGGTTAAGCCACTCTAGAAAGCAATTTGGAACCATGCTTCCAAAACTTCTAAACTCTTTGACTCAATGATAACAAAACTAGGCCTATACCCCAAAGATAGAAAAGGACTTATGTCTGTTAAAAATAAAAATTATAGTAACTCTTTTTCTGACAGCAAAGAACTGGACACTGAGGGAATGGCCATTGACTGGGAATGGCAGAATGAATTATGGTGTAGTAGAATGCTATTATGACAAAGAAATGATAAAAAGGATGGTTTCAGAGAAATCTGGGAAGACCAGTATGAACTACCATTACTTAGTGAAGTGAGCAGAACCAGGAGAACAATTTATACAATATTAAAAACAGTGTAAAGATAAACAATTTTGAAAAGTTTCAGGACTCTGATCATGGAAGAGAATAGGCATTTAAATACTTACTATGTGCTAGGAACTGTGCTAAGAGATTTACAAATACTTCATTTGATCCTTACAAGACTGGGAGGTAGGTGTAGTCATTATTACCATTTTAAATCTGGGGAGACTGAGGCCCAACAGACATTAAAAGATTTGCCCAAAGTCATACAACTAATAAATACCTAAGACTAGATTTGAACTGAGGTCTGTTCTGACTCCAAGCCTAGTTCTCTAACCACTTCTCTTCCACCTAATTGCCTCAATGTTTGACTAATACAATGGCAATCATGGCCATGATTCCAGAGTACGGTGACATTTACTGTCCAAGGGTGCATGAAAAAAGGGTTTGCTTGTTAAGAAGTTCTACTTCTTCACTTAAGACAGGGGTGAAAGAAAAGATTTCTGAGCAATGTGAAATGAAGAGGAGAGGAAAAAAGGGAACCCTTGGGACATGGTCTCAGTTTTTTATTTTTTTTTTAGTGAAATATGAGGCAAGGTTCTCAGTCAAGATGGTGAATGAAAGAATGAAGCATTTATTAAGATTTGTTTACATAAAAAAGTTATTTGCTAAGTGCTGAAGGTACATTTAGAAAAGTAAGACATTCTCTGCTTCCAAGGAGCTCATATTCTATTGGAGGAGACAACAGGGGCAAGTCAGATGGAAAAGTCCCATGGTCCTTAAGCTGTAACAGCAAAACAGATTATAATGCCTCTTCTTTTGTGGAATTTCCATTGATAACATCTTATCAGTGTCTGAAGTTGAACCATTTGATATTGCCAAGAACTTTGGTAACAAGAACTTTTCTTTCTGGGTCTTCAGTATTTGTGGCTAGGTTGCATCTCCATAGAGGTTGCTTCCTAGGATGGTGGCTGTGGGCAGTGGCCTGGAAGCATTGCTAGTCCCAAAGCTCTTGGACTCAGGGTTCTAGGCTGTCTCAATCAAGGTCCAAGGGGAGATATTGGTTAAGGTGGTGGTAGTGGTTTGACTTGTTTGGCACATGCTACCTCCTGTCTCTCCCTCAGGGTGCCAGGCTGTCTTGCTTCCTCTATGGGGAGAGAAGGGACACAGGAGCTTTGAGGAGGGATGAAAAAGTTTGGAAAAGCTGCTGTGGTGAGTGGAATAGTGAATAGATTAAAGAGATATAAAATTATAAAATGTCAAAAAACAAGATTGTTGCAGTGAGGGCCCAGTTGAATGTTGATGGTTTTGAGTCTCAACCTCCTAGAAAAGTGTAACAGTAGTTGTAGATCCCAAATATTATTTTAAATCTTTCTATCAATGTAAGCTTTTGAGTCGTGTGTGTTAAGCATTTCTTTCATATAGAGGAAATAAATATCTATCTATAACTGATTTATATTGTACATTGAGTACCTTTCTATTTACTGTCCACTTTGAGAAGACGTGAGTCAAACCTAAGATATATGTAATTTTCCCTATAGTGCCAACATGGAAACCTAAGGAGTGAAAGAATGGGAAAAAAAGAGCCCGACTTTTCTTTTAGTTGGTTAGGCTCCCTCAGGATTGAACCTGGGATGTGTGTGCCTGGGTCTAGAGCTTAGTGGAGAGGAGGGTGAACTGCTCTAAGCCCCTCTTGGGCCCTGCAGGCAGCACTGCAAATTATTAGACCTGATTTTCCTAAAAACAATTTGCAGATTTACAACTTTTATAACAAGTGTAAAATTGCTTTCTTGTGCCTTTGCCTCAAGTGCAGGGATTATATCATACTTCTTTTGAGTCCTTTGGCACATATATAATTTCTGGTAAATATTTGATTAGTCATTCAATTTAACATTTATTAAACGTTAAGTCAAGCCCCTGGGCTAGGCAACATGGAAGGAAAGACAAAAATAAAACAGTCCCTGCACTCAGGAAGCTTATTTTCTTTACCATACATTGCTAAGTAAATGCAATTATTTTGAGGACAGAGTAGCAACAACTGGGGACATAAGAGAAGGTTCCACAGAGGGGTGGCAGCTGAGCTGAGTCTAAGGTAGGTAGGAATTTAAGAGGCACTCATGAAGAAATGATGTCTTCATAGCCATCATGGGAGGCACTCAGGAAGACGGTGCATTTCAGTGTTTGGGGACAGCTTGTTAGTATGGAGACCTAGGCCAGAGATAGAATGTTAAGTTCAGGGAACACTTAGCAGTCCTGTCTGTCAATCATAAACAATGTGTGAAGGAGGAATGTAGTGAAAGCAAGCTAGAAAGGTTGGGAGGTCCAAAGGGCCATAAAACTGTGCATTATCCTTTGACCCAGAAATACCACTACTAAGTTTATATCCCAAAGAGCTCAAAGGAAAAGGACATTTGTATATATGTGTGTGTGTGTGTATGTAATTTATACATATATACACAAATACACATATATACAGATATATACATACAAAACTATTTATGGTAGGTCTTTTAGTGGTGATGAAGAGTTGGAAATTGAGATAATGCCTATCAGTTGGGGAATGGCTGAATAAATTGTGGTATATGATTGTGATGGGATATTATTGTGCCAGAAGAAATGAAGAGCAGGATGTTTTCAGAAATACCTGGGAAGATTTACATGAACTGATACAAAGTGAAATTAGCAGAACCAGGAGAACATTATACACAGTAACAGTAACATTCTATGATGTTTGACTGTGAATGATTTACTTATTCCAATTAACTCAAAGATCCAAAATAATTCTGAAGGACTTATGATGAAAAATGCTATTGACCTCCAGCTAGAGAACTGAAGTTTAAGTACAGATTGAAGCACAATTTTTTAAACTTTTTTCCTTTTTTTTTTTTGTAAAGTAGCTTAATATGGAAATTATTTCACATGTATAATTGATATCACATTTCTTGCCTTCTCAGTGGGTGGTAGAGGGGCAGAAGGGAGCATATTCAGAACTCAAAATTTTAAAATTGTTAATTGTTAAAAATTTAAAAAAAAAATTTTTTTTAAATAGACTATAGGACCCAGATTAAGAGGAACCTTAAATGACAAGTTGAGGAGTTTCTATTTTATGTTAGAGGTGATAAGAGAATATTGCAGGTTTTGTTGTCAGGGAAGAGACCGGTTCAAAACTGGGCCTTAAGAGTATTTTGGCAGCTCTTTGAAAGATAATAGTAGTAATTATGGACATCTTCCCTGATTCCCCCTTAATTCTAGTGCTGTTCCTCTGAGATACAGCGTATCCTGTGTATAGAGTTTGGGCAACAATATAGACTTCGAGGCATCTTCACAAAAGATCAACTGTTACAAAATTAGTATCAATCAATAAACATTTATTAAGCTCTTACTATGTGTCCTTACACTGTCCTAAGAGTTTGGGATACAAAAAACAAAAAACAAAAAACAAAGCAAGAGAGTTCCCGCCCTCAATCTAATGCGTGTTATACGATCCTTCGTAGACTGGCCACTGCTGGACAGCTCGTACAAAAGCAGCACCGCTTGGGGAAATCACTAGTGCTGGAAAGTTCCCAAGAAACCTTTCTGCCCTGGGAAAAGGGCACCTGCCCTCACCCAATATGGCGGCAGATGGGACACATTCAGTCACGTGTCCTCCCCAAACGTTCCAAGGGCTATACGTCCTCTTCGAATTTCCGTTAGAGCCGGAAGCTAAGGGGCGAGCACTTTTCTGTAGCGCTCCTCGTGTTTGCGGCCGCAGAAGCGGGCTTCTTTCTCCAAGTCGGGGTACTTCGTAGCCGGCACCATGGTGAGTAAGGTTGGGCCCTCGGGGAAAGCGAGGCCTGGGTTGGGGAACAGGCCAGGACGTGTTGGGGACGGGGCCGGGCTAGGGGCCGGGGATGGCGGGGATAGTGAGAACACTGCAGAGGGCGGGGCCGAGCGACCAAAGAGGTCAGAGGTCAGGGTCCTGCGGGGAGTGTGTGTTGGGGGGAGGGTTGTCAGGTTCTCTGTGTTCGAGGTGGGGAAAGTGAAGTCAAATCAACAAAAATATATTAAGCACTTATTCTGTGCTAGATCCGTTTAGGCAGATAGATAGCGTTTAGCTGGAGATACAAAGAAAGGCAGAAGACAGACCCTGCTCTCAAGGAGCTCACAGTATAATGGGGAAAACGATAAGCAAACAACCATGTGCATGCAAGCTGTTTACAGGATAAATTGGAAGTGATCCACAGAGGGAAGGACTAGCATTAAGGGGAATCGGGAAAAGGTGGGGTGTGGAGGATGACAGGATCATAGAATTGGGTCAGAGGTCACAACTCTATTCCTAGGGATTAAGAGCCTAGAGTGTGTTTGTATGGAGTGTCAAAGTCATATAAGGGGGAAGGTCAAGGCTAGGACATTTAGAAAGGGATAAAGGGTCACGATCTCACAGTGGTGGGGGAAGCATTGCAGGATCTTGGTTCTGTAGAGGAGGTAGAGAATGGCTGGAAAGGGAATGGGGGAGAAAAAGTACCCGGTGGGAAGTAGTCAGCCCAGGGCCCAGAGTCAATATTTTTTCCTCTCAATTCTCACAGACGGTGGGCAAGAGCAGCAAGATGCTGCAGCACATCGACTACAGGATGAGGTGCATCCTGCAGGATGGCCGCATCTTCATCGGCACCTTCAAGGCCTTTGACAAGCACATGAACCTGATCCTGTGTGACTGTGATGAGTTCAGGAAGATCAAGTGAGGAGGGCACTGGGTTGGGAAGCTTGGGGTGTGAGGAGGGGAAGGGAGTGTGGAGGGCAGGTAAGCTAGGCTTCTTGTACTTACATTTACAGAACTCTAACAGATTCTCCTCTGTTTTAGTCCTGAACACCATCCCCCTCCCACTTATCCCCACCCCCAACTTTAGTGGATTTTGAGGAGACATTTATGCCCAGACGTAATGTACACTTAGATGTTTACCAGCACACATCACCTGGAAATGATAAAAGGAAGCACAGTACAGTGGGAGGAGCCTTGGTCTTGGGATAGCTGATAGCTAAATAAAACATTTATTAAGTTTTTAGTATACCAGGTACTGTGCAAGGGAATCAGGAAATCTAGGTCCTAGATTTCTATAGGCATATAGCCCTGAGCACCCGGTTCTGTGCCAATGGATTTTTCCTAGGCATTTATGTCTAGGCTGAGTTTCCCCATCTATAGAATGAGGGAGTTAGACTAGATCAGTCCTTCACAACTTGCTGCCAGGCCACTTAGAGCCCTCAGGTCACTTGCAGCAAGAACACCAAAGGATGTTTTCCTCTACATTTTTCGATGGCAGATGGAAATCCTTTGTGCTACAAGTGGTCCTCAGGCTGAAGGTTGTGTAGACCTGGACTATATAGTCTTTAAAGTCCTTTCTACCTTAACAGTCACAATCCTTCCCCTCATGAAATTTGGTGTAGTAACTCTAACATTCCATCCATGTTCTTTTTTCAGTGTTCTAGCTAAGGCCTTTGGTTCTGTAATTCCCATTGTGTGTTTTGGAGAGAATACTTAGTTATCTGGAAAACAGTCCCTCTTATTCATTGTTTGTTAAACTCCCAGTTTCTTAAGTTCCAGAGCTTTATTCCCAATAAACAGTGACATTTAATGAAATATGTTCATGTCTTTATTTTAATTTTTATCTTTTGTTTTTTTCATCAAGTTCATTTCCAAATATAGTCATTCCCCCATCCCTTCCTCCAGTAGCCTGCATTTGTTACAAAGTATAAAAAGAAACAAGGAAAAAATGTCAGTTCAGTAAAATTACCCCATACATAATGAGTTGGTCTTATTTAATGAGTGGTATGCTTTGAAGTAAATTCACTTCAACTTAGCAAACAATTATGAAGCTTCAGTACTATAAGGCCGAAATAGTCTCATGTAGTAATATATATAATATTGTTCTCCTAACCTCTGTCAGAGGGCTGTGATTCTATGAGATCATCCTTGGGTGAAGGCATCTTGTACTGTAGTTAAGGATTTTAAAGGGGGAGCTGATTTTCACATTTAGTTAATTGTGTTTTCTGTGTAAGACATTGTGCTTCAAACTCCAACAAGCATAATGATGAATAAGACTTGGATCCTGTCCCCAAGGAGCTTATAGTTTAGTAGATGGAATATCAGTTATATAGATATTTATAATGCAATATTTAGAATGTGATTCATGCTAAAAGGGGTATGGAGTGCAGTTTGAGTATTAAGATCCTTGTTATGTGAAGTTCTGCTCTAATGCTACATAAGGCTGGATTTTAAATTATATCTACTGGTGACTGGCTGTGTGACCTTAGACTAGATCCTTTCCTCTCAGGGCCTAGTTTTCCTCTTCTGTAAAATGAGGGGATAATATGGTTTCTAAAGTCCCTTCCAGCACGCAAGTCTTGTGTTCTAAGGTTCCTTTCAGTTCTGACATGCTATGTTCTATGTTTTAAGGACCTGCCCAGCTTTAACATTCTATGATTCTAAGTCTTCCAACGTTAAGGATCCCAGGACTTCTTGAGTAAGTTACGGGCCTAGGACAAGGTGAAGGTTTTGAGGGATCCTAGGAAGCCTAGGAGCATAGAATTGCCTGTGTTGTGCAGGCCATATTCAACAACCTGTTTCACTAACATACATATTTCTGTCCTTCAGGCCAAAGAATGCAAAACAACCTGAACGTGAGGAAAAGAGGGTTCTGGGACTGGTGCTGCTTCGTGGGGAGAACTTGGTCTCTATGACTGTGGAAGGCCCACCCCCTAAAGATGTAAGGCAAAAGGGTTGGGAAAGGACAGGGAGGGGAACCCCCATCGGGGTTTGGAGGTACTCATCTTAGGAGCCTATAAAACTAAGAGAGAGGATGTGTTTGTGCCTCTTTCTGAGTCAACTGGGTGTTTAGAAGCCAGAAAGTAGCTATAGTAATTATCAAGTGCCTAGCACTTAAGTTTGGCTGGCTTTAATTAAATATTCTGATAAAGTTAGAATTACTAAGTGGATTAGGATCAATCTAGAGATTTTAGTGTTCATTGAGATAATAAATATTAAAATTTGGAAGAAATTTGAGTACAGGACCATCCTCACCCTTGTAAGTGTCATTTAAATGCTGCTTTGAACAACTTTCTTCTCCGTTCCCCTCATTGGTGCCCTCCACTCCTGAATGAAAGGGGCAAGGTAACAGGGAATATTTCTGTTTTGACTCGATGACATTCAATTTCTAAAGTCAAGGTGTTAAGCTAGATGATCTGTAAGGTCTTCCAGCTCTGATTTCTGTGATTCTAATAATGATTCCCAGCATTGATGCTCTAGGTTCTGAGGTCCTTCTCAGCTCTTTCTGATGTGCTATGTTCTAATGAGGTTGGATTAGATGATCTATAAAAGTCTTTTTCAGTTCTAAATTATAATCTTGTGCCCTCATTTGAACTTCACACCCACCTATGAGGCTGTTTATGCAGGGCAAATCACTTAGCCTTGGTCACCCTCAGTTTCCTCATCTGTAAAATGAGGATATTAATAGCATCTACTTTACAGGATTGTTGTGAGGAATCAGATGAGTTAACATGTAAATCACTTTGCCAACCTTAAATTTAGCTCAGTATGAATGTTAGCTATTGTTGCTGCTGTTGTCATAGAGAAGGTATTTGTTCATTTATGGGTTGAACCAGGTGGCTTCTGAGAATTCTTCCAATGCTGAGAGCCTGTTTTCCCATGAGGGTCCTTCTCTTGGTAAAAGTCTATAAACCTCTGAACCACATATCAGAAAAATGGGGGTTACAACTTTAGGATTTTTCTTTTGAAAGCTTGTAGACCATTAATATCCATAGATCATCATTTACTATATCCAAGTATTAAGAGCACAGTAAAATGTACAAAGCACTATAATTACACAGACATAACACTGCCTCCCTCGTAAACCCCCATGTGATATGACCATAGTCTAAGTGATTTTCATTTCACAATATCATTAAATCTTTATGACCAGACTCTGCAGTAACATTGCCTGGCTCCACTGTACCTGTTATCCAAGATAAGAATTGGACTGTTGGTGTGAACAGAATTTGTACCTAAGCCCTTGGCTGCATTAGCTCTCTGAACACCAGTCTGATCAAGGTCCTACTTATAGTACTGTTCTCATGGCAACATTCCCCAAACTCATTTGACCATAAAATGCTTTGGGACTTGAAATATCTATCTATCTATCTATCTATCTATCTATCTATCTATCTATCTAT
>NW_020954571.1:14874691-14909640 GCF_900497805.2 Vombatus ursinus | reverse complement strand
TATCTATCTATCTATCTATCTATCTATCTATCTATCTATCTATCTATCTCTCTATCTCTCTATCTCTCTATCTATCTCTCTGTCTGTCTTTCTATATATTGATGGAATCCATTAATGCCAACCTATATTTCCAAATGAATAAAGGTGTCTTAATGAAATTTTGTAGCAAAATTGGAGAAAAAAATGTTTTTTTCATGCTGGAAAATTACTGTATGTAGTATATATGTTTGATACGTATGATATTTCATAGGGGAAAATTGTCACTAGTGTTGAAATTTTATCCTTGAATCCTTCTTTGTATTGTTTGGAACATTAGGATTTCATAGATCAGAGTTTGGGAAATGCAGTTGTTTGTCTGTTTTTTGAATTTAAAGATATGTTTATTTATTTATTTTTTATTTGATTTTATTAATTTATTTTGATTTATCAGTAATCACTTCCATATGCTTTTGAGTTTAAAATTTTTCTCCCCCTTCCTCCCCACCACCCTCCCCAAAATGGTACACAATCTGATATAGGCTATACATGTACATTCCTATTTTTACATTAGTGATGTTGTAAGTAAGAATTAGAACCAATAGGAGGAACCACCAGAAAGAGGAAACAAAACTCAACAGAAGGAAAAAAAAAATAGCAAATAGTATTCTTTGATCTGCATTCAAACTCCATAGTTCTTTTTTTGGATGTGGATAGCATTTTCCATCACGAAGCCTTTGGAGATGTCTTAGATCCTTATATTGCTGGGAAGGGTTAAGTTTATCAATATTAGTCATCACACAACATGGCTGTTATTGTGTACAACATTCTTTTGGTTCTGCTCATTTCACTCAGCATCAGACCATACAAGTCTTTCCAGGTTTTTCTGAAGTCAGCCTGTTTATCATTTCTTATAGCACAATAGTATTCCATTACATTCATATGCCATAACCTGTTCAGCCATTCCCCAATTGGTGGGCATCCTCTCAATTTCCAATTCTTTGTCACCACAAAAAGAGCTGCTATGAATATTTTTGTACATGTGGGTCCTTTTCCCATTTGTATGATGTTGTCTTCACACATTGCAATGGGACTATCTTGGGCAACAGCCATTCGATTTATTCTGTTTAGGTCTAAAAGGCAGGACCAGGAGGAGCAGTGGCAGAGAGGCAAGTTTCAGGTCAATGTAACTCTTTCCCCTCCATGTTTTTCTTGTTTTATAATGATCCTGAGAGCATTTAAGGAGCTCATGGAGAAATGCTGGCTAATGGAGGATTTTGGTTGATAAAATGCTGCATAAGCCAAGGCTTATGTTCCATTTTGATAATATCCTTTCATGAATATTAATATAAGCGTGTGAACTATGGTTTATAAACTTTTTGCTGTTGTTGCATATTTGGGTATTGACAGCAGGCTATGAGCATGGGAAGTGGTGTTTGTGGTTTGCGAGGGGCTAGTGACATTTTGTGTTCCTGCACTAAGTATTGAGCTTTAGTTGCTAGCCTGCCTGCAAAATATGGTCATATTTAGTCTTTGCTTCCCCATAAATGACTTCTTATGTTTTTCTTTTTTCAGACAGGCATTGCCCGTGTGCCGTTAGCTGGAGCTGCAGGAGGCCCTGGGATTGGCAGGGCTGCAGGCAGAGGTGTGCCAGCTGGTGTTCCTATGCCCCAGGCTCCTGCAGGCTTAGCAGGACCTGTCCGGGGAGTTGGTGGGCCTTCCCAACAGGTGAGGAGCTGGGTGACCATGGCATCTTCCATCAGTAGATAAATAAGCTCTTATTAAATGCCTACAATGTGTAAGGGGCTCATTTTGTCAGGGGAAATAAAGTCAGGGCATGGATATTGGGAATCATCTAAAGGATAGGTTCCATCAATAGCAGGTGTGTTAAGGCCTTAAATCCCAGAGTATATTCCTGGAGAGTACAACCAGGTATTCAGGACAGCATTTGAACCTTTTTCTTGGAATGCTGTAGGTAACAATCCAGGCTTCCCGAGTAGAGCAAAACCCTGGTGATATCTCCCCTCTCCACTTCTCACTTACCCCGCTTTCTCCCTAGGATTTATTGTACACAATAAGTACTTAATGAATGAGGAGTGTGAATAATCCTCCATTGGATTATAAACTTTATGAGAGTAGGATCTGTGTTGTATTTCATTTAATATTCGGTGGGGTGCAGGTGAATTTTCAATCAATCAAAGGGTATTTATTTTTGTTCTTATTTTAAACATTTTTATTGATATCTTTTACTCTTATATCACCTAACATTGCTGAATATATCCTTTGCTCTCCTCCTCCCAGAGAGCCATCCCTTATAACAGAATAAAAAAGAGGAAAAAAATGTTGAGTAAAACTAGCCAGAGCATCAAAAAAGTCTCACATTCCCTGTGATGTTCCAAGCCTACAGTCCCCCATCTTTGCCAAGAAGGAAAGGAGGTGCTTTCTCACAGCTTTTTTTTTTTTGAGGCAATAGGGGTTAAGTGACTTGCCCAGAGTCACACAGCTAGCTACTAAGTGTCTGAAGTCAAATTTGAACTCAGGTCCTCCTGACTCCAGGGCTCTGTCCACTGTGCCACCTAGCTGCCCCCACACAGCTCTTCTTTTAAGACCAAACTTGGTCACTATAATTTCACCAGTTGCAGAGGTTTTGTTGTTCTTTTCCTTTATGTTGTGGTTAATGTGTATATTATTTTCCTGGCTCTGCTTACTTCACTTTGTATCAGTTCATATAAATCTTCCCTTGCTTAATTATAGTCATTTCTTGCAGCACAATCATATTCTATTCATATACTACATCTAGCAGTACCTCAATCATTTGAGCATTTACTTTGTATTCAAGTTGACAAGTATGTATTAAGCACCTACCATGCACTGCTGTATGTATTTTAGTGCATGTGGTGCCTGTTTTATCATTTACATTCTTGTGGTAGATGCCTAGTGGTTGAAGACATTTTAGTCACTTTCTTCTACATAATTCCAAATCACTTTCCAAAATGGTTGGGCAAATTCACAAATCCACCAGTGCTGCTTTAGTGTGCCTGCCTACCTTTCCACTACTCCAATTTCCATCTTTTGTTATCTTTGCTAATTTGCTAGTTGTGAGATGGAACTTCAGAATTGTTTTGATTTGGTTTTCCTTTGTTATTATTAGTTGTGGAGCGTTCTTTCCTATGGTGGTTAATATTTTCCGGTTTTTTAAGACCTTTTATTTTTGTTTTTTGTCCAGATCTTTTGACCACTTACCTATTGAGCTTTTGTGGCTAGGTATTGCAGTGGATTGAATGCTAGACTTGCAGATATGAGTTCAAATTCTGCCTTTGACCCTAGCTGTGTAACTCTGGGCAAGTCACTTAAGCTGTCCTCCTCACTTTCCTCATCTGTAACGTGCTGATTACAATATCATCTACCTCCCAGGGTAGTTGTGAAGGTAAAATGTCTGTACATCTCAGTTCTCCGCAGCAAGCATTTATTAAGTACACATTACATGCCAGGCATTATCCAAGGGCCTGGGGATACAAAGACAAAAATGAAATAGTCCCTGGCCATAAGCTTACATTCTATCAGGTGTGATGATGGATACATAAGTTAGTATATATGAATACATATAAAATAAGTAAAAAGTAATTTGGGGAGGGAAGGCAGTAGGAGCTGGTCAGTACATGAGCTGAGTCTTGAAGGAAATAAAGGATTCTAAGAGGCAGAGGTAAGGTGGGAGTGAATTTCAGGCATGGGAAAAGAAAGAAGCATGGAGTGTCTTATGTCAAGAACTTTCAGAAGGCTAGTTTGGCTAGGTTGTGGCATACGTGAAGGGGAAAGTAAGTAACGTAAGCGTTTATTTAAATCAAGGGAGTTTGGGGCCTGATTATGAAGGGCTTAAATGAGAAACAGTTTATTTATCTTTGATCCTGAAGGCCAATAGAGAGCCACTGGAGTTTTGAATAGAGTAGTAACAGTGTCAGACTTGACTCCTGAGGCAGTTTACTTTGGCAGCTGATTGATTTGAAGGGTCAAGGAGAGTGAGAAATCAGAGGTAGTAAGTATTTAATAAATGTTGAATTGACTTGAATCCCTGTGCTTCAAAGTTCAGAATCCCCCAGTTGCTGACTGGTATTCCTAGCAGAGAACTGGTCAATTATTTATGGAGTTCCAGGTGGTAGTATTCTATTAATTCTTTATATCCTTTTTTTTTGTTTGTTTTTGCTAGGCAGTGGGGTTAAGTGACTTGCCCAGAGTCACGCAGCTAGTAAGTGTCAAGTGTCTAGTCAGATTTGAATTCAGGTCCTCCTGACTCCAGGGCCGGTGCTGTATCCACTGCACCATCTAGCTGCCCCGTATTCTATTAATTCTTCACTAATTCTAATAATAGTTCATATCTCTGTAAACTTTAGGTTTTTTACCACTACCTTGTGAGTTAATAGACAAAGCAAATAAAATTATTACCATTTTACAGATGAGAGGTTAAATGCTTTACCCAATGTCACATAGCAATAAGCATTGAGTAAAGAGGATAAATTAATTTTGAAAAAGTGTTTATTAAGTGTTTACTACATGTTAAGTACTGGGCTAAACACTGTGGATACAAATAGAAAAGAGACGGTCTATGCCATCAAAGAGCTTTCATTTTAATGAGGGGAGACTGTACCTACAGGGGAGTAGAAGTTCCTGCGATGGTGAATGGATTGAGAAGGGAGTGGCCATGGCAAAAGGTGGGAGAGCTTAGGGGTATGGTGGGGGGGTGGGGGTACTATCCTTGAGGCATTAGGCCAGAAAGAGGCCAGGTGAAAAGTGAAAGCTGGCTGTGGTGTGCCAGGCAAGGTACTCAGCAGTCGCGGTGGTACAGCTCTGGACCTGCAAAGGTGAGGGACCCGGGCCTGGTCTCTGCTGCAGAGGGTTCGGAGGCAGGCACCAAGATGGTGAGCATGTGAGGTAGAGCATGAGTTTGTTCTGACTCCAAGTCTTCCCATTGGAAGTGAAGTTGTGTATTAGGTTCTGGAGGGTATGTAAAAGAAATAGAAGATGAATTCCCTTCACGAGTGCTTTCCTTACTTTTTAAAATTTAGTTTTTTAAAATAATGAACTTGACAAATATCAACAAACATGAACATTTCCTTATATAAGGAACAGTAAAGTGAAACAAGTCAAGCAAAACAAATCTGCATATTGGTTATATCTGATTCTGAACCTCTTATCTACCTGTAGTGGTGGGAGCATGATTCTTCATCGGTCTACTGGGGTTGTGGTTGGTCATTGCAGTAATTATAGTGCTTAAGTCTTTCACAGTTGATTTCCTTTACATTGTTTTAATTGTTGTAAACATTGTTCTCCTGGTTCTGTTTACTTCACCCTATGTTAGTTCATATGAATCCTCCCAGATTTTTCTTATTCTGTTCCTTTCATGACTTTTGTGGACCAATAATCCCATTCATACTTAGAATAATAATAATCCCATTTGTATTCATCCCGTTCAGATTCATACAACACAGTTTGTTTAGCCATTCTCTAATTGATGAAGACCCACTTTGTTACAACAAAAAGTTCTGCCCTAAATGTTTTTGTGCATTTGGAAAGGAAGGATGGAGCCAGATGGTACGGGGTCTTGAACAGCAGTCTAAAGACCATGAAACAACGTGGCCAGAACCACGCAACTCTGGTGATATGCAAAATGAGCTGAGGAGACCAGGGGCCGGCAAAACCACTAGGATGCTATTATCTTTCTTTTCTTTGATCTCTTTGGGATAGGTGCCTACTAGGAATATCTCTTGGTCAGGGTTGTGCACGGTTTAGTGACTTTTAGGGGTGTAGATTGAAACTGCTTTCCAGAATGACTGGATCATTTCGAAGGTCATCGAATATGCCAGTCCTTCCACATCTTCTTCAGCAATTGTCATTATCTTTTTTTGCCCTCTTTGCCAGTCTGATAGTTGTGAGATGGAACCTCAGAGTTGTTGTTTTAATACACAATCACTGTATTTTAACATTTCATCTAATTACCACCACCTATAAAGTAGCAAAACATCACATGAATTTTCATGAAACTTAGGAGAACTGAAACTAATCAACCAATAAATTAATATTTATAGTTTCCATGGGTGCAGTCAACTTTACTATTTCCCTTCTATATTTGGAAAACATGATTAGCTTGCTGTTCTGCAGAGACAGATATCAATATGAGGATCAGCATTAATTTTACAGGCAAAAGAGCTCAGTAAATCTTTGTACTGGAAAAAAACCCTATTTTCTCAGAGATCTCAGCATTTACTTTGTGACTATTCTAATCAGGAACCAGCTTCCAATATTAAAAAACAAACCAGAAATTCATCACCAATAGAAAACTTAATTTGATGTTTATAGCTTTATCCTTAGTCTCTCTTTTATTTATAAGTTGGCTGTTCTTCCTAGCCTTCATTTCTTTTGCATGTCAAGTTTTAAAGACTTCTAACCATTTTGCCAATTTTACTTACTCTTACATTTAGCCAAATTAAATGAGAATGCTGAGTATTTCCTAAACTTCAAAAGTCCTTAATAGCTTATTCATTGTATTTGGAGATTTTCAGTTTTCTCATTGAGGAAAAAAAAATCAATCCATAGCTCAACCTTACAGATTGTCCATCTCCTACTTCTACTATACAGTCATTGCTAGTAAATTTTGGTATATGTTGTCTTAATTTCTATTGCATGGGGAGAGAAAAATCACCAAGAAAATCAGTAACTATCATGTGGAAAGTCTTGAAAGTCCATGTTTTGCCCTCAGGGTTCAGTTACTGTCTTTCACCCACTCCTCAATCCGTTTTGTTATCTGATCTGTCTCTGTATCTTTATAGTTCTTCTGGTTCATTGCTGGGCAACTAGTGCTTTATTTCATTTCTGCAAGAGGCCATGGCTTCTTCATAAAGGATTTGGAAAATTTCACGTTGAATATTGTCCTGTACTTTCTTTATATCATATCTCCTGTTTTCAAGGCTTTAATATGGAATTGTCTGTTTGAAGGACAAAAACTATATGAAACCGTAGTTGGAGGAAGAAGTTACAACCTGGTAATTAACAATAACTCTACTTTCTTTCATTTTATTTTCAAACTCATCAACTACTCTGTCTTCATCCAAAAGGAGACACTGGTATTCTTTATCAAAGCCATCACATAACTGTCATTGTGTAAAATCACCCACATTGTGTATGTCAGTTCTGTTCTCGATGCAAGTTGTGGTCTTTCCAACCTTCCCACCTTATGGTTGAAGGGGTCTGACGCCACCGAACTGCCTGCTCTCTACTCAGAGAGAGGACAGTGAGGCTTCTCAGAATTGTTTTATTTCACTTTTCTCATTGCTAGTGATTTGGAGCCATTTTTCATATGGTTATTGTTTACTCTCTTATCTTTTAAGAATTGCCTCTTCCTCTCCTTGGATCATTATTTATTAAAAAATAACTCATTCTTATACATTTGAATCAGTTCACCATTATGTCTTACATACCACACTTTTCCTAGAGAAATTTGTTTAAAAGGCTTTTTCCCCCAACTAAAATGTTCTAATTCATACTGCATTGCTTTAACTTTTGCAAAACCTTTTCAGTTTTATCTGACTTTTCTGTTAATGGCACTACCCCCTTTCAGTCGCCTAGGTTTGAAATTTCAGAGTCATTTTTGATTATTCTCTCTCCTTCACCTTCCCCCAACATCTAACTAGCTGCCAAATCCTTTCTGTTCCACGTCTGAAATGTCTCTTCTACCTTTTCTTCTGTTTTATTCCTATTGCTACTCTCTAGTTCAGGCTTTTGTTATCTCTTGACTTGAAGTATGGTAATAGCATCCTAGTGGTTTTGCCGGCCCCTGGTCCCCCCAGCACATTTTACAGATTACCAGGGCTGTCTTATTATTGTGTGGTTCTGGCCATGTTGTTTCATGGTCTTTAGACAGGTGTTTCAAGACCCTGCACCATCTGGCTCCATCCTTCCTTTTAGTCTTATCCCATGTTTGCCTTAAAGCATTAGAGAAATATGAAATGGTGATGATGAATGTCTGCTTTACATTCCTAACATACCAGCTATTCCACTGTTCTCTTTCTTGTTTTCCTGGTTTTTTGCCCTCCTGCATTTGTTAATATCAACTTCTCAGGTATCTTTTTATACGTGTCTATTGCAATTTGTGAGGGGAGGGGTGTATAGATCCTTCTTCTTTGGGTTTCCCAAACACTTTGTTTTATACCCATCTAATGTTTAAATTATATATTATTATAGCCATCTGTATTGGTATTTTATTCTCAGACTAAGCTTGATGAAGGCAGGGGTCATGTTTTTTCTAGACTTGGTATCTCCTCCAGTGCCCTGCATATAGTAGGTGCTTCATAAGTGCTTGTATTTTTATTTGTGTTTTACTGTCACCACCCTCTGTACCTTTTTAGGTGATGACCCCCCAGGCAAGAGGGACTGTAGCAGCTGCTGCAGTTGCTGCCACGGCCAGTATTGCAGGAGCTCCAACACAGTATCCCCCTGGCCGAGGAACTCCTCCCCCACCTGTGAGCCGAGGGACGCCTCCTCCAGGTAAAGCGTCCTTGGATAGAAGCTGTACTAGTTGGTGGTTAAGGCCTCAGCTGGATTGGTGATGAAACCTAACTGTGTCTGAACCTGATGAGGAGTTTGAATTACTCAGCAGGATTACTCTGAGGTCCAGCCTGGATGACTGTCCAGGGGCTCAGGTCATACTCTTTCCTAGGAGAAGGGCCCTGGCTTCTGGGTGTGAGTCATCTTTGAGCTAGGAACAGCCAGCAAGTGGATGACGGAGCTGGAGACCGTGGCTCTGTATGCAGAGCTCTTGTCTCCTTTTGTTACCTGGCTTTCACTTTTTCCCCTTCATGCTACTCCTTACAATTTTCATACAACACTAAATTGTTCTCTGGAACTTCTTTGTTGTAGGCATGATGGCTCCTCCTCCTGGAATGAGACCTCCCATGGGCCCCCCAATGGGGATGCCCCCTGGTCGAGGTGCACCAATGGGGATGCCCCCTCCTGGCATGAGACCCCCTCCTCCTGGAATGAGAGGTGAGTGGGACAGTTGCATTTGCAGCTCAGATATGGTCAGTGTAGATTTTGTTGCTACTATTCTTTTCAGCCTGAGCTCTCTCCTTGGGAGCTAGGCCTCTGGTATTTATGGGCCTGCACAACAGAACATAAGTTGAAACCATAGATGTGTTGATCAGACTTCCCTGGAAGTGATTTTAGTCAGACCCATTTTCTTGTCATTGCTTATGTGGGTAGGGTTAATAGCTCCACTGAGCTCTGAATCCCCTTTGCTTTCATACCCATGGGTTTTGTCTTCCAGGAAGGATTAGATATTTATTAAGTATCTGACCCTGGACCAAGTAATTTTTCCTTTCTGAGCCTCATTTTCTTCCACTGTATAAAAGGGATAATAATAATATTTTTGTTACGTACCTCTTGGAGCTGTTGTGATGAAAATGCTTTGTAAACTTTAAAGCATCTTAGAAATGTGAATTGTTATGTCTCTCTCATGGGACTCCTTTGTTTCCCTTATAGGTCCCCCTCCCCCAGGAATGCGCCCACCAAGACCTTAGGATTCCTCGGCTGCTGTGATGCTGCCTCTGACTGGAGGCTGTATATAGTTTTGTGGGCTTTTTGTATAAAGTGTGCTGCTTTTAAATCGATTCATAATAAACTCTTGGGGAAAAAACCTTCGGTGTTACTGTTGGGTATTTTCTGTGCCTGTTGGAAGGGTTGGGAGGGAGTGAAGAATTTAAACCCCCTAAGACTACCCTGGTTGTTGCATGGGCTATCCTAGAGGAGATGGTTCTTTCATCTGAATTACCTTTATTCCTTTTTTATTCATCTAGATGACTTTGGATGCCTTCCTCCGTTATGATAATCATGGATTCAGTTCCCTGCTTTTTCCTATTATTGTCTCCAAGTTTAAGGACTTAGGATAATAATTATAATGATAACAATAGCAAGCACTTATATGGCACTTTAAGGTTTTGTGAAATGCTTTACAAATATTTCATTTGGTCTTCACGGTAACCCTGGAAGGTAGGTGCTAGGGAGGAGGTAGGTAAAATGATCCATGTTTTACAGATGAGGAAACTGAGGCACATAGCGGTTAAGTGACTTGCCCGAAGCCACACAGCTAATAATTATCTGAGGCTGGATTTGAACTAATATGTTCTTGATTCTAAGACCAGCAGTCAGTGCACCAGACCACCTGATGATCAGTTAAACACTAGGATATTTAACTTGGATAAGAGATTTAGCAGGGAACATGATGACTGCCTTAAGTATTTGAAGGTTGGGATTAGATTTCTTGGACTCAGTATAACTTTGAGCAATGGATGGAAGTTATAGAATCACAGATTTCAGCTCATCTCTGGCAACGTAATGCAGTGCCCCAGGGCATAGTGAATTTTTTGTCTTTAGAGATAAGCAGATTCTGAATCTTATCAGAGAAGAATTCATTTGGTGCTCAGGGAGTTGGACAGATATTTATGAAGCATATGTTTGGTGCCTAGACCATAGCTAGAGACTGGAAAATAGCGAAGAAATATACCATTAAGACCCTAGATCCACCCTCTGACTCATTGGTGTTACTGAGTTTTGCTCTCCCTCTTAAACTGCCATTGGGTCAGATTTACCTTTTCTGTCTTCTTGCACATGACACCCCATCTCCCATCCCTGGGTAGCATTCCTGGAATGTACTCCTTACTTCTGCCTGAGAGTCTCTTTTTTTAAGACAAAGCTCAAGTACCATCTTCTGCTTAAAGCTTTTCCTGGTCGTCCCCAAATGCAGTGAGGTGGCAACATAGTGCATATATCACCAGGCTTGGAGTCACAAAGACCTGAGTTCAAATGTGAACTCAGGCACTTCCTAACTGTGTGACCCTGGGCAAATCATTTAACCCCTGGGTCTTCTTCAGTTTCTTCATTTGTAAAATGAGGATCATAATAGCACTTATCTCCTAGGGCTGTGAAGATCGTATTTGTAAGTTTTGTAAACCTTAAAGCATTATATAAATGCTATTATTAAGCGCTAATGTCCTCTCTTCAAACCTACTGTGTTTGACTAATTTGTGCTTGACTTATATATTTTTTCTATGTATTTATCTCCCCCATTAGTTGCTTGCAGGCAGTGATTTTTCCATTCTTTCTATTTCCAGGGCCCAGCACATAGTAGGTGCTTCATAAGTACTTGTTGATTGATTGGTTGTAAAGAATCACTGGTGTAGCATGAAATGGAAAGGGCTGGATTTGACACTGGCTCTGACACTGTGTGACCATGAATATGCTCTTGTATCCTCTCTGAGCTTAAATTTCCTCCTCTGTAAAATGGGAATAATACTTACACTTCCTACTTTACAGAGTTATGAGGAAAGCACTTTGTAAACTTTAAAGTACTATGTACTTCAATAAGTTAATCCATGATTTTGTCAGCATGGGCACTTTCTAGATTGATATCACAGTTCCTCTGTATCTTAGTAGGTTTTTTAATAGTTTCTGTGGCTGAAAAATTAATCCCTGCTGTGATGATCACCTTCAAACTTAGCTCTTCTGGCTCTTAGACAGCAGATTCAGGGTCTTTGACTAGGTCCATTCTTGATTCTTTTTCATTTTGGTTGGCCTTGTCAGAGGAGGTGTCAGACTGGCATGGCTTAGGAAAATCCAAATCATGTCCCCACCACAATAAGAAAGACTTTTCATGGAGAAAAGTGCAATATACATACAAATTTTATTATTTATAATAGTGACAAAGGGATACTAAACTACAGTCCTTGACGCTGGAAGAGGAAAAACCTGAGTGATCAGAGAGGGCTTAGTGTACAGTAGGACTGGGTCTTGAATGGTGAGAAAGCTTTACATAATCAGAAGGCAAAGTCAGAGAGTGTTCCAAGGGGGCACCACATGAACAAAGGGACAATGAGGAGAAAAGAGGAGGAATTCAGTGTGAATGGGGCGATGACTTTGGGGGGCTCGGTTGGCATCCACACCAGTGGGCTGGGTGGGATAAGGGGAAGAAACCATGTACTAGCTGTTAGATCAGAGTTGATGTAAAATGAGAGTTGGGCCTGATGATCTCTAAGGTCCCTTTTAGCTAACAGTCTTTTAAGTTGTATTTATTACTATTAGATTGTAAGCTTTATTAGGATAAGATCTTAATTATCTTTTTATATCCCTCTATCACCTAAAACAAGCAATGCAGAAAGTAACTGCTTAACAAATGGTTGTTAAATGAATTAGCAAGTGAATGGGAGTAGAATGAATGAATGAAAAAGTAAGTGTTGGGGATACAAATGAGACATCCTGCTGTCTCCCAGTTCCTACTCTAATGGAAGAGATGACATGTGGAAGGTGGTAGGTGGTTATCCTTTGTGCTTCAAGAGGACCAAAAGGACATCCCTATATTGGGGTCAAGGTACAGTGTGTCCATCTGTGACTGGTCAAACCAATAAGAGCTCAGAAGGCTCCACCATAGGTCAGGCACAAATAGCCCATTTGAACATTTGGGATGGAGATGGCTCTGGCTTCATGCATCTCCTGTTTGCTTTGTGCTACTGAGATTCTGCTTTGCTCATAGAGACAGCGCCTTCTTTGATGCAGGCACTTCGTTCTGGGCAGTCCTGTACCAGTGTTTCTCACAATCGATACCAAAGTTCTTCAGAGAGACCTTGAAAGTGTCCTTGTACCTCGTCTTCTGACCTCCATGTAAGAGCTTGCCTTATGTGAGTTTTCCGTAAAATAGTCGTTTCTATTTTACAGCTGAGGAAACTGAGTCATAGAGAAGTGGAGTGACTTGTCCAGGGTTACACAGCTAGAAAGCTAGTAAGAATCTGAGTCAGAGGAGCAGCTAGGTGGCACAGTGGACAGAGCATGGCCCTGGAGTCAAGAGGACCTGAGTTCAAATGTGACCTCATACACATAACACTTACTAGCTGTGTGACTCTGGGCAAGTCACTTAACGCCAACTGCCTCACCAAAAAACAAAACAAAACATTTTTATTTAAAGTTTTGAGTTCCAAATTCTATCCCTCCCTCCCTCCCTCTTTCTCTCTGTGTGACAGTAAGCAATCAGATATAGGTTATACACATGCAATTATGTAAAAAAGGGAAAAGGACCTATTTGTACAAAAATATTTATAGCAACTCTTTTTTGTAGTGGTTAAGAATTGGAAATCAAGGGGATGCCCATCAATTGAGGAATGGCTAAACAAGCTGTACTATATGATTGTAATGGAATATTATTGTGTTATAAGAAATGGCAGGCAGGATAATTTCAGGAAAACCTGGAAAGACTTGCATGAACGGATGCATAGTGAAGTGAACAGAATCAGTAGAACATAGTACACAGTAATAGCAACATTGTTCAGTGAAGAATTGTAACTGACTTAGCTGTTCTCAGCAATGCAATGATCTAAGATGATTCCAACGAACTAATGATGAAGCATACTATCTGTCTCCAGAGAAAGAACTGATTGATTGAAAACAGACTGAAGCATGCAATTTTTTTACTTTCTTTCATTTTTTCCTTTTTGTTTGATTCTTCTTGTATAAGATGACAAAAAGGAAATGTTTTACATAATTGCATGTGTATAACCTATATCTGATTGCTTACTGTCACACAGAGAGAAAGAGGGAGGGAGGGAGGGATAGAATTTGGAACTCAAAACTTTAAATAAAAATGTTTTGTTTTGTTTTTTGGTGAGGCAGTTGGCGTTAAGTGACTTGCCCAGAGTCACACAGCTAGTAAGTGTTATGTGTATGAGGTCACATTTGAACTCAGGTCCTCTTGACTCCAGGGCCATGCTCTGTCCACTGTGCCACCTAGCTGCTCCTCTGACTCAGATTCTTACTAGCTTTCTAGCTGTGTAACCCTGGACAAGTCACTCCACTTCTCTATGACTCAGTTTCCTCAGCTGTAAAATAGGATAATCTCAACTGTAAAATGATAATAAAGCACTACCTCCCAGAGTTGTGAGTATAAAGTGGAATATTTGTAAGGCATGTTGCAAACTTTAAAGCACTATGTAAATGTCAGTTGATGATGATGATGATGATGATGATGATGATGATATTGATCATGATCATGATAACTGGTGGTTACTAGTTATATTATTCTGAGCATATCTTCACCTAAGCCTCAGTTTCTAATTCTGTAAAGTGGGTATAATAATATTGGCACTGTCTATGTCACAAAGTTGTTGAAAGCGATTCATAAACAGTAAAGCGTTTTATTAATGAGAGTGATTACAACTAATGTGCCTGAGAAGACTATGGTGATGGAACGTGAAGAACAAGGGCCTCATAAGCCGGGAGGCCGAGTCGGAAGTTCCCTTAGCCGGACCGTTTTGCCAGGGGCTCACTTCCGGCCGCGGGCGCGGGAACTGGAGTTCTCGTCGGTTTGTAGGCCCCGGCTGAGGCGAATCCGAAGCGAATCCGAGCCATCCCAGCCGCCACCATGGTGAGGGAGGGCCGGGCAGCCATCTGGGGCGATCCTGGGGCTGGCCCAGAATTCAGGGCCACCTGCCGCGTTAGCGGGCTGGGGCCCAGGTTTAGGGGAGGAGGGGCAGGAGGGAGCGTGAGGCCTGAATTCTGATGGGGGAGGGGTGGGAGCGCGAGGCCTGTATTCTGGGAGGGGGAGGGGACGGCTCGCCAGGCTGGGGTTCTGAGGGGGGCGGAGGGGAAGGGGAGGGCGCGGGGGTCCAGGCTTCTGAAGAGGAGGAGGGAGGAGGAGGGGGTTCAGAAGGAAGGCCAGGGTTCTGAGCGGGGATATGAATGTGTGTCAAGTTTCCGAGAGCCATTCGTGTTTGGCATTGGGACGGGGAGTGGAAACGGCGAGGGTGGGGACCTGGGAAAGAGATGGTGGGGGAAGGTCGGATGTCGAGTAGAGGGAAGTATGGAGACCGAGGGCTTGAGGTGGGAAGCCCAGGAACCTGGGGCAGGGTTAAAGGTAAAGGCGGGGGCGTTGAGGATTCCTGGGGACGTGGGGTGGGAAAGTTGGCAGAGAGGAGGCGGCAGCTCAGAGTTGGATTGAGGGGATAGAAATCTGGAGGGTGGTCTGGAACGGCATGGGTTGGAAGAGGGCTTAGAGCCAAGGGAGTCTGGGGGTTAAGGACAGGACGTGTGAGGAATGGGCTTTGTAAAAATTAAACCTTTTTACCATCTACTCCATTCCCATCATTTTATACAAGAGAAAACTACTGGCCCCCAATTTTGGACCTGCAGTCCCTTAGCTTCTAAGCCTCCCCAACTCAGCCCTAAGGTTGAATAGGTAAGGAGTTAGACCTTATTCAGAACTTGAACCCAGATCTCCTGACTCTATATCAGTACTCTTTCCACAATACTTTCTGAATCCAGCTTTCCCAGTCTAATGTACATTCTGTTATATTCATCCTATCCTCATATTCATTTAAAATAATATTTGTTGATTGGGCACTATCTACCAATTAGTATGCTAAATGTTATCACTAATGTATCCCTCTGGTAGCAGAGAGCCTGGGATTTTAAGTCAGATGATTTGGGTTTAAGTCCTGGTTTCATCACCAACTCACTGATATCTCTGCTGTTTATCTCTTTATGTTCTTAGGAAGGTCAGATGAGATAACTACATTATATATGAAAACTATATATGCATTGAGTTCCATATTTTTGGTCTGGAGGGAAGGAGAGTGAAGTAATTGAGTAGGCTGTTTCAGGAGTCAGAATGTTATCCTGGGGAATTTTAGAACAAAGAATGTAAGAACTAGAAAGACTAGACCATTTTACTGAGGAGGAAGCTGAGGTTCAGAGTGGAGAAATGATTTATCTAAGCCTAGGTCTCTTGACTCCAAGCTTTGTTTCCCTTTATGCTAGGCTTCCCCCAGGAGTGGAACTGAGAGGGAAGAGGAGTCAAGGAGGGGTTCAGATTTTAGTGTCTTAAACCCTTCTTTCTTGCTTCCCACAGACGGTGGGCAAGAGCAGCAAGATGCTGCAGCACATCGACTACAGGATGAGGTGCATCCTGCAGGATGGCCGCATCTTCATCGGCACCTTCAAGGCCTTTGACAAGCACATGAACCTGATCCTGTGTGACTGTGATGAGTTCAGGAAGATCAAGTGAGGATGGGCCCTGATGGGAGAAGAGCAACCCGGTTCACCCAGCAGAATATTGGGGGGAGGGACTCAAGTGACAGGTGATATGGTTTAGCCATCCCCTGTCTGGCTGTGGCCTGACTGTGCTGCTTGTGTCTGTGTGGTTGTGTCCTTTTTTTGAAGAAAAGCCAGCTGAGATTCCCTAGTGCCCTCTGAATGCTGCCCTTCCCAGGAGTTCAGCTGTGCTTGGAACCCCTTGGCTTGAGAGCTGTGTTTCTGCTTTTCCTTGTTTGCCCCCCTGGGGTAAAGGGCTCTCGTGTTCTCCCCACAGGTTTTTAAGGGGGAGAACTTGCTTTTCTGTCCTCATTGCCTCTCTGTAAGGCTGCAGCCTAAACGGCACCCCCACTGCTCTGAAGCAGCTTTCAGGAGCCCCTGACCCTCTTCAGGGTAAGTGCCTGGCTTCACCACTTGGGTTGATGTTTGGGGCTAGTGACTTGGAATCAGAGTTGGAAGAGACTTTCAGGATCATTTAGTGTGACCCCTTATTTTATAGAAGAGGCAACTGCAATCCAAAGATGCTAAGTGACTTGCCCAAAGTCACAGAGTAGCAGCAGAGCAGATATTCAAACCTCAATTCTGTGACCCCTGCATCCAATGTTTTTCCCATTATACCAGGCTCCCTTCTTTGATTTTTCATCTGCAAAAAAAAAAGTGATGAGAGACAATGGCTAAATGCCTCTGCTTGTGTTTTCAAGTTGTTAGCTATGTCAGTTTTCCAGTAAGAATCTTGTGTCTTAAAGGTGGAAGGACCTCAGGATGATCTAGTTTAGGTGCTGCCTACCCTAAGACATCTAAGTTAATTGCATTTTACAGGTCAGGCAGCCTACAGAGGATGAATGCCATTAGTTTGTTAAATGGTAGCAGTTGGGGTGGGAATGACTACAACTCGGGTCTCTTGCTTCCAAGAGTAGAGTTCCAATTTTCCTTCCTTCGATCAACCTATTAATGACCTTTTGTTTCTTTTAGGTCTGTGTTTTTTTGTGTGTGTCTGGCTTGAGTGGAGAGAATCCAGGATGAGGACTTAGGTCCGGAGTGAGTGGGGTACTATATGCCAGCAGGAGCTTATTGATCTGGCAGCTAATAGGAGTAGACTGCAGTTGTCCTTTCTCCCCGTAAGAGAAATCAAGTACGGGAGGGTAAGGCCAGTTACCCAGATGAATAGGAACATTATAGTGATAAGTATCACTTAGATTAGGAGAGTAGGGGTGAGCATTGTTGGCACAGGGTCAATTGCAGAGCTATTCATGTTGGCTGAGGGAGATACTGTCAGTGTCTTGGAGTTTATGGAAAGGATTGGTATGAAGGAGAGCACTAACTGAAGATACAGGTAAAAATAGGAAATAGCCTTTATAGGTACTGAATTGATCTCCATAGACTGTCTTCCTAAGAGAAAATCTCTCTGAAAGTAAAAAAAAAAAATAAGTTTATACTGAAAAAAGCCTAACATTAATTATAGACTACATTCATGTTTTTTACAAGCAAAGTTTGGAGGAAAGGTGCTTCCTGTATTTGGATCAGTATGGTTATTCATTCAACATATATTTTTTAAATAGCCACAATATGCATTTTGCTGTTATGGGCACTGGGAATAATATGGGATTACCTTGTTCCCCTTACCACATATGGGATATAAAAATAGCTATGACTTGGGTACACATATGCTAGAGTAGGGTCGCTATTTGCCCTGCCTGTTTACTACTGTCTTGGCATTATCCCAGAGCACTGTTATACATAACGGATGCTCAGAATATATTTATTGAATTGTGATCCAGAATCACAGGTCAAATTTCTATGTTTTTCCAGGGGCAGAGGTGAGAGTCTAAAGCTTAAAAAGCAAAAAGAATTACTAAGTGTAGGACTACAATTCCCAAACGTTTTTAACTACTGTTGTACTATACATCCAGACTGCCATAAATGTAAATACTCACTGGAACTCTTGTATTACCAGAAGTTTTCTGCTTTGTCTCTTGGAGGTTTTTCTGGATAACACATCTCTGAGATTGTACTGGGAACTAAGGAAGAATTAAAATTCTTGTGAAAGAGGAATTAGGGTCAGATTCACTTCATTTAGTCCCAGAGCACAGGTCTAGAAACAAAGCAGAAGGGGGAAATTTTGGCTGTCTAAACGATAATTTCCTAACAGTTAAGAGCTCTCTGAAAGGGTGATTTACTTTCTCGTAGAAGTAGTGAACTCCATGTCTTTGGAGGTCTGCAAGTAGAAATTGAGTGAACACTGAGATCCTTTTTACCTTTGATATTCTGAGAGGCAGCCACTCCTGGGACTTGAGGATTATCCTGCTTCGTTTTAGGAAGATTTCCAGGAGGAGCTAGTTTTCATAGGGTTTAGAGATGGAGGGAACGTTAGAAGTCATCTAGTCCAACTCTCTTATTTTTAGATTAAAGAAAGATCCGGAGAAGGGGAGTGACTTGCCCAAAGTTTTATATCTAGTCAATGACAGAGCTGGGGTTTGGACCTAGGTCTTTTGTCTCCAAGCCTGTTCTTCTGCCTCTTTCTACTGTATCAGTTAAATGTCTGCAAATGGACTGGATCTTGTTTTAATTCCTGCATGTGACTGTTAATGACAGATCTGAAGTTGGGGAGACAGGAAGCTGGGGAGGATGCTGGGAGAGTGTCACAAGGAAATATAATGTGGGCAGTGACTTAACAACATCTTGTCCATAAAAGTAAGATTTTTTTTTCTTCTCCCCATCTTCAGGCCGAAGAACTCAAAACAAGCAGAAAGGGAAGAGAAGCGAGTTCTGGGCCTTGTCCTGCTACGTGGGGAGAACCTAGTCTCAATGACCGTGGAGGGGCCACCTCCCAAAGATGTAAGGCAGGAATCTGTGGTCTTGAGGTGATGGGGAAGCCCTCATCTTGGTGTGAGTACTGAGAGTCAAGTGCTCTTTCTGGGATAATAAGAGAGCCTCATTTCTGTATTGTTTTTACAAAGTTAAAAAGCCCTTTTATCACAACAGCCCATTAAGGTAGGTAGTGAAAACATGATCTCTATGTATTTATGGACATCTGAAACTTAGAGAGATGATGTGATTATCTAAGGCAGACCTGCACAACTTGGCAGTAGGTAGGGACCAAAATTAAGATAGGCTGAACTTCTTTGGGCCGCAGATTGGTTTTTAGTGGCTCATTTTCCAAGTAAAGGTATAATTAATGATTAAACTATTTTGCAAATAAATCATATTAAAAGAAATTTCATTTAGTATCAATTAATTATACTTATTAAGATTTTTATTTATCATGCTGCACTCACTTTGTCCCTGTTCGACGCCAGTAACTACCGAGATACAACTCTCGCTCCTCTCAGACTAGAGACAGACCGATGATGGCTGGTTGCCATGGGTTCCCTGACATACAGGGAAGAGTGTGCAGTGGCAACCCACTTGCCAGGTTACATGATGGGCACAGTAGTGACTAGTGGAAGGTAGGTGGGGCACAGACAAAGCACTTGTTACATCTTTACTTTCTTTTACATCCTCTACATTTTTTTGTGGGCCTCCTGAAATCCTTTGGCCTCAGGCCATATGTTGTGCAGTCCTGATCTAAGTTCACACAGTTCATAGCTGGTGAAGTGGAAGAGCCAGGATTTAAACTCAGGTCTTTTGGCACTAACTTTGTAGTTCTTTTCATCATACCATTATACCATACCTTGTTAGACCAGAGCATTTTGTAGGATCCTTGCCACAGAACCCAAAGAACAGCCAGTAGACTAGACCTAAAATACATGATAGCAAACTGCACATTGGGTTTTAAGAAGGGACCTTAGAGAGCAGTCTAGTACAGAAGCCTTTGTATGTGTTGGACTAGATGGCCTCTGAGGTTTTTTTCAACTTGTGAGAGTCTCATTTTTTAAGGAGAAAATGAGACATAAAGGAGAAGTAGCTTATCTTTAAGTTTATGTACCAAATTAGTGATAGAGCCATAACTGGGTCCAATATTTTTTCTTTGGTCCTTGTGGAAATTTGTGTAAGTGGGTAGGCTGTATTATGTATAAATAGTAATGGTGGTGATGATAATAGCAGTTCAAATAAGTATAGTACTTAAGAGTTTACAAAAAGCTTATTTTAACCCAGTGAGATAGGTGGTACACTTTCCAGGTGAGGGAACTGAGACTTTAATTGGTTAAATGACCAAATATATGTTCTCAACATAGGATCAGGCATGGTGGTTAAAAGGGGTCAAAGTGGTGGTTGCATATAGACCTTGGTCTGTATATTTGGATGCCTTGCAGATTTGGGAGTTGGTTAGCACGTTTGCCTCATAAAGATACCTCTCCTTTGTATCCCTGTGCTGTGGAACTTACTTTCCCCCCCACTATTTCAGACTGGTATTGCCAGAGTGCCACTTGCCGGAGCTGCAGGAGGTCCTGGAATTGGCAGGGCAGCAGGGAGAGGTATACCTGCCGGTATCCCAATGCCCCAAGCTCCTGCAGGCCTAGCAGGACCTGTCCGAGGGGTAGGAGGGCCATCCCAACAGGTAAGGAGCTACAGTAACGTCGAATTCTATTTGGAAGGAGGGAGTAGTTGTGGGGTGGTGCTAAAAGCAGTTCACTTTATTCATTGAGCGCTTGCTATGTGCCAGGCACTGGGGATACAAAGGCAAAAATAAGACTGTCCCTGCCTTCAAGGAACTTACTTTCTACTGGGGGGAAACAATATGTAAGACTATATCATATACATCAGTAAATTCAAAGTAATCTTGGGGTGGGCAGCACTAGCAACTACAAGGTGGAGGTGAGGATGGAGAGAGTAGCCTCTGTAAAGACTCAAAAGCAGGAGACAGTGTGGGAGAGAAGCAGCAAGTAGGTCATTTTAACTGGGCTATAGAATTTGTGATGGGCAATAACATAATCCTTGTGAAAAGATAGGCTGGAGCCAGAACATGAAGGACTTTAAATGTTCTTCAGAGAAGTTAAATTTGTATTTTATCCTAGAGTCAAGAGGGAATGTGTCACTAGAGGTTCTTTAGAAGGGTAATGGCAGGATCAGTTCTTTAGGAATATCAATTTCGTAGCTATGTGGAGGATGGGTTGGAGAAGGAGTGGCTAGAGGCTATTTCAAGTGAAAGGTGATGGAGAGTTTGAACAAGGTTAGGGCACTGTTTAAGTGGAGAGAAGAGGGTGGATGTGAGAGATGTGAAGGTAGAGTTGACAAGGGTTGGCAGTTGATTTAGATATGGGACATGAAAACAAATGAAGTAAAAATAACTGGAGTTACAAACTTGAATGGCTTTAAGGTTGGTGGTGTCTTTGACAAATATGGAAGTTAGGGAGGGTGGGGATGAGTTCTTTTTTGGTTGTATTGCATTTTAGATGCCTTTGAAAGATATTTACTAAGTTGGTGTTGTAGGATTGCAGTTCAGGTGAGAAATGAGGACTGAATATGTAGATTTGCTAGTCATCTGCTTATAGATAATAATTGGATCTATGGGAACTGATCAGTGTGAGTGTAATGTGAGAGAGAAGAGGACTCATGACAGAACCTTGGGGATATACAGGCCTCTGGACATTATATGTTGGGCAGGGTTTAAGAGCTGCATTAATCAGCCTATACCAGCCCTGAAACTGCATATGGCTCTTAAGCTCCCTGTGGGGGCTCTTAAAAAAACAAATGTGAAGGAAAAAAAATTATCATTGTGAATTCCAATTGTGATTAAAGAGTTTCATCTTGAGCCTCTGAGAACTTGGTAAGAACCTTCGAAGAAGTGTAAATCTTGGTAGTATAAATTTGGGATGGGTTAAATGCTTTTCCTAGGAAGGAGCTAATTGCTGAGCTGTATAAATTTGCATTTACTTTTTTTTTGAAAGCAAGTAAAAATGTGATTTTCAACCTTCTAATCATTTGTGATTTAATATTATGTTTTTTGAAAGCCCTAAATGAACATGAGTGTAATAGTTTTTAAAAATTTGCCACTTTCTTCATAACAAACCTCTAACAGAAGTAATAACATTTACTCAATATTTTCTTCACAAAAACTTTGTGAGCTATTACTCATTTGATTAAGTAATGAAATGGAAGTAAAGTGATAGCTAGTACATGTCTGAGCTATCCAGAGGTCTAGTGTTTTTCTTGATTTACTTCACAGCTTCTGTAAGCAGCCAGAAATAGGGAAAATATTTAAATAATAACATTCTGGGAAAAAAAATACTGTGTTTGATGGTCAATGGAGTTCTGGCTCCTACCCTGGGTCAATTCTGTTGTTTTTTTTTTTTTAAGGCAGTTGGGGTTAAGTGACTTGCCCAGGGTCACACAGCTAGTAAGTGTGTCAAGTGTTTGGTCTGAGGCTGGATTTGAACTCAGGTCCTCCTGACTTCAGGGCCGGTGCTCTATCCCTAGCTGCCTCCAATTCTGTTATTTTTCATAAAAATAATAACTTCAGCATTTCAAAATATAAAAAGTGCTTTTCTCATAATTACCCTGTGTGGAAGGTAGTGCACGTCTTATTTCCAGTCTACAAATGAGGAAACAAACTCTGAGAGCTGAAGTGACTTACCCAGGGTCATAAAGCTGCAGTGTCAGCTCCAGGATATAAATTCACATATTCTGATTACGAGACTTGACAGTCAGAGATCTAGAGCTGGACTCTAATTTTACAAATAAGGAAACGAGGCCTAAAGAGGCCTCTGATGATTACCCAAGATCACGCAGGCATAAGCTTCAGAAGTAGTAGGTAGTAGAGCTAAGCTATGAACTCTAGGTCCTGTGACTGAGGTTTAGCTTTTTTTTCACTATCCTATGCTTTCCATTCTATCATACCTTCTGCTACAGCTCAGTGCTTTTAATGAAGGCTGTGGGCCATAGACGTTTGCATTGCCAAAAGTCATACCCAGGATAGCAGCACCTACTTTGTGTAGAAGAAGTCAGACTGCTACTATTCAGTAGGATTTAGGTTTAGCAAAATGTCTGTGCTTTGCTCAGTACTCCAGTGTTTTTGTCTGAATTTCCTAGGAAGAAGCTCATTACCAAGCTATGGTAGCAGTGGCAGACTCTCATAGTGTTAAATTTGCAACAAAGTGGGTGTATTTGAATTTAGAATTTGAAAATGGATTTAGAAGGGACGTTGATACATCGTCCTTGGAATGGTAATAAAGTTGGGGAGAGGAAGCCACGTCAAGGAAAGATTAGTTGAAGAAACTAGGAATGTGTAACCTGGAGAATGGGCAAATTCATTAGGGTCTTGATTACTGTATTCAGATATTTGAGGGTCATGTGAAAGGATTTGATTATTGTCCTCAGGGTAGAAGGTTGAGGGAGGCAAACTTTGTGTGGAAAAAAAAAACTACCATTTATAACTATCCAAAATGGAATGAACTCTCTCAGGTGTTTATTGATCTCCCTATTATTGGAGATATTTAAATGATGACTAGGTATCTATTTCTTGGTGGTGCTTTGTTGGGGATTGGATCTCTTAAGTTTTCTAGCTCTAGGATTCCTTGATTTTTTTTTTTTTAAGACAGTTGGGGTTAAGTGACTTGCCCAGAGTCACACAGCTAGTACGTGTCAAGTGTTTGGTCTGAGGCTGGATTTGAACTCAGGTCCTCCTGACTTCAGGGCCGGTGCTCTGTCCACTGCGCCACCTAGCTGCCCTAGCATTCCTTGATTTTATACTGACATTCTCTCTGATGTTCCTACTATGACTTTTCAGGTGATGACTCCACAGGGAAGAGGAACTGTTGCTGCTGCAGCTGCTGCTGCCACAGCCAGCATTGCAGGGGCCCCTACACAATATCCTCCAGGCCGAGGGGGACCTCCTCCACCAATGGGCCGAGGAGCACCTCCTCCAGGTAAAGAGCCTCTGGGACCCTTGCTACTTGAAGGGAGACACCCTCAGTTGGATTAATGATGAAGCATGGCTGTGTCTGAACTTGATGAGGAACTGGGTTCAGTCAGCAGGATTACTCTGAGGTCCAGCTGTGCATCTTAGTCAAGGCTCATACACTGAGATACAACTTCAAGGAAAGGGATGAGCTATGAGAAGTTATGGTTCCGGAGTTTAGATCCAGGGGATATGGTGATGGCTGTGTTGGGGGAGAGAGTGGTGGTGGACCTTTGAGCTCTTTGTGTTGTTGTTTTTTTCCCCAAGACAAACACTCAGCTGGTTTTCTGGGACTTCTCTGTTGTAGGCATGATGGCTCCACCACCTGGAATGAGACCTCCCATGGGCCCTCCAATGGGGATGCCCCCTGGTCGAGGAGCACCAATGGGCATGCCCCCTCCCGGCATGAGACCCCCTCCTCCAGGAATGAGAGGTGAGTGCTCTGGAATAGTGATGTTGAGGATACTAAATTCAGGATGTCTTTAGGGAGAGTTTGGGCTATAGACAGTTTCTGAGTGCCCTTCTGATTCTAATATTCAGTGTTCTAAGTTATTTATCAATTCCTGAATATTTTGTTATGATCTAAGGTCCTTTTCAGCTCTAGAATTCTGATCTTTAAATTTGCATTGAACTTTTTGTCTTTTAAAGCACTTTTTCTGTCCATCAAGTTGTGCTGCAGAAGTAGCAGAGGATTGAGAGTAAAAGGTGTTTGAATGCCAGATCTGCTATTTACTGCCTCTGTGACCTTGGGCAAGTTAACCTTGGCTTGTGCTTAGTTTCCTCATCTGTAAAATGAGGGTGTTGTATAGATGACCTTTAAGGTTTTTTATTTCTGTATCTGTGACCTCTTGTGATCCTTAAAATAATCCTATAAGGGCTTTTAGTGTAAGTAGTAGTGTTCCCATCTTAAAAGGACTCACAGGGGAGAAATGATTTGCCCAAGGAGGTCAGAGTGAGTTAGTAGCAGGGCCAGGGACACTGCAGGAGATGTTCTTATTCAGGTACAGGTTAGACTAGATGGCCTTTACATCCCTTCCTACCCTTGAGAGTGTGTGATCCTGTGTGGCTCAACACTAGCAGGACCAGGTGTGTCAATTGACATAAAAATACTGCAATTTTACTTGGGAATAAAAATTTTCATCCTACTATCTTAATTTTCTTTGCCTTATGGATAAAAATGCACTGCATCAGTTAACAAAGCTTGGTCCTTTGATGAATTCTTAAATTCTGGTCCTTTTAGTGTTAAATGTGACAGGTATGGCCTGTGTGGATTGTGTTGCCACTGCTTTTTGTAGCCTGGTGTGCTGCTCAAAATGTCCAGGCCCTTGGTTTCTGTGTTTAGCAGATGGAAATTTGAATTTCACACACACAAGCCGTTTCAGGTGTTGTCTAGATGAGTGGTGTTAAAAACAAATATAAATGAATCCCTGCTGGCCACATATTAACTTAGAAAACCACAAATTAACATTACACCATATTGTATTTTTATTTATTTTGTTCAACATTTCCCAGTTACATTTTAATCTGGGTGTGAAGTAGACTCAGGATCTCACAAAGGCCTATTTCCTGACCATATAATCAGAATATTAGAGGTGACCTTTGTTTCTTTCTCTATGAAATTAGGGGGTAGGACTTAATGCACTCTTTATTGTCTCTTCTAACACTAACATTTATACTTTATTGTAGCATAGACCTTAGAGGTCAACTAGTATAACACTTTTCATTTTATGAATGAGGAACCTAAGGGGGGATAGTTAGTGGTGGGGGTGAGGGGAATGATTTGCCCAAGATCATACAATATGATAGTGGCATCACCACTAGAAACCGAAGTCCCTTGAGTCATAGTCTAGTGTTGTTCTTACTAAATTAGCTATGGGATGGTGATCATGCGCTCGGCCCTGGTGCACACAAGTCTGTTAGATGATTCTTTTCATCCTTTCTTTCCTTCACAGTTCCTCCACCTCCAGGGATGCGCCCACCAAGACCTTAAGATCCTGTAGACCTTGCTCAGATGTTCTTTCCATGTTTGCCACCTGGAAAGTTGTAAATAGTTGTCTTACTGCCTTTGAATTTGGTTTATAATAAACTTCAGGGAAAAAAAATTCTTAAGTGTGCAGTTTGGTGTTTTCTATACCTGATAGAATTGGGGAGGCAGTGCTTAGACCCATTGGGATCATCAGCTCAAGTTGATGGCTCTGTTTCTTGGGTGCTTCAAAATAACTGGCTTTTTACCTTTGTCTCACCAACAAGACCACCCTGTGCAAAGTTGGGTTCTCTCTACCTTATTGTAACACAGACATTGGCTTGGGGCTTCTGAAGGTCTGAGGAAGTAGGAACACCCTTTCATTAAACCTTACTTGTTGAAAATAAATGAAGAGTAACCACTGTTTTTAACTCTTTTTCTAATCCTGTCAAAGCCGAGAGATAAAGCCTCCCTATTATTGTGGTAAAGGGGAGAGGGAACTTGTGAAAACAATTAATCTGTTAATAATTCATTTCTACAGGGCTCTTTTTTTTTTAAACCACAGACTTGTGAGATAATGAGAGAATAACAATCATTTTTATAGATAAGGAAACATTCAGAGTTTGATTTCTCTAAGATCACATCACTAATTATACTGGGGATTCAAATTCAGGAATTAACTACTGTACAACTTTTGTAACTATTAAAACTATCATTATTATTATTACAACTTATAAGCTTTGCAACTATTAGTAAATGTGCATATTTACTAAGATCTATTTAGAGAGGTGCAAAGTGCTATGTGAGATGTAAGGGGGAATGTAGTAAAACTGGTAGCCTGTCTAGGCTAAGTATGCGTAAGTATGCTAGGTTAAGTGTGCTTTTTTCATTCATTCTTACGAAATTTCTAAGAAAACTAAGAAAATAACAAAGTTTGTGTTGTGCTGTAAATCAATTGTGAATTTTTGGAATGTCCTCTGGGTCTGGTTGAAGAATTCTGATTTTTGAGGTAATAGAAACAATTTTTATATTTCTTTATTTTTTCTTTGTGAGGGAGGAGACAGAAAATGAGAAAAAGTTAGGGAGCAGAACAATACAGTATTGTTGTTAGGTGGATTTAGAACTAGTAGGATGGCTGGACCCAGATGATCTGAAGTCAGCTTGGAAGGAGGCTGCTAGTGGCATGTCCTAAGGCATCTGTGCTTGGCTTTGTGCAATTTTCTAAAAATGAGATTTTATTGAAGTTGTTTTTTTAAGTCACCATAGTTTTCCCTAATATCCTTCCCCTTTCTCTCTCCCGGAAAGTTATCTCACATAAATATTTTTTTAATGACAAAAGGAAAAGGAAAAAAAACTGAGCAAACTGATCAATATATTGAAAAAATCTGAAAATATGTGCAATTATTCTACACTTATGAACCTCTGCATAGGAGTTGGATGGGATGTCTATATCTCTTCTTTCAAGCCACACTTGTTCTTTGTAATTTTGCAACAATTACTTCCTCTTTTTTTAGTAGTTCTTTTATTTACATTGTAATTGTATCTGTTTTCTTGGCTCTGCATCACTGCATCAGTTGATTAGATTTTTTCATGCTTGATGTTCATGTCTCATTTCTTATAGCTCAGTAATATCACATTACATTCACATACTTGAGGTTTGTATAACCATTCCCCAATCAATGGGTATCTGCTTTGTTACCAATTCCTTTGTATCACAAAAGGTACTGCTATAAATAAATTGGTGTATATGGAGACTTTCTTATCAGTAGCCTCCATGGGGTATAAGCCTAGTAGTAGAATCTCTGGGTCAAAAGTATGAACACTTTAGTCACTGTTTAATTCCAAATTGCTTTCCAAAATGGTTGCAGTGATTTACAGCCTCAACAACAGTACATTAAGTGTCCCTATCTCCCCACAACTCTTCCAATATAGGCTATTCCTATCTTTTGTCATCTTTGCCAATTTTTAGGTTATGAGGAGAAACTTCAAATATGTTTTGATTTGCATTTTATTTAATGATTTGAAGCAGACTTTCAGATGTTTGTTAATAGTTTGTGATTCTTTTGAGAACCATTTATATTTTTTGATCACTTACTATTGGGGAATGGCTATTGGCCATATATACACATATGTAAATATATAGACTGTATATGTGCACAAATATATAGACATATATAGGTATATGGATGTATAAAGATTTATATCTAGATATTCTATATTGACCTACATGTTATATATAGATGTTAATACCAAATTTTAACAAAAGTTTGATAACAGATTTTTTCCTCATTTCAATGCCTTGTCATAGCTACATTAATTTTGTGCAGAATATTTTCACTTGCATGTAATCAAAATTGTATTATCTTTTGTAATCGTCTCTATCCCTTTTGTTTGGTTAAGAATACAATTTACCCATAGCTGTGAGAGGTATGATTTGTTTCTCTTCTAATTTTTTAAAAAATATTATGATTTTTATTCTTAAGGGCACTATCCATTTGGAATATATTTTGGAGTAAGGTGTTTTGTACAGTTTTGTTTTTTTTAGTGACTTGAACAAAGGCTTAGAAAGAATGCTTATTAGATCTGCAAGTAGTACAAAGATGAAAAGGCTAGCTGAAACTGAGTAACAGTACCTACGTCATGATGGGCTAAATCGGAAAAGATAAACTTAATAATAAGAACAAATGTAAAGTCTTAAGTTCAGTTATAAATTTCCAAGTACAAGAGAGGGAAGGAGTGGTTCTACAGCAGTTCATCTGAAAATCTTTTGGATTTAGTGGTGAATCAGCTCAGTCAAAAAACATTTATTAAGCATCTGCCATGTTCCAGGCTCTATGCTAAGCACTAAGGATATAAAGAATTGGAATAGCCGTGTTGCTGATCTCAGAGGTCTCAGATTACAATGAAGAGGACCACATATGAATAACTATGCATATAAAAGATAGATGACATAATCTCAGAGGGAAGACCAGTAGCAGTGGAGGTGGGGGAAGGTAGATGGAACAAAGAAAGGCTTCTTGTGGAAAGTGGAGCTAAGTTTTGAAGCCAGGAGGCAGAGAGGTAAGGAAAGATGACATTGTAGGCATAAGGGACAGCCAATGAAAAGGTACAGAATGGGAGATGAGAGTGGGTATGTGTGCACTCGTGCATGTGTGCAGGTTGTGATGGGCTTTAAAAGCCAAACAGTATTTTGTTTTTGATCCTACAGGTAATAGGAAGCCATTAGAAATATTGAGGGAGTAGATATGGTAGACTTATACTTAAGCTCACTTTGGCAGCAGAGTGGAGGATGTATTGCAGTGGGAAGAAATGAGGGAGACCAACTAGCAGACTTTTTCAGTAGTCCAGGCAAGGAGTGAAGAGGGCTTATACTAGGGTGGAGCCTGTGTAAATGGAGAGGAGGAGATGTATACAAGAGATGTGAATGTAGAAATGACAAGATTCATCAACAGAATGGATGTGTGGGGCGAGTGCGAGTGAAGAGGTGAGGATAACACTAACATGAGCTGGGTGATGAGGAGAATGGTGGCACCCTTGACAGTTGTAGGGAACCTGAGAAGAGAGTTGGGTTTTGGGGGGAAAGATACATGAGTTGTTCTGTATATGTTGTTTGAAGTGTCTCTGACATTTAGTTCCAGATCTCTCATTTGGTAGTTGGTGATAAGGAACTAGGACAGCTAGGTGATAGAGCACGGGGCTTGGAATCAGGAAGACATGTTCATGAGTTCAAATACAGCTTAGCCATTTACTAGCTGTGTGACCTTGTGCAAATCACTTAACCCTATTTGCCTTATTTCCTCATCTGTAAAAAAGAGCTGGAGAAGGAAATGTCAAACCACTCTGGTATCTTTGCCAGGAAAACCTAAAAATAAGATCACAAAGAGTTGGATATGGAACTAAATCCAAAAGAGACTTAGGGTTGGATATATATATCTGCAAGTCATCTGCATAAAGATGATAACTGAACCTATGAGAATTGAGAGATCACCGAGTAAGATTGAATAGAGGGAAAAGCGAAGAGGTACAGCCTTGGCTATTATCTAGTTGAAGACCAGCAACTAGATCATTCATATAGGTAGGGGAACCAGGAGAGAGTAGTGTCATGAAAACCTAGAGAGGAGAGAATACCTAGAAGAGGGTGATTGACAGTTTCAAAAGTTGCAGAGAAGTCAAGGCTGATTATTGAGAAAAGGCCATTCCCATATACAAGATATTTGTGTTTTTTTTTTTTTTGTTTTTTGTTTTTTGTTTTTGTGAGGCAATTGGGATTAAGTGACTTGCCCAGAATCACACAGCTTAAGTGTTATGTGTCTGAGGCCAGATTTGAACTCGGGTCCTCCTGATGCCAGGGCCAGCGCTCCATCCTCTGCACCATCTAGCTGCCCCATACATCAAGATATTTATAGCAGCACTTTTGTAGTAGCAAATAACTAGAAGCAGAGTAGATGTGCAATGATTAAGGAACGGCTAAACAAATTGTAGTACATGAAGGTAATGGAATGTTGTCATGCTGTAAGAAATGATGAATATGATGACTACAGAGAATCATGGAAAAGAAAAGGCTATTGGATTTGGCAATTAAGAGATCACCGGTCACTTGGGAGAGAGCAGTTTCAGTTGAGTGACGAAGTTGCAGATCACACTGTGGCAGGATTAGAAGGGAGTGAGGCGAGGAGGTGGAGTCACCAGCTGTAGACAAGTATTCCCAAGGTTAGCGGCACAAGGGTCAGAATAGTTCAATTGAAGGTTTTTTTAAGGACGGGGGAGACACGGGTTTGTAAGCAACAGGGAAGCAGCAATAGGCATGGATTGAAGGTCTATGTCAGAGCAGGGATGATAGTGGGGGCAATCTGCTGGAGAAGACAGGATGGAATAGGAAATGCCCATTGAAGGTTTGCCTTGTCAAGCAGAAAGGGCCACCTGTTCATGGGAGATGGTTGAAGGAGGAGATAGTGGGGCAAGATGTCTGAGTGATGTGAGATGTGGAGGAAGGGAGAAGAGAAAGATCTTGGTGAACGGCTTTAATTTGACTTGATTTTTGTGAAGCATGAGGCAAGACCCTCAGCTGAGAGTTTGGGGCAGGGGAGTGTTGTGTGAGGCCAGAGAGGGATGAAAGGTTTGCAGTAGTCACTGGTGGGTGGGATAGTGACTCCATTAGGAAAGTGTCAAAGGACTGTCTTGCTGCAATGAGGGTCCAGTTGCGATTATGTAACATAAATTTGTAGTGGACCTAGCACAGGGGTGCTTTGGTGGGAGTAATAGAAGGTTGCCACTTTGCAAGGTGTGAACAGCAATATAAGAAGGCAAGGAATGCAAGTGTAGAGGATAGTGTAGAGCTGAACTCACCAAGGGGTGGAGATAGGGAAAGGAGAGTGTGGGGAGAGGGTGGTCAGTGTAGGGGTCAGAACTGAGGGATAGAGATCACTATCCAGATGAAGAATAGTGTTAGGGGTTCTAAGGCACAGGAAAAATCAAAAATGATTAAGCAGTGGTCTTGAGTTGGCCTCAAAAGGTTGAGTTGGGCTTATGGTCAGAAAGGTGCCCTTTCCATAGGGGCCCATGTCCACAGTTCCTTTCACCTCACATCCAACTAAGTGAAACAGTTAAACTGCCCCTGATTCTGGAGTCTGAAAGTTCTTGCAGTGCTGTAATTCACATATAGCCCACTAGGGGGAAGCATGGGGCAGATGATAGGAGCTGCCATAAGGCACTGGGCTATAAATATTAATAGAATTATGGAATGGTATTCTTGGATCTCTGGCATTGGCCCATATGGCTCATAGACATTTCCATCTGGAGGGGAGCCTCTCCACCCAGGTAACTGAGGACTGCCCAGAACCCAGGGCTATTGGAAATTCCCTGGAAATTGGGAAGGACAAGTTGGGTTCTACTTTACTCAGGTTTCTGTTTCTACTTTGCTGGACCAGCTAAAGCTCAGTAAAGAACATACGCATATGTCTGTGTGTACATGATAATAATGTACATTTATATAGTGCTTTAAGGTTTAAAAAAATTATCAACCTATGAAGTAGATAGTGAGAGTATTACCCCTATTTTATAGATGTGGAGCCTGAGGCCTAGAGGGATAAAGTGAATTGCTGAAGGTGTACCAGCTTGTTAAATGTGTTAGTTTGCTTTTGAACCCAGGGCTCCTGACTCTGAAGACTCTTGCACTTCCATAGGATCATAGATTTAGAGCCAGAAAAGACCTTACAGGCCATTGAGTACAACCCCTTCATTTTACAGATGCGGGAACTATGCCTAAGAGAAGTTAAGTGATTTGTCCATGGTCAGCAAATTTCTGAGTTGGGATTTGAACCTAGCTTCTCCTAACTCCAATTCCCCTGCTCTATCCACTATATCATGATGCCTCTCACAAGTTTGCCATTGCATTGATTGGGAGGCAGCATAGTAGAGTAGAAAATGTTGGCATAGAAGTAGAGGACCTGAGTTCAAATCTTAGTTCTGCCACCTTTCTGTTTCTAATTCTGGAACCATACTTATATTCAGACTCATTACTCAGTCTATTCTTTTATGGCTCTATTCCTCATCCCTGTAACTTTTCCCACCAAAATAACTCTTTTTATGTATTATCTATTCCTATTAGAGTGTTAACACCTTGAAAGCAGGGACTGTCTTCATTTTTATATTTATATCTCTAGCACTTAGTGTAGTGCTTGGCACATCATAAAAGTAAGTACATTTTCATTCATTCATTCAAAGAGAAGATAGGATAGATGGACAGATAGGAGAAGAACCAAGATAGAGTAGTCATGAAAACCCAGCAAGAAAAGAATATACAGAAGGAGAGATTGGTCAACAGGTGGTCAGCCTTGTAGAGAGGTCAAGGAGGATGAGTATAGAAAAAAGGCCATCAGATTTGGGAATTAAGAAATCATTGGTAAACTTGGAGAGAGTGGTTTCAGTTGAGTGGGAGTGTTGGAAGCTGGATTGTAAAGATTGAGAATATGAGATGGGAATGAAGGCAACATGAGGAGACAGCTTTTTCTAGATGTATGGCTGTGAGAGATAATAGGTCAAGTGATAGTTTCTGAGGATAGGGAGAAGCTAGGCACATTTGTAAGCCCCAGGAAAAGAACTAGTTGATAGGAGGAGATTGAAGATTGTGTGTGTGTGTGTGTGTGTGTGTGTGTTAGAGAATGGAATGGTTATGAGGACAATCTATTGGAAGATTTAGGGGGGATGAGATCCAATGACCCAGCGTAGTTTTAGAGGGATTGGCCTTAATAAGGAAAGAGACTTCTTTATCAGAGACAGGAGTAAAGGAAGTGACAATGAAGGATGATGTTAAGGAATTTTGAAATATAGAATTCATTGCCTCAATTGAGGCTAGATATTATTTATACAATGGACCCAGTCAGCTCAGTTATGTGACTTACTTCAGTTCCATTTGGCAACACTGAGAACACGTTATAGGAAGGACGTTGACAAGGCAGAGAATGTCCATAGCAGGGCAAGTAGGATATTAAAGGGATTTGAGGTCATGCTAGGTATGCAAGGATCAGTTGAAGGAGCTGGGGTTGTTTAGCCTGGAGAAGAGAATTAGGAGAAACGAGATAGCGGTTTTTAAGAATTAGAAGTACTTTCCCACAAAAGAGAGATTAAACTTGTTCTGCTTGGCCCAGAGGGCCAAGCAGAGCAGTGGAGGGTGGAAAGAGGAAGATTTAGGCCATTGATGTCAGGAAAGACTTTTTTACATTTAGAACTCTCCCATAGTGGAATAGGATGTCTTAGAATGTTGTAGGTTCCTTTTCACTTGAGGTCTTTAAGAAAAGGCAGAATGAGTTCAATGAGTGTATTATAGAGAAAATCCTTGTTTGGGTATAGGTTGAACTAAATATCATTTGAGATTCCTTCCAGCTCTAAGATTCTGTCACTCTTTTGCTCAAAAATATTCAGTGACTCCCTATTCTTAGCCTAGCATTTAAAACCTTCCATAATCTAATTCCTAATTACCTTTCCATGCTTTTTTCCCCTCTATTTCCCTTTGCATACTCTATATTTCTAGAAAACTGAACTACTAGCTGTTCTTTGAAATTGACCTGCCATCTGCCTCTTTCATTTGTGCAGACCATCTCAGTGGCATCCTCAAGTTGGCCACCAGAAGATGAATTTGTTTTGAGCAATTGAAATTCATAAAATCCATCTACTAAGTCATGCAGGCCTTGCAATCTTCCTTGATGGAGGGAGTAGCCACACTGATGAAATCACAAATTTTTTTGAATAATAGTAGCTCGTATTTATATAGCACTTAAAGTTTACACCGAGTTCATTCCTCACAACAGTTCTGGGAAGTCATTATAGTGTAAGCATTATGACTCGCATTTTACAAATCAGGGAGCTAAAGTCTAGAATGGCCAAGTAATAACCTCTTTGGCCTATTAAAATAATTTCTTTCCTCCAGATTTCTGCTCCGGTGCCACTTCTTTCATGAAGCCTTCCCTCATCCTTTCAATTGAAAGTGATCTCTTTTTTTTTAGATTTTTCTCAGGACATTTTTTCTAGATCTTTTCTTTGTCCCCATTACACTCTACCTCGTATTCACCTGTGTATACGTGCTCTATCCACCTTAAAAGACTCTAAGCTTCTCTGAGGTAAGAGACTGTGTCATTTTGCATCTCTGTACTGCCAGCAAGTACAAAGTCTTGCACATAAGAAGTATTTCCAAAATGTATATTGAATAAAATTCAATAGATTTTAATTGGGAGCATGTCTAGGTGTGTGTCTAATAATAATGATAATTAGATCATGTTTTCTATACTGCTTTGTGGCTTATAAATGAGTGCACATACTTGGGTATTTATAGTGTGTGTGTGTGCATATATACACATGTCTTTATGTGTGAACATCTCCATGTGGGTCTGATTTTTTAATCCAAAGAAAGTTTGGGTTTCAGTTCTTTCAAGCAGACAAGCTCTTGACATTCCCATGGCCAAGAATCCACAAGTAGCTGAGAATACCAGGGAGTATCTGCTCGGTGGGTCCCTGAACCAAGGGAAAAACTCTGGCTGCCTCCAAATCACATTTATCCAGCCA
>NW_020954571.1:14450457-14874681 GCF_900497805.2 Vombatus ursinus | reverse complement strand
CAGTCCCCGGTATTACTACAGACTAGGACAGAAGGGGAGGTTGGAGAACTCTAAGAAAGCTCTGCCACTCAGAGCTCAGCCTGTGATGAACATTCAGGGTATGTCTAGGGTTCATCCTGTGACTAGAGTCAGGGCTAAAAGCTCAGCCTGTCACCCAGGTCAGGGCTCAGTCTGGAGCTGGAATCAGGGATCAGTCTGGGCCCAGGGTCAAGGCCTAGTAGGCTAGTTAAGCCAGGAAGTCCTACAACATTAGAGAAAAGAGCACAGAAGGAGGAAGAGGTCTGTGTTTCGCCCTACTGCCACCCTGCTAATAGGACCTCAGGCCTGGCGCCATTAGATCCAGTTTCTCATTGAGAGGAAGAAAGCTTCCTTTCAGGAATGTAGATCTGTTTGATAGAACATTTTAATCCAAGATGTTTCTCACAGTCCCCAGCCTTACCCTTCGGACTCTCCCTCCCCACTTGTCCCTCACTTTCAGCCCATGTGACCCTTCGTTGGCCTAGCCTGTAGTGGAGATGAGAAAAACACACTCTTTGTGAAGTCCAAGTATACTATTGGCAACATTGCTGACAAATTAATCCCTAGGCGCCAGAAAGCTGGGAGGAAGACCAGGGCAGGGCAGAGCAGGGATGGGCAGGACAGGGCCAGGCAAGGCAGAGACTGGTTCCCAGGGAAGCTGCCTCAGAGTGCCAAACTTGCTGTTGGGTATGGTTCATTCTGACATTGAAACTGGTAGCTTTCAAAAGGCAGAGTCCTTGGTTCAGATTCCCCCTGGGTATCCTTCCTGTTTTCGCAAGTTGGGAGCAGGGCTGGCCCTAGACAGTATAGGCTGTGTACAATGTGATATCCATTTTCCCACCCCAAAATATCTCCTTCACTGATGCTTAAATTGGCCCCAAGGGTAGAATGAGATGTTGAATTTCCCTCCTTTGTAATTCTGCCTTGGACTGGGTCCAGCCACATACTCTGGTGAATGGAAACCAACTCAACCAGGGAACTAAGGTCCCAGGAAGGGGGAGGTAGGGAAAGCTTTGTCAATCCATGGGTCCAATAGCAGAAGGAATGTTTGGGCCAGTTTGGCTCCCATTAAATCAACCGACACAACTAACTGGTTTAGAGACCTCTTGAGCTTTGGTTTTCTTTGTCAGTCTGGACTGGGAGAGGCCCAACCTGTCTTCCTGTGCCTCTTATGGCTGAGATGGAGATCCATGGAAGGGGACTCTGACCTCCTGGAGAGGCTAGAGGAAAAGAATCTTAGGTCCATCAACTCCCTTCCCAAAAAGGCTTGCTTTTAACCAATGTCACATAGGATGGAATTATTCTGTGGCACTGGCAAACACAAGCTTGGCCCTAATGTCTAGGAAATGACCTCCTGGGAAGAGGCAGAGATGGGTTACAGGAATAGTGAGTGAGTCTTCTTAATTAATTAAAAAACTTTTTTTAGGCAATTGTGGTTAAGTGACTTGCCCAGGGTCACACAGCTAGTAAGTGTCAAGCATTTGGTCCGAGACCAGATTTGAACTCAAGTCCTCCTGACTTCTGGGCCAGTGCTCCATCTACTGCAACACCTAGCTGCCCCATGAATCTTTTTTATATGTCCTCAGTGGAGTACCCAGAACTAGGCTCTCTGCCCAGTGCTTGGATTCAGGAGTCTTGACAGTTTTCATTTTGTAGATAACCTCAAAAGGACCTGGATCTGTAGTGTCCTAGTTGTCTGTGGCATTATCTGCCTGAAGCATGCTCTCTACATGGCCCTCCCCAGCTCAAGAAGCTACAGGCTCCCTACTACTTTCAGTGTTATGGCCAAGCTCCTCTTGGAGCTCAGGGTTTTCAAGGATTCCCTTCTGACCCCGGCCAGTTAGGGGCCACACACACACACTCTCAAAGGGACCTCTGCACTCCAGCCTTTCTGCTGTTTGACTTGTCTTTCTTCTCCACATCTACAACTCGTATGCATCCTTTAAGGCCCAGCTCAGGTCCTAACCTCTTTCAGGAAACCCCTGACTGAACCCAGCCATATTCTTCTTTCTCTACCTGATTGTAGCACACTTGTCTTCTTGAACCCCTCCAGTGATGAGGAGCTTGCCACCTCATGAGACAAGCTGTTCCATTATTTGGAAATTGGGATTTAATTGTTAAATCAGTAAATAAATACAGGGACTGAGTTCCTAATTGAAGCCCTGTTATTGGTCTCAGGGTGCAACTGAGATTGTCTTACTGGGATGCCACCTCCTCTATGAGGCCGTCCTTGAGACCTCATCTGAGAGTAAGATTCCCTCCTCAAATTATCCTTGAGTTCTTTCTGTGGGGCTCTCTTTTGCTCCTATCATATGTTACCTTCTTCTGTACTTATCTATGTGCAGGTTGTATCACTTCTAGTAGACTCTAAGTTCCTTGAGGCTAAGAATTACGTAAATTTTCTTTCTTTTCTTTTCTTTTTTGCATATTTACCACGAGTATAGCTCCTTGAATACAGCAGGGCCTTAATAAATGCTGGTTGTGGAATGAATGAATAATGAATGAATGAATGAATGAATGAATGAATGAATGAATGAATGAATGACTCTTAGAGGACCCTAGTTGAAGGATCTTCCCCTTCATTTCAGGGATTCAAGAGAGGGGGCCAAGCTGCCAGGGTGCCAGCTATCAGCACAGCTGCTCCACATCTGTATTTGGACCCTGGGATTGTCAACACAGCTGTTCCGCCTTGGCCTCAGAGCCCTAAAAGTTGTTTTCCCTCCCTGGGTGTATGTGCGGGTCTTCACTGAAGGAAGGGAGGAAGCAGACTATCCTGGAGACTTGGGTAGACTTGGCCCCCAGTGTAGGCTCTGCATGGCACAGTGGAAAACACCTTACCAGGGCAGTCAAGAAGCTTGGGTTCTGTTGCTGACTCTACGTGACCTTAGGCAAGTCACTTTCCTCTCTAGGACTTGGAGGAGGTCATCTCTAATGTCCCTCCTAGCTCTGACCTTTTTCTCAGGTCTCTTCCAGCTCTGACCCTCTCTCTTCTGAGGCCCGTTCTAGCTCTGATGTTCTACGATTTTATGAAAATAGGGGAGAGAGGTACCACTAGGGGCACACTGTAAATTCTAAGGTCCCAGGCACTGAATTAGATATAATTTAAGCCAGAGTGGGTCCAGGCCATCAGAACTAGGAGGAAAGTGGAAAAAAGGTCACGAGTTGAAATATTGGCTAGGTGAGTCGACTTCATAACATCACATAATAACCTGGCAGATGCATGTCTTGACTCTCTGGAAGGTGCCCACTGTTGGGGATGCTCTAAGAGGGAATGAGGCTGGTCTTCACACTGAGTCTCTCCCCACCACTGACTCCTTACCTCAGTCCACTTCGGCATTTCCCCTACCCAAGGTCTCACTTGTAGTGGTGGCACTTGCTGTCTCATCCCTAGTTATGCCCTGGGAATAGTTATGGAAAGTGGATGGCAAAAAAGTGGGAGAATAATAGAGCAATCCTTGCGGGGAGTGAGGGGGCAGAGGCTAATTCTAGGTGGGAAGGGCCATCCCTAGAGAGTGTGAGTAGCCTCAGAGAAAAAACACACCATTATCCCTGTTCCCACTTCCTCAAATAGTATAGGTCCATTGGAGACCCAAGGAGCCCTGTGAAGGAGAATCCTGTCTCAGTAGGGCAGTCTAAGGGAATATGGAGGGTGGGCTGGAGAGGGAAAAAGTTAACTCTCTCACTTGCCTTACATGAGCCGTGGGTATTTTTAGTGCCAGCTGGAGAAGCCCTTAAATGCTGGTCCATGAACTGACTCCAAATATGGAGGTAGGCAGTATGACTTGGGTCTGGAAAGCATTGAAGGGCAAGGCCTTCCTCCTGTAGGGCATCAGAACAGAAGGTAAGGAGGGAGCAAGATGTCCTGGGAGGCAGTAACATAGAGAAATCCCTTTAGCACAGGTTGGCCTTCAGACAGAACTTGATGTGGGAGCTTGTACACAATGAAGTTGGATAATGAGAACAATGAAGATACCAAAAGTAGGACAGGCCCTGGAGGAGCTACCCTCCTTGTGACCCCTGCTTTGGAAGATGACTGATGGAAACGTCCAATGTCCTTTTTCCAATTTTCACAAGTCATAGAGTCATGGAAGTTCTTGAGTCCATCTAACCCACAGTACATCAGAGCCAGAGAAAACTTTAGGATATAGAAGACGATGTTAGAGCTGTAGAATCAGAATAGAGAATATTAGGTTGTGGTGGTAGGGCAGGTGAAGGGTTAGGGTTGGGGGGAAGGAGGCTCAGGGCACCTCAAAACATAGAATGTCAGAGCTGGAAGGAGCCATAGTAGATAGAATATCAGAACTTAATGGAATTTTAGAGTCCAACCCCTCATTTTACCTTCAGAAGTAATCTGAAGGCCAGAGTAGACAAAGAGACTTGTCCAAGGCCACACAATAATTTCATATAGTACTTTTTAAAAGTCTTTTTTAGTTTAAAATGGCACAGTAGGTAGAGTATAGGACTTGGAGTCAGGAAGACCTAATTTCCAATCCTGTGTGACCCTGGGCAAGTTACTTAACCTTTCTGTGACTCAGTTTTCTTATTTGTAAAGTGGAGATAGTAAAAGTGCCCTACTTCACAGGGCTATTGTGAGGATCAGATGAGTTAATATATAAAGCACTTTGCAAACCTTGAAGTGCTATATAAATGCTAGTTATTATTATTATTATTTATGTAGTTTTTTGTTTTTTTAATTTAATTTTTAGTTCACAAAAAATTATTTCCTCTCCCTCCTACCTCTCCCCATTGGAAAACAAAACAAAACAAAACTCTTGTAACAAATATGCATAGTCAAGAAAAACAATTTCCTGAATTGGCCACGTCTGAAAATACGTCTCATTCTGTACCTTCAGTCCATTACCTTTCTTTAAGGAGGACATACGATGAGATGAGTTAGAGGGGTGGCTTGGTTTAGAGCTCAGGTCCTCCAAGATGAGTGAGTTCTTGGAACCAGAAGATGGTGGGCTATGCTATGTGTCTCCCCTCACTGCCTCCCTGAACCCTCACCAGCCCGATCACTTCGTGGTGGCCACAGGGATGACCAGGAAGCCTTTGATGTTTGGGAAGTAGGTGCTGATGAGATCCACCTGCAGCTGCCGGTTTCCACTTTTGTATGGTGTGATCTCGAACCGGACTCTGGCCCTCTCTTGGGGCTCCAGGGCTGGCACACTAGAGCAAAGAAGAAAGAAGGAGGGTCAGTCCTTCAGGCCCCTCTTGTCTCTAGGACTGAACAGTACAAACTCCTTTGCAATGGAAAACCTCCTGCAGCTTTCTGTGGCCTCTAACAGGACCAAGTCCAAACTCCCTATCTCGTTTGATGCTCTTCACCATCTGGTTCCAATTTAGCTCTCAAGTACCACCCCACTCTTCTCTCCTCCCCTCTACTATCCTACCTTAACCCTCCCTCAACTTCAGACAGTCAATGTCTTCTCCAGGTTCTTTCCTACCTCCATGGTTTTGCTTATGTGGTTCCCATGCCTGGAATACCCTGCTTTCTCTTCTCCACTTATCTAAATCCTTCCCATCCATCAAGGCCCAGCTCAATCTCACTTCCTCCAGGAAGCCTTTATTGATTTTCCCAGCCCACAAGTTTCTTCCTTGCTGCTCCCCGCCAAGCTACTATAGCTATCACCGTCTGTGATAATAATAGCTTAGTTACATAGCATTTTATTATTTGCAGACCTTGTATTTATTATTTTTATAACTTTAGGATCAATGGGTATAGAGCTGCTTGTACAAGGTTACACAGCTAATTTTACATGGCAAAACTTGGACAAAAAATGCATCATTTGGCTATGCTTCTAGGACTTTTTCTGTTTCACCAGACAGTTCTACTTTCTGGTCTCACCCCCAACCAGGGCCTTTTGAAATATCCAAGGCTGTAGTATTGTTGCAGGGTCTGGTTCCATGCCCCTCTCTTTGCTTTTCCCTCCCCAGCCCTAGGGCCTCTTGCCCCCGCATCTCCTCTCCCACCTCTTTTACTCACTCGAGGTTGAGCTGCTCCCTGAGGAGCCCACTGCCCTCCATGATGAGCATGCAGTCCTCTATCCTCTCAGACAAGGGGTTGGCAATTGTGACTTCCACAGCAAGAACTTCACCTACCACAGCAGGACCCAGCATCTGGAGGGGCAACACCACAGTAGGTCAGTCTCTGAACCTTTGACCTCATTTCCCTCTTGGGCACCATCATCCCAGACAGAGTTGGGAGGCATGAAAGGGGCTCCCAAAAAGAGTCACAGAATCACAGCAAGATAGAGGAGGAGGGAAGGGACTTTAGAGGTCTCAGTTATCAAAGTGATCTTTTTCCCTCCCTGGAGGCAATTGAGGTAAGTGACTTGCCCAGGGTCACACAGCTACTAAGTATCTCAGGCGGGATTTGAACTCTTGTCCTCCTGACTCCAGTGCTATGCTCTATCCACTGTGCCACGTAGATGACCGCACAGTGATCTTCTTAAAATATGTCTGCCTATTCAATAAGCTCCAGTGACTCCCTATCACCTCCAGGATCAAATATAAAATCCTCTATTAGTTTGCCTTATAAAGCTCTTCAAAACCAGAGCCCTTCCTGCCATTCTAGTCTACCAGCCTCATTGCTATTCCTCAAACAAGACAACCAATTTCCTTCTCCGGGCATTTTCCCTGGCTCTCCCCAATGCCCGAAACGCTCTCTCTTCTTGTCTCCACCACCTGATTTCCTTGGCCTCCTTTAAGTCTCAGTTAAAATCCCACCTTCTACAGGAAGCATTTCCTGATTCCCTTTAATTCTATTGCCTTCCCTCTGAAAGTATCCCCAGTTTATCCCGTCTAGATCTTGTCTGGACATAGTTGATTGCATATTGTCTCCCCTATTAGAATGTAAGCTCCTTGAGGGCCGGGACCGTCTCTTGCCTTTCTTTGTATCTTCAGCACTTAGCACAGTGCTTGCCACATAAAAGGCACTTAATACATTCTTGCGGTCCCTTTGCCACCACCTCCCTTCACCCCAATTGGAGCCAATTTTTGGAGCCAATTGGTCCCTTGGGCTGGTTTGACCTTAATGGCAATGAAGTCTTCGAGGGTGATGTCCTTCTCTATCAGGAGCTTCTCCCCTTTAGAGACCAGGCACATGGCGGCTACCAGGATCTTCTTGTCATCTGTCAAGTCTTCTTTGTACTCTGAGTAAGAGATCTGCACCGGGATCCTCTTCTCTGAAAGAGAAATTGGAGGTTGCCACTTGGGCTGCCATTTGGGAGCAACAGCTGGAGAGGAAATCTAGTACAGTGGAAAGAACCCTGGCTCTGGAGTGAAAAGCACCTGTTGTTTTTCAGTCATATATGACTTCATGACCCCATTTGGGGTTTTCTTGACAAAGGTACTGGAGTACTTGGCCATTTCCTTCTCCAGATCATTTTACAGATGAGGAAACTGAGGTGAGCAAGGTGAAGTGATTTGCCCAGGGTCACACAGCTAGTAAGTATCTGAGGCTAGATTTGAATTCAGGTCTTCCACATTCCAGGCCCAGCACTCTATCCACTAGAGTCAGAAGATCTAGGTTCAAATCCTCCAACGTCACTCACTATCTGTGAGACTTAAGATCAATTTGAATCCTGAATTTGTTACTACTTGTTACCTGCATGATCTTTGTTAGGTCACTTAACCTCCATTCGCCTCATTTTCTTCATCCACAAAATGAAGAGGTTCATCTTGATAGCTTCTGAGGTCCCTTCCAGCTCTGTATTTATACCTTAGAGTCATAGAATTGAAAGCTAGAAGGAATTCTTCTAGCTCTAGTCTAATCCCTTCATTTTTACAGATGAGGGAATTGAGGTTTAGAGAGGCCGAATTACTTGCACATGGTCACCCAGGTAGTAAGTGACAGAGTCAGGATTCAAAACAGGTCCTCTGTCTCACAGAGTGAACAGTCATAGCAGGATTTGAACTCAGATCCTCTGAGTTCAGAGCCAGTGATCTCACTGTACCATATTATCTCCCTAACTGAGAAACTACCTGGCTGATGCGAATACATAAAATATGCATTTTGAAGGATCATAACTTAGGTGTAGAGATCACATAGTTCAACCCTATCATTTAGCAGATGGGAAAAACTAAGGCCTACAGATGCTAAATGAATTTCATAAAGTCACAGTCAAGTCAGTGAATATGCATTTATTAAGTCCCTAGTATGTGCCAGACACTGTGTTTAATGCTGGGAATATAAAGAAAGGCAAAAGACAGTTCCTGCTCTCAAGCGGCTCATAATCTAATGGGGGAGATGATATGAAAACAAATTACATACAAGCAAGATGTAGACAGGATAAATTGGAGATAGTCCACAGAGGGAAGGTGCTGGCGTCAAGGGAGATCTGGAAAGGCTTCCTATAGAAAATGGGATTTTAGCTGGGACTTGTAGGAAGCTAGAGAAGCCAAGAGGCAGAGATGAGGAGGGAGAGCATTGCAGGCCTGGGGGACAGCCAGAGAGAAGGCCCAGAGTGGGGAGATGGAGTGAACTGTTAGAAGAGCAGCAGGGAGGCCAGAGTCACTGGACTGACGAGTTTGTGGTAGGGTATGAGGTTTAAAAAGACTGCAGGGAAGGAGGGGACAGGGTTCTAAAGGGATTCAAAAACCAAACAAAGAGGGTTTTATATTTGATCCCTCAGGTGAAAAGGAACCACCGGAGTTGATTAAGCCAAGGGGTGACATGGTCAGACTTGCTTTGGGAAGGTCATGGAGGATGGACTGAAGTTGGGAGAGACTTAAGGCAGGCGGAAACCTCCCCCCGCCCAGCAGCTATTGCAATATCCAGGTGTAAGGTAATGAGAGCAGTGTCAGAGGAGAGAAGGGGCATATATGAAAGATGTTACTAAGGTAGAATTGACAGGACTTGGGCAACTGATTGGATATAGAGGGTGGGTGAGAGTGAGGAAGCAAGGATGGCACCTTGGTCATGAGCCTGCGGGTATGGGAGGATGGGTGCCCTTCGTAGTCACAGCTAGTAAGTCACAGAGTCTGGATTTGGACCCAGATATTCTGAGTCTAAACCAGGGCTCTTTCCCGTGCACCATGATACTTGTAAAGACAGACCAGAGACATCATCTGCATGGCCCACAGTGTTCAGTCATTAGAGGAACTGACCACAGAGGCAGCCAGGCTGTAGAAGAAAGAGAACTAGATAGAGAGTGAAGAGACCCGGGTTCTGGCACTTTCTAGTTGTGCAACTGTGGCCAAGTTCTCTGACTTCTCTAAGCTCGGCTTTTTTATCTATAAAATGGGGGTAGTAACATTTGCACACAGCCATAGGAAGGAATTTAAAACCTAGAGAAATGAAAGCTACAAAAATCATGTATTATTATCAGTCACCAATTACTCCCCTTCATGCAGACTTCAGTCCTCCATTCCCCATCCCATATTTCCATGTCTTTGATCCTGCTAAATTATCTGTGCTAGAGTACACCTCTCCTGACTCCCCACCACCACCCCAAACGTGCATCAGCTCTGCCTTTTGGATTCCTATCAATTCTTTAAAGTCACCTTCTCCAGGAAGTTTTCCTTAATCCTCCCCAATGTGAACTCCTTAAAGGCAACAAGGGTTTTTGCTATTTTTTGCATCCTCAAGATTTAGCACAATGCCTGGCATGGTAAACATGTCCACGTTATACAGTCTCTCCCCTAGTGCCTAGCACATTACTCTGTATCGAGTAAGAACTTTATAAATGTTTGTTGAATTCAAATGAATTATATATTGACTGCTTCCTGTGGAGCCTGTCCTGTCTAAGTTTAACTGTAAGATAGAGTCCCTGCCCTTATACTAGGGTTGGGATGGAAAGAGTGATGGCTGTGAAGTCAGACGACCTGGGTTGAAATCCTGGCTCTATTATTTCTCACTAGGAGGTCATGAACAAGTCACTTAACTTTTTTGGGTCTCAGTTTCCTCTGCTCTAAAATGAGGGGGTTGGACTAGAGCTAGATGCCCTCTAAAGAAGTCTCTTCTTGGTCTAAACCTATGGGCCTTTAAGGAAGTAATCCATTTTCTCTCTGCTTATTGGAGTCTTTCCTGCTGCCAGGGCTTGGACGGAGCACTGGCTCTTCCAGGAAGCCTTCCTAGTCCACGGTAATCTAATCCAAATGAATCCATCACTAAGTGGTCAGAGCAGGAAGTTCCGGCCCATCTTGTTCCTTCCCTCCCTCCTACTTCTGCCCCCAGCACTCACCAAAGGGGGAAGATTTCCCCCATGTCCCATTGACGTCTCCAGGCCAGATCTGGATGTGCACCAACACCTTTCACCCAGATTGGTCTTTCTAGGAGAAGGGAAGTTACCTTCTTCAGGCTCTAGTCTGACTGAATGGGATTCATGCAGGATCTCAGCCACTGGTCTCCGGGTGTAAAGGATGGTGGCTGCACTCAGGTTCACCTTGACCCTCTGGAGGTGGGAGGTGAGGTTGGTGAGGCAGATGGCCAGCCTGATGTCCTGGCCGATGACAGGTGGCTCCAGCAGCTTGAACTTCCCCATGATGTTGGGCTTCTTGGCTGGCTCCAGAACGTCATCCCTCCAGTAGGCCCAGCCTCGGCCACTGGCCCTTCGGATCCTGTCTCTTCTCCCTGAGGCTTCCACCCCAAAGAGCTTCCTCATGGCTTTCCTGTATACCTGCCTTTCCTTCCGGGACCCTGAGGGTTGGAAGAGAATGATTATTAGTGGTATGGGTCTATTTCCTCAGAGCAGGGGCTTTGCAGACAGCTTGTCCCAGAAGGGTTGGAATAATCTCCCTTAAGCCAGCTGTGCCACCTTCTAATGGTCAGGCCTTGGGCAAGCCAGGGTGAAGTGTGGAAACTCAGACCCTTAATGCTCCCTCCCTTCCCTCCACCCTTCTCCCCAAAGAGGACAGATTCTGCCCAAATCCAAATCCTATAGATCTCTACCCAAACTCATCCCCCTCTTCCCCATTCCCCTGGCATATCCTGTCATTCTCTGTACACTCTTTGAGGGTTTCATCAACTTCTATGGTTTTAATTATTCTCTGTAGTGGATTCCAGCTCAAGTCCTACCTTCTCTCCTGAGAGTCTCCTCACTAACTCTATAGGACATTCTGAACTGCCCAGAGATTAGCCTCATACATCGTAAAGCACTTAATAAATGCTGACTGAATATCTTATAGGCATGTCAAACTCCTAAGCAGAACTCATATTCTCCCCAAAGTCCTCTTCTGAACGTCTCTATTTCCATTAAAGAGCCAATGCCTTTCCAGTCACCAGTTTTCAACCTTGGAGTCACCTTTGACTCTTCCCTCTCACCCTATGTATCCAATCAGTGGTCAAGTCTTATTATTTCTGCTCCTGTGCCATTATTCACATCCATCTGCTTTCTACTCCACATGACCCTGCCTTAGTTAGGGCCCCCATCACCTCTCTCCTAACCTATGACAATAGCATCTTAATTCGTCTTTTTGCCAAGGATGACATCTACAGCTTGTTCAGCCATTCTCTAATTGATGGGCATCCCCTCAATTTCCAATATTTTGCTACCGTGAAAAGGGCTGATATTAATGTTCTTGTACATGTGGGTTCTTTTCCCTTTTTTATGATCTCTTTGGGATACAGACCTAGTAGTGGTATTGCTGGAGCAAAGGTGTGCAGTTTGTTGCAAAGATGCCATTTACAATCCATCCCCCGCATGGCTGCCAAAGTGAATTACCTAAACCATGTTGTTCCCCAGTTCGATAAACTCCAGTGGCTTCCTATTAATTCTAGAGTGAAATACAAATCCCTCTGTTTGTCATTTAAAGCCCTGTTTTAAAGCCTGGCTGCAATCTATCAGTTCAAACTTATTATACATTACTCTCATTCAGGCAGTCCTTGGCCCAGCCAAATTACCCTTTTTGGTGTTACCCACACAAAATATCCCCTCTCCAGTCTCCATGCCTTTTCAGAGGCTGGCCTCCATGCCTTCAGTACTGTCTTCCTTCTCCCCTTTGCCTCTTAGAACCTCTAATTTCCTTCAGATCCAAACCAGAGCTCTATTCTCTGCATGAGAGCTTTCCTGATCCCTCCAGCTTTAAGGCTTACCCCACCAAATTACCTTACATCTATTCTTTCAGTATATATTTTGTATACATTTCTGTATGTGTGTATTGCCTTTCCCTAGACCAGTGGTTCCCAAAATTATTTGGCCTATCACCCCCTTTTAAAAAAATTACTCAGTACCTCTATGAAAATCTACTTTCTTTAACCCTTTATTGTTTTTAAAAATTTGTCATTTCAAAAAAATATAAAATATTTTTTTAAAAAATGACCCATCTTAAATTTAATAATTTATTGTAAATTTGTGTTTTTTCCCTGCATTGAAATTTTGATGACTCAATATTGCATCATGTAACCACATAGTATTGTATTGTAAACAAATCATTACATGCACAAATTCCTGCCCATGCATGCTAGACTTCCCGCTGGCCTGCCAACACTGGCTTGTTAAGACCTGTCCAAGGACTTGACCACTGATGGGTTATAACTCGCATTTTGTGTATTTATTTGGAAAATAATGTAATCACTACAACTTTAACTCTGTTCCACAACAGATAAAACATGTATAAATGGTTTTTCATATTTTTCTTCTCTTATCCTCTTTTTTCCTTATGCCCCCTTATTTTTATTCAACACCCCCCAATTGAGGCTACTGCGGCCCCCCGGGTAATTCCAGCACCCTGAGGGAGTGGTATTGCCCACTTTGGGAAACTATGCATCTAGACTGTAAGATCCTTGAGGGCAGGGATTGTTTTACTTTCCATCTTTGTATTCCCAGAACCGGGCACATAGTGGATATTTAATAAATGTTGGTTGATTAAAATTGTCTCTTTCTCCCCTCTCCCTAGTTATCTTCGAAGGAGGGAAATTTGTCTGGGTAGTTGCAGAAGTAAGATTTCCTTTCTGTCCTTTTTATACTTCGAGTCAATAATAATGAAACATTTATTGAGCACTTTGAAGTTTTAAGTAAAGTTAAAATAGTAAATTATCCTCATTTTATCAGTGGAAAAACTAGACTCAGAAGGGGTTCAATGGCTTGCCCAATGTCACACAAGAAGTTAGTGTCAGAACTCAAGTAGAAGCTAGGTCTTCTGACTCTAGGTTCAATAAACTGTACATTGGGCGATTCCTTGATGCCTTTTTGAGGCAGAGCCCATTTCCTTCCTTCCTTCCCTCCCTCCCTCCCTCCCTCCTTCCTTCCTTCCTTCCCTCCTTCCCTCCCTCCCTCTCTCCTTCCTTCTTTCCTTCCTTCCTTCCTTCCTTTTTCTTTTTTCTTTCTTTCATGGCAGTGTTGTGTAGGGGCTAGGGGCTGGGTGGAGAAAATGGATTTCTCACCTTTTTTGAGTCCCAAAGTAACCAGGAGGCAGCAGAGTGCAGTGGAGAGTGGCCTGTACTTTGATCAGAAGGGCTCACGTTTGAAGCCTGACTCGGATGCTTACTTGCTATGTGACTCTGGGCAGATCATTGAGCATCTCTGAGACTACCTACTTCATAGAGTAATTTTGTTTTTTATTTTTTAATTTTTTACTTTTACTTTTACTTTTTTTTTTTGGCTAGGCAATGGGGTTAAGTGACTTGCCCAGGGTCACACAGCTAGTAAGTGTTTTGTGTCTGAGGCCAGATTTGAACTCAGGTCCTCCTGACTACAGGGCCGGTGCTCTATTCACTGTGCCACCTAGCTGCCCCCATAGAGTTATTTTGAAGAAAGCATTCTGCAAGCCTTAAAGTTCTGTATAGACATGAGTCCTATACACTTGACTACCGCGTGGCTCTGTCACCTCGGGCAAACCCCAGCTTCTCAGGGCCGCATTTTCCTCCTCTGTAAAGTGTGTGTGTTGGACTAGACTCATCTCCAAGGTCCTTTCCAGTTCTAAGTGGTGTGATCCTGGGTCAGCGTCATTGAGGAGAGGGAGCAGACAGCATGGGCCTCCATCAACACCCTCTCTGACTGACAGCCTTCATTCCACATAGCAGCCTCTCCAAGCCGGTGGCTGTCTCTTTAGAGATGTCACCAAACAGGGTTCTGTTAACATATCGTTTGGTGTAATTTGGAGCCAATCTGTTTATGAATTGTTAGAGCTAAGAGGAGCCTTGGAGACTATTTAGTTCAATCCCCTATTTCGTAGAAGAGGAAACTGAAGATTTGTCTAATAGAGATTTGCCTAATGTTGTCACACAGCTGGTGATCTTCTGAGGCCAGATTTGGACCCTGGTCTTCTGTCTCTGACTCTTTCAATTACTTCCCATCTTCTCCCATTTTATATGCATGGGGGCTAATCTGTCACTTTGGTGAGGCTGGGAAGGAGAACAAGGCCTTATCATCTGAGAAGGCCTAATCTCTAAAGCTTCTTGGGGCCAACACCTACTCTCCTTTCCTCCCACACTGGGGAAGACAACTCCTATCTTCTGATACCTTAGGGCTCGGTTGTCAGAAATCTCTGTGTTCCAAGCATGTTCCCACTCAGTGCCGCTGCTGCCAGCTGCCAACCAGGCATGACTGGCATAAGCTAGCTCCAGCACAAAGCCAGTTGTTCAGGAGCCAAATTTGGGGGTGGTGGTGGCAAAGGATGGTCTCTCCATGACTCTCCGTGAGAACTGTCTGACTGTTTAATAATGTGTGGTTTGGAGATGGGACTTCAAGCAGGTTACTTTGGTGGTAATAGGAAGAAGTCGAGGTGAGCCGTGACTCAGTCTTCCTGGACGGAGCTTAGCTAATAGGCTGGACCCACATTTGTCTAGTGCCTTAAAGTTTGCAAAGTGCTCTGCCTATATTATCTCCTTTGATCTTCACAACAATCCTGGGGAGAAGATGATATTGTTATCCCTATTTTCCAGGTAAGAAAACTGAGGCAAAGAGATTAAGTGGCTTGCCCATGTCAGTGTTTGAAGTCACATCTTTCTGATTCTCTCCATTATACCACCTACCTTCCTATATTTACTACACATCTATTTGACTAATGAAAGGACCAAGTTTTTTTTTTTATTTTATTTTTTTAAAGCTTTTTTTTTTTTTTTTTGGTGAGGCAGTGGGGTTAAGTGACTTGCCCAGGGTCACATAGCTAGTGAGTGTTATGTGTCTGAGGTCAGATTTGAACTCAGGTCCTCCTGACTCCAGGGCCGGTGCTCTATCCACTGTGCCACTTAACTGCCCTGGAGGGATCACCTTTGGAACAAGAAGAGGACCTGGTAGAGAGTGAGCCTCAGGGTCCTGAGGAGAGTAGGCACCAGATTTCCTTCCTTCCTGAAGCCAACGTGGCTTCAAGTCCAGGCTGGGCCCACATGCTAAGCAAATAATAATAACTCTCATTTCTATAGTGCTTGAAGGTCTATAAGGTGCTTTTCTCCTGAAACACTGTGAGGTAGGTGATATAAGGATTATCACTATTTTACAGATAAGGAGATTGCCTTAGAGAAGGCAAGTGATTGGCAAGTCAGGACAGAACTAGCCTCAGGCCTGGGATCCAAATCCAGGTCTCCTGTCTGCAAGTCTAGTACTTTTCCCCATACTCCTTGCTGTGTCACAATAGATTGTGTGTGTGTGTGTGTGTGTGTGTGTGTGTGTGTGTGTGTGGTTAGTTAGACCACGGAGCTTGTCCACCATCTGTGGCCCTTATCTTAGGACATCTTTGGGTTCTGTCACTCAACAATTTTGTCCTTTCTTATTTGGTCTTATAACAAACAATCAATAAGCATTTATTAAGTGCTTGCTGTATGCCAGACACTATCCTAAGTAAACACTTTGAATATCATAGAAGGCAAAAACCAGTCCCTGCCCTCAAAGACCTTACTTTCTAATATGAGAGACATGTATAGAAATAGGTATATACAAGACACAGACTGAGTAGAGGAAAGGTAATCGCAGAAGGAAAAGCTCCAGCAGCTCCTGACTGCAGAGCTGCACAGAGCTAGGTGAGTGCAGTGTCTAGAGAGCCGGGCCTGGAGTCAGGAAGACCTGAGTTCCAATCTGTCCTCAGGCACTGCTAGCTGTGTGACCCTGGGCAAGTCACTTACCCTCTGTCTGCTTCAGTTCTTCGTCTGTATAACAGCTCCTACCTTAGCAGGGTTGTGGTCAGAATCAGATGAGATAATAATTATAAAGTGCTTGGCGCAATGCCTGGCACATAGCACGTGCTTAATAAATGTTAGCTATTACTATTTTGTTTTCTTTGCCAAGGAGAATATACTTTGGATTGAAAAACAAAAACAAAAACAAAAAATAGATAATAGGGAGTCAGTACCCAAAGTAAGTTAAGATGATAAGAGAACATCCAGTACTCTTGACATCTTCAACTCAACTGACCCAGATTAACAATATCCTTGAGTACTTAAAAAAAAAAAAAGAAAGCAAAACCCCAAAACCAACACTCTGGAAGATTTGATTACTTAGCCACTGTCAGTGATTTTTAAAATACTGTGGAAAATGGTAGTGATGCTGAAGGACTGGAGAAAGGTAAGTGGGAAGAGAACCAAATCTGTAAACCATAAAATCAGGGAGGGAGATATCCATTCCTGGAAAAATTCTAGAACATATTATCAAACACATTATTATTAATTATAGAATTAATTAAATTAATTATTGCAATTATTAAACCTACTATTAAAGAGGTTAGGAAAAAGGTAAACTATATCTCTACTAGAGACGGAAACTGAGAGGTGTGTGAGGGGGAACAGCTGAAATATAACAGGATATTAGTGTGCCTTGAGAAATAATGAAATGGACTATTTCAGAGGGAAGTGGGAAGACCTCTATGACTTGGTACAGGGCAAAGTGAGCAGAACTACCTGAACAAGTTATTTGATGACAACATTAGAGAGAAAAATAACTTTGAAAGACTTTGGAACTCTGATTAGTGCAATGATAGACAATGAGTCCAGAAGACTAAAGATGAATCATCTCATCCCTCCTCCCACCACCTACAAACGTCCTGCCTGAGAGGGGATGGACTTATAAGCCAGAATGAGATGTGCATTTTTGGATGTGGCCAATATGGGAATTTGTTTTGCTGGACTATGGGAAATGATTGCAAGGGTTTTGTTTTCTGTTCTTTTTATTGTTCAATTGAGGGGAGAGGGATGGTAGGGAAAGATAGTAATTGCTTGTAAAATTAATTTTAAAATGTTTTTCTAAAGGAAAAAAGTGACTACATATAGCTAGTATGGCTTCACAAAGAACAGGGCATGTCAGACTAACCTTATTTCCATTTTTTGACTAGGTTAGCCAAATAGTAGATCAGGCAGCTAGGTGGTGCAGTGGATAGAGCACCCGGGGCCTGAAGTCAGGAAGACTCCTCTTCCTGAGTTCAAATCTGGCCTCAGACACTTACTAGCTGTGTGACCCTGGGTAAGTCACTTAAGCTGTTTGCCTCAGTTTCCTCATATGTAAAATGACTTGGAGAAGGAAATGGCAAACCCCTTTGGTATCTTTCTCAAGAAAACCCCAAATGGGGTCATAAGGAGTCAAACATGACCAAAATGGCTGAACAACAGATCAGAGAAATACTATAGTCAGGGGTGTGCTGGAGCCTGCTCTGCCAGACTCAGTCAAGTATTAGATTTTTTTTTTGTTGGCAAGGCAATTGGGGTTAAGTGACTTGCCCAGGGTCACACAGCTAGTAAGTGTCAAATCTTTGTTCGAACTTGGGTCCTTCTGACTCCAGGGATGGTGCTCTCTCCACTGCCCCATCTAGCTAACATCTAGCTGCCCCAAGTGTTAGATTTTTTATGTGAACATTTATACCTTGGAAATCTTCAATCAGGGCTTGGTTTATTGTTTGATTGAATATGTAGGCTTAAGAAAGTGATGGAAAAATGCTAATAATGCAGATTAAACTTAAAAGTATGTTGTGGGTATAGTTTTTGTTTTTAGAGAGCTGGTTATTAAACATTTACCAGCATATCCCTGGTTGTAGATCGAGGTCTGTTCAGTTTTAGCAAAGTGTTTGATAAATTCAAAAAAACCTGAGTTCAAATCCTGCCTCAGACACATTTGCTATATGACCCTGGACAAGTCACTTACCTCTGTCTACCTCAGTTTCATCATCTGTGAAATGGGGAAAATAATAGCATCTAGCTCTTAGGATTGTTGTGGAGACAAAATAATATATGTAAAGCACTAAAGTCTTACATAAATATTAGCTATTATTATTTGAAGGAACTGAGAATGTTTAGCCTGGAGAAGAGAAGATTTAGGGGGGACATGATGGCTGCCTTTAAGTATTTGGAGGGCTATCACTTGGAAGAAGGATTATACTTCAGTCAGTCAGTCAATCAATCAGTCAAGAAACATTCATTTAGTACTTATGTACCAGGTTTTGGGTGAAGCTCTGAGAAGACAAAGAAAGGCAAAAATGGTCTTGTTCTGTTTGGCCCCCAGAGGGCAGAAGCAGGAAGAATGAATGGAAGCGCAAAGAAGCGAGGTGAGGCTTGACATTAGGACAAACTTCCTAATAAATTGGAGGCATCCAGAATTGGGATGGGTTGCCTGGGGTGGTAGCAGGCTCCCTGTCACTGAAGGCAAGAACAGGCCTGATGACCATTTGTTAGGTGTGTTGTAGAAAAGACCCTTTTGGGGAGATATCGATTGGATCAGATGGCTATTGAGGTCCCTTCTGGCTATGAAATTCTATGATTTTGTGATAGAAGGAAAGAGCCACTCCTCACGCCCTGGATCCCAAGTTCTGGAGGTTGGTTAGGAAAATGTAGATTTGGTAAGAGTGATGATGAAAAAACTCTTGTTATGCTAAATCTAATTAGATGGAAGTGAGTAAGTCAATTAGTCAATCAGCATGCAATTTATCACATGCCTACTTTTTTTTCCCCCAGGGGCCTGCTAGGAGGCAAAGTGGATAGAGTGCCGGGCCTGGAGTCAGGAAGACTCATCTCCCTGAGTTCAAATCTGGCCTCAGACACTTCCTAGCTGTGTGACTTTGGGCAAGTCACTTAACCCTGTTTGCCTCAGTTTCCTCATCTGTAAAATGAGCTGGAGAAGGAAATGGCAAACCACTTTGGTATCTTTGTCAAGAAAAGCCCAAATGGAATCACAAAGGGTCAAATACCACTGAACAACAACCTTTTTTTCAGATTTTGTGCTAGGTTGGGGGAGAGATTGGATGGGTGGGTGGGGGGAGAGATTGGATGGGTGGGTGGGGGAAGAGATAAAAAGTGAAAGGAGCATACATCTTACCAGATAAATGTAAAGTCCTACAGTTGAGCTAAAAAATCAATAGGACCAAGGCAGCACAGCTCAACAGTAATTCATGTGACAAGGACATGTGGGTTTTAGTGACTGAAAGCTCAATATTAGTAGGTTGTGTGATGTAGCAACAGCTAAGAAAGGTGATGAGATTTCAGGCTGCATCAATAGAAGTCCAGCATGCAGAACATAGGAAGTGATGATGTTGCCTTCTTCTGCCTTGGTCAGGCCCTATTTGGCCTATTGTGTTTAGTTCTGGGGCCTTACATTTTAGGAGGATCATTGACTTGAGAGTTTATCTAACGGGAGAGAACCAGGAAGATGAGGGGACTAAGGACCACATGAGGGTCTCTTGAAGGAAGTGGAGAAGAGAAGACTGTCTGGGGGGTGGGGAGGGAAGCAGGTGGCTGGGTTCAAGTAGCTGAAGAGTTAAATGGGAAAGAGGAATTCGATTTGGTCTGTTCACTCTCACAGAGCAGAACGAGAATTGGGAAGTGGAAACTGCAGAGAAAAGATTTGGTTCAACGTAAGGAAAAGAATTCCCAACAATGAAAGTTATCCAAAAGTACAATGGGAAACCTCAGAAAGCCCTTTCTCCTTTTTCTCTCTCCCTCCCAACCCTCCCCTCTACCCAAGCACGAAGTGGGGGTGGGAGGGGGGAGTAGACACTTAATGAACACATGCTGATGGGCAGATTAAGATATTCACTTCCATTTAATTAGATTTAGCATAACAAGAACTTCGTCCAGTTCATCCTTCTCTCAGTCTTCTCTATCAAATTCACACTTTCCTAACCAACCTCCAAATGTCAGGAAAACTTCCTAAAACTACTTTGGGTAGTAGCAGGTAGGGAGTGACTCCTTTCTCTCACCAAATCATATAGGGTTTGCTCTCCTTGAAGGTCTCTAAGCAGAGGTGGGATGATCACTTGTCAGGTAGGAATCATTGAGGGTTTTTTTTTTTATTTTTGGTGAGGCAATTGGGGTTAAATGACTTGCCTAGGATCACACAGCTAGTAAGTGTCAAGTGTCTGAGACTGGATTTGAACTTGGGTCCTCCTGACTCCAAGGCTGGGGCTCTATGCACTTTGCCACTTAGCTGCCCCCTCATTGAGGGGATTCTTTTTGAGGTACTAGTTGGATTAGATGACCTCTGAGGTCACTTCCCCCCGAGATTCCATGCTAAGCATCCAAAGTGCAGGAGGGGCTGGCATCTCATCTTTGGTGGTACCTCTCCTTCCCAGGGTCCTGTATTCTTCCAGGGGCTGCACCACAGTTGCCTCTCTTTGTAACCTCAACCCTCCTCTCTCCCCATCTACTAACTCACTCCATAAAAATGACTATGAGACTGAGTCAGAAACTAAATTGAAACTTGGCATAGCTTCCAGCTAATTCTAGAAACATGAATGTGCCCCAGAAGTTGGAATCTTTGAAAAGTGATGTCTGAACTCTTCCCTTTAAAGGTAAGAGACAGCATGGTGGGGTGGAAAGAGCCCTGGGCTCTTAGTCAGGAAATGTAGGTTTGAGCCTGACTCAGGCTCAGTAGCTCTGCAGCCTTGGGCAAATTTTCTTCTCTCCGAGCCTCAGTTTCCTCCTCTCTGAAATGGGATTAATGATACTTGCACTATTCCCTTCATAGGGCTATTGTATGGAAGTGCTTTGGAAACTTTAAAATACTAGAGAAATGGCAGATGTAATTTTTATTGAAGGTTATCAGGACCTGGGCAAATACTGTTACTGGCCATTAAGCCCTGCCTTTGGGGATAAACCTGGTAGCCAATACTCAAAGGATTCAGGTAAAGTTGTGCCTATTCTGGCTATGGTGATATCCCCTCTCCCCCCACCCCACCTTAATAATCATCTTGAGACCATAACCTTGGTTGTTTGGGCCCTTTTTTATGGGCTAGATTTTTTTCTTTTTTTTAATTATTTTTTTTATTAATTTATTTTGATTTATCACTAATTGCTTCCATATGCTTTTGAGTTTTAAATTTTTCTCCCTCTTCCTCCCCACCACCCTCCCCAAGACGGTGCACAATCTGATATAGGCTATACATTTACATTCATATTAAACGTATTTTCACATTAGTGATGTTGTAAGTAAAAATTAAAACCGATAGGAAGAACCATCAGAAAGAGGAAACAAAACTCAACAGAAGAGAAAAAAAAATAGCAATTCGACTTCCATAGTTCTTTCTTTGGATGTGGATGTTCGTGCCCTTTTAAGGTCGGGCAGACTGCATCAGGTTGTCATTGCTTGGAAAGCCCTGTGCTGCCTCCATTACAACCATCACTGTCTTCTCCTTAAGGAACCTCTGTTGATGTAACTTACTCTTCTGGGAGCCATCTCAGCCTCCTACCTCAGCTTTCAATGTCCTCAGTGAGATTAGAGCCCCAGCTTGGTAACCTCACATCTTTCTGTCCCACCATTACACAGCATGGATTCCTTCTTACACAACTGAGTCAATTTCAACTTTCCTGCTCCTGTAAAGAGTCCCTGCTCTCTCTGCATCCCAGCCTGCCCCACAGCCCCTTGTATCTTATATTCTCCACTTGTCCTTGCATCAGCTCACCTGGCTGAGCTCAGATCTAAATCGGTGGCATTACCCCCTGTGCAGTAGATCTAACCACCTTCCATGGTCTTAAATGTCACAGACTCTCCCATTGTGAAGGCGCCTCAGAGGACCTCTAGTCCACCCTATACCTGAGCAAGCATCCTCTCAAGCACGTCACTGAAAATCAGGCCTCATCTCCTTCTGAAGACCTCTGCTGATAGGAAACTTACCACCTCCCAAGGCAGTTTTTTCCTCTTAGGAAGTTTTCCTGACATCAAATCTAAGTCAGCCTTTCTCTAACTTTCTCTCACGATATCCTCTCAAACCAAGGAAAACAAGTCTAATTCTTCTTCCATATAATAGTCTTTTGAATGCTTGAAGACAACCCTCTATTCCTGGCTGAAGGTTGACCAGGGAGGAGGAGAGTCCCTGGGGCACTCCCCAGTTAATCCCACCGGTGTCCTATCAGCCTCTTGTACCCTGAGAGTATGTATAAAGGCGTTGACTGCCATGGGGAACTGCTGCTGGCAGAGGCCCTTACAAGGGCCAAGGAGTGGGTATGGGGTGCTACTCGCCAATTCCTGGGCCAATGAGAATCAGCCCATGGGCTGTTTCTGCTGTGTAAGGCATAGATCAGCAGCCTCTGTTCTCACAGTAATGAACAGTGTGATAGTTCACATTTCTGAAACTCTACGGTTTACAAAGTGCTTTTTTACAGATGAGGAAATATAACTTCACAGTGACTTGTTTAAGGTCACACAGTCAGCAAGTGTGAGAGCTAGAATTCAAATCCAGATCCGTCTTGCTCTTGAGTGCCCCATTTTCCACCATAGCATCCTGTCAGCTCATGTTCAAATCCTTTGGGTTTACAAAACGCTTTCCTCATAATAGGCAGGTAGTACAATTTACCTCCATAAACATTTATTGAGCACCTACTCTATTCAAAGCACTGGGGATAGAAAGACAAAAATGAAAAGTATTTCATGCCCTCAAGGAGCTTGCATTTGACTAGAGGAATATGTAATGTGGACACGGAAGTAAATTCAGAGTTATATAATATAATTAAGAAAGAGAGAGACAGAGAGATAGAGAGAAAGCAGGAGAAACAGAGAAAGATAGCGAGACAGACACAGAGACAGACAGAGAGGGAAAGCGTTTACAACTGGAACTCAAACCCAGGCCTCTCACCTCCAGACTTGGACTCTTTTCATCCATTAGAACATAAACTTGGTGAGAGTTGGGACCATGTCACTTTTGTCTTTGTGTGCCCATCACTGAGCACAGTGAACTAAATAAATGCTTGTTGATGGATTGGTTGATGGAGCTTTTGGGGCGATTGGACTAGCCTATGTTACGCCCTTACCTTCAGGGTACTTGTAATGGCTGGTGATGTCCACACGGGTGTTGCTGCCCACAGCCTTGGTGCTGATGCATTTGCCAATCTTCTTGGCATCTGAGTAGACCCGCTCCCGGCTGTCATCCTCATTCCAGAGCCATGTGATATAGTCAGCATTGACTTCAGCAAACACAAATGGTCCATCATGGGCCAGGTGCACATCGCCTTCCCGGATGGCAGTGACAGAGGCTGGCCCACACTGAAACACACCTGGGTGTGGGACCAATGGAAAGAATGTGGGTGTGAGGGATACCAACCCTCAGAGCAGGGCTCTTGGTCGGGGAGGCCAGGAAATCTTCCCCCAAATGGAAACAAACCCGAGTATTTGGGTTACCTTCACTCTCCTCCTGTGGTGTGGCATCCAGGACCTGCCAGCCATTGTAGGAAGATCCAAGGTCTCTCCGGGCAAACCAGCTTTCATTCCAGACATGGAAATTCCTGGAGCAGAGAAAAAAAATACAAATGCAGATAGAACAGATGTTCATTAAGCATAGCTGTGTGCAAAACACTGTGCTGGGGAGATACCAAATTTAGATAAAACACAGTTCCTGACTGTGCCCCTTGGTCGCTCGGCCTCTTAGAAGCTTACTGTTTTGCAGGACAAGACAGTCAGAGTATATATTACATAAGTTCATTAGAAATTTATAAAGCAAAATGTTATGTGAGGTCTGAGTGGGAAGGTCATTATCAATCAGTGAGGATCATCGTGTCTGACTCTTCATGATCCCATTTGAGGTTTTCTTGCAAAGATACTGAAGTTGTTTGCCATTTTCTTTTCCAGCTCATTTTACAGATGAAGAAACTGAGGCAAGCAGGCATAAATGACTTGCCCTTGGACACCCAGCTGCCTGTAGCCAGATTTGAACTCAGGAAGATGAGTCTTCCTGACTCCAGGACCTGCACTCTATCCACTGCACTACCCAGCTTCCCTAAAAGGAGAGATATGACTGACTGTATTCACAGGTGTACGAGAGAACCCTAGGTGGAAAGGCCTTCCTACCCAGAAAGACCTCCCAGTCTGTTCTGTCAAAGTGCCTGAAATCCAAACAACTGGTTTTCTTCTGGAGCCAAGGAATTATTCCTTTTGAAGCCTGAAGACTGAGACCATTCAGAATCCTCCTTGAAAAAGCAAACATCTGATTCTCTGCTAACTAGTGTGGGAGTGGACGGAATGGCCTGCAAAAGGGGTGGCATAGGAAACCTGAGCAAAGAAGAGAAGGTTTGGAAGATCTGAAGTGGGGATGCAACAAAGAATCAATTATGGAAGCATGAAAAGATTTTATTATTGCAATTGATATTAAATAACATATATTTATTGTGAAAAAGGTCAGCTTGGTTGCATGACTTCCTCCAGTATTATTTAGCAGCATATAAGCATTACTTTATTAAATCACTTATCTTTGCAATCCAATAAATCATGTAAAAGAAAAAAAAAAGAAAAAGGAAACATCCCCAGTAGAAAGAACCACTGAAACCTTTATTGGCTCATGCCATAGCCTGGATTAGTTGAAAGCTAGTTTAGAGCAAGGCCCTATGGAACAGGAGCCTTGGGGAACTGTAGGCAGATAGGTGATAGTGTGGATAGAGTACTGGCCCTAGAGTCAGGAAGAACCAAGGTCAAAGCCTGCCTCAGTTATTTTCTAGCTGTGTGACCCTCACAAGTCACCTCATCTTTCTCTCCTTCAGGTTCCTCAGCTGTATAATGGGGAAAATAACTATACCTACCTCTTAGGGTTCTTGTGAGGATAAAATGAGATATAATAATATAATATAAAATATTTTTAAAGCACTTTGCAAACCTTATGATGCTTTATGGGACACCAGGAATAGAGTGTGAGGGAACTGAAATGAAGGTCAGGTGAGAGAGAGTACACCAAAGACAAATTTAACCTCCTTTATAATTGCTCCTGGAGAGAGGTCTCTACCATTTTAGGATTTTAGGATTCTATGATTCTGTTCAGCTAAAATTCCAAGATTTTATAATTTTAACTGTAAATCATGGTGCATAACTGTGTGGATTTACATGCACAGAGTTCAGTCTTGGTGACTTCTCAATATGGATCTTTCTTTAGCTTGTGCCCCCCTGGAGTTTCCCGTGGGAATATCGGGACTTGGCGTATTTCTAGATTTCCATCAAGAAAACAGAAGAACCATGAATTCTCTTGATCTGACCTTCCATGTTTGGGTCTCTCTGTCTGTGCCCCCATTTCTGCTCTCCTTTTTAAAGGTCAAGCTAGAGGTGTAGTTTAGGTATATCAATTGTCTGGGCATCGTTCAATCACCCTCAGTGTGGTATCAGTGAGACAATCCAGGGCAAGTTGAGGGATGGACACCTTATCAAGGTGACATCATCAACGCTAGAACAAATTGCTCCTCTGTGGGCATAAGGACCCCAGAGATGGGGCAACTCCTACTGCCTTAGAATCTGTGACTCCGATACAAAGGTTCCAAGGTTTCAGAATTCTAAGGGTCAAGGATGAAAAATTGGCTAGATTTGTTCTTAGGAGACTTGGCCCAGAGGCAACATTGTAGGGCTCAGGACTATGCTGCTGAATTTGTTCCTCTCCCTTGGGGAAGGGTGAGAGGGCAGTGCCCCACATGCCTGCTCTGCCATGTGCCTCCTGTCCTTTGGGGGACGTCCTCACAGGCCTGAGGGAAGGGAAGGAGCTATCAGGGGGCACAACTAGATACTTACCACATACTGTCTTCAGTTACATCTTCCAGGGTCCTCCCAAATGAGTCCACATATTTGTCCACACTCAAATTCTTATCTGTGTCATGGGCTGAGTTGAAATTGGAGACCACCCGGGTGGCAATTCCTAAACACCTTAGGACTAAAAAAAAATCACAGGCTAGGAATATTCCAGACCATTTTGGGAAACGCTTTCCCACTCCAGATTTTCGTGGCCCTTCCACCTGCCCCCCCCACCCCCAAAGAAGGAGCTGAGTTACGGTTCTCATGGTATTTCTCCACTCACACTGCTCCCACCCAACTCTTGCGCTGCCCAACTTTCCTGTTCTTAATTCTACTATTTTCGTATATTTAATTTGTTTAAAATGAGGTACACTTGCAATATGTTCACAAGTGAAACCTAGAAATAGTTGTATTAGATTGTCTGGTAATTTTTTTTTAATGGGATGGGTATTTTCTGTGGTTTTTCTCCCCTAGTGCAGATCACTAAGACCAGAGAAGTTGTGGGGAGCCAGGGGTGCTTCATGCAAATTTAAGCCAAAGAAATGGAGAGCTGAGCCTCCCTTACCCACCCAGATACCTGTGCACATGACTCCAGCAAAGACCCAGCACTGGCCATACTTGACAGGCTTAAACCTGCCTTTGTACCATTTGTAGAGGATGGCGACGCTGCCCCGCCAGTGCAGGGGGCTGGTCCCACCGATGTACTTGCCCCGCCACTGGCCCTGGACCACACCTTTGTCATCATTGCTGTTCACCTGCCAGGAGAGGCCTCATTCAGTTATGTAGGCTGGAAACCTCTACAGGGGAGGTAGGACTGTATGGCCCAGTGGGCACAGCATAGGACCTCCAAATCCTATGGGGTTGCGGGCGCTATCTCAGAATGGGTCAGAGTACACTGCCACCCCTACCCCCCTCTGTTTGAGATTGAAGGCCTTATGCCCAAGTGGGAGAGTGTAGATGGCTCTATTTACCCCAGCCCCACACAGAGGATGTGTTCTGTTGAGGATAGGGGCTGAAAAGGAGGAAGAGAGTGTCTACGATACACAGACTAGGAGGGAATAGATCCTAAAATATTCATAATATCACTTTTTTTTGTGGTAGCAAAGAACTGGAAACAAAGTGGGTCCCCATTAACTGGGGGGATGGTTAAGCAAACTTCATCATTCACTGCAATAGAATATTATTGTGCCCTAAGAAATGAAGCATGTGAGGAATTCAGAGCAACCTGGGAAGATGTATGCAGTGAAGCTGAGTGAAGTAAGCAGAACCAGTAGATCGAGATGCATAGTGACCAAGGTCAAGGAATCAGGGAAGAGAATTCTATGACATCAAGTGAAAAGGACACCGAGGAAGCTGAGCTCTGAGTAGTGACCAATAATAATTAATATAATTGTAATAACCAATCCTGGTCATGGAGGACTGATAGTGAAGCACATTGTGCTTGACACAAAGGTGGGGAAGCATGGAGGCAGAAGGGTGCATACACTGTCAGATGGAGACACTGTATCCATTGGTTTTATTTAACTTGTTTCTCTTTTTTTAGAAGAGAAGGTTCAGTGCCAGGGGTGGGGCAATATCCAGAGAGAGTACCATGAAAAAACCAAAATAACCACATTGCACCTAATTTTTTTTTTTAAAGAAAAAATCTTAGAGTCTAAAGACTTGAATTCTAGTCCCAGGTTCACTATGGTTCATTGTATGACTTTTATCAAGTTATTTATACAAGTGAGATAGGACTCTGTCTCTGATATCCTATGTACTAAAGTAGGTCGGAGCCCAGACCATTGCTCTGCTTGAACACAGACTTCTATGGTCTGTGATCAAAGGGCATTTTCCACATGAATAATCTAAGATTTCTTCCAGTTCTAATGTTCTATGTTCTAGGGCTCCTTCCCACTCAGAGAATCTATGGTAAAGGCTTTAGGATGATAGAATCCTAAGCCAAAGCCAAGACATCATTCATCCATTCAACCACACATCATTCCATCCATTTCATCCATTCAGTTTCTTTGTTTTTGTCTTTTAATTATCTATGATTTTTGGATTGTCTCCAGAATGGTGTAGTGGAAAGAGTATTGGGTAGGAGTCAGGAGATCTAAGTTTGAATCCTGTCTCTTAGAGCCTCAGTTTCCTCTTCTTTAAATTGAGGATGTTATCTATAGTAGGGATCGTTAGGACTCACCTCACAAATCTGTTAAGGAAAGTGTTTTGCAAACCCTAAGCCACTCTAAAAATGTCTTTTTAATTATTATTCCCTTCCCTTCACTTAGATGAACAAGAATTATCTGTAACTTTGCCCATTTGGGGGTCCTCACACTGACACGTGCAGGCTTCTCAGTATACATGTATTGACTGTGTAGCTTTTCTTGGGACACAGGGAGGAGGCTCCATTTCCTTCCTTTCAGTAAGGGGAGCTGTGGACCAGAGAGCCCTTGCCGAACTTGCTCAGAATTTGGGTTGGCCTACGGGTCTTAGCGGAGAAGCTCTCCAAACTGTCCTCACCATGGCACTGATCACTCTGGTGACATAGACGGGGTCGTTTCGTTGGGACACGTCAGTGACTGGGTCTTCCTGGTGACTGGGGCTCCGGTCCAGTATAGAGAGGCAGATGTTCAGAATGTCCTCTTCAAACTGTGGTCCAGAAAAGCCAAGCTCAGTATGGTCTCTGATTAGACCGTTGAAGGACCCCAAATTATCCTAATCAATAGGCATCACTAACATTAGAACCTAGGGCTTTGCCCGGAAGCCTGTGCAATAAATAGCCCCTCCTTTTGTGGGGAGAAAATGAACTCCGTATCTGCTGGATTCTAATGCCCCTCCTAGGCATGTCACACACAGGCAGTCCCAAGCCTCAGAAACAACCAGTGTCAACCCGAAGCAAACTGGAAATCTTTGTTGCTCTCTTTTTGTTTTGTTTTTTTAAAAGGGACTGTCTGACCCTGGCGGGGAGAGCAGAGAATAGTGACGTTTGGCCTCTTTCCTCCCCCCTCCCAGAGCTCCACAGCGACCGCTCCCCTGGAGACCTGCCCGTAGTTCCAGCCCTGGGCTCGGATGTGTTTCTCCACTCCTCGGAAGATGATTCCATTGTCGTTCAGCACATACTCTTGTCGTTCCTCCTCTTCATCCAGGTAGACATCATCCTCTGGAAAGCAGTCACCAGGATGGGTAGTCCTCCAGGGATTGAGATGGGGCTGGAGACTTTGCCCTTACTATGCTGGGGGGATGATTCTGTATATCACTGGGGGATGCTCCCAGAGGGCATGAGGCATCTGGGAATCTGGTGGCGGAAACTGCCCTGTTGGCCCTGGGATGGGGGGGGGGGGGAGGGAAGAAAGGTGGTGTGGAGCTCTGAACTTTGCCTTTTGGGAATGGGTCTAGCCGGCTGGTCCCACATAGAACTGAAGCGGGGGTCAACTGGGACGAGGTGGAGGACTGATCTAACAGTTCAGGGCTTACCTGAGCACCAAGGGTTGAAGAGGAGAACAAAGTGGCCCAATTTCTTATTGTTGTGTTTGGCTCGGGAGGAGACCCTCCCACTCAGCTTGTAATGGCCAATGACGGCATCGGGCGGACTGGAGATGGCGACGGTCAAAGAATTCTCTTCCCTGGTCTCCTGCACGGCTCTCCAGGTACCCTTGCACTTGGATTCTGATGCTTCAAATATATATTTAGTCTGGAGGACTTCAGAGGCCTGGGGTCCTAACAAAAGAGTCGACTGTGAAACTTAGCCCTGAAAGCCAAAGAGGATGAGAAAGGGAGAGAAATGCTGTCTGGTGTCTCTCTGTCTATCTCTGTCTGTCTCTTTGTCTCTGTCACACCTGGAATCAGGAAAACCTGAGTTCAAATGTGACCTCCTCCACTACTAGCTGTGTGACCCTGGGCAAGTCACTTCACCCTGGTTGCCTCAGTTTCCTCATCTGTGAAATGAGCTGGAGAAGAAAATGGCAAACCACTCCAGTATCTTTGCCAAGAAAACATGAAGAGTCAGACACGACTGAAAAACCACAACAACAGTCTAGGTAGGAAAGTTAGGCACATTGTGAAGGGCTGGACTTCAGAGGTTCACAATGAATCCCAGGGCCACTGCAAAGAATCTTCAGGGCTGGAGGAAGTTTCTGGAGACTTCTCCTCATTCAGCCTCTGACTCCACATCTGCATCCAAACTGTTCCTGAGGCAGAAGGGTGTAATGAAAAGACTGCTGGGTTTGGAGCAGGATTCGCTTTTAAATCGTGGCTTTGCCATTTTTACTAGTGACCCTTGGCAAATCACTGATTTTCTTTCTGAGCCTCAGTTTCCTCAACTAGAAAAGGAAAGACACGGATTAGACGACAAGAATTCTAGATCTGTGCTTTTAGATGAAAGTTGTATACCTCCTTAATAGAAGTCCTGAGTGTTGGAGCTGAAAGGGCTTTTGGGGTTCAGTGCCCTGGGAGGAGCACACAATTCAACTGAACAAACATTTATTCAGCAGTTCTCATGTACAAGACATCGAGCTAGGTGTGAAGGGGAGACAGCTAAACGTAGAAATGTTCCTAATCTCAAGGAGCTTCCATTCAGGGGGTTGGGGTTGGAACATGGGAGGAGGAAGGCGGAGAGTACAACATGTAAACAGCTAATCATAATACAAGGTAAATTATAAAACGGGAGAGCTCTAACTCAGAAGATCCAGGAAGGCTTCCTGGAGGAGATGGGGCCATCACAGAAGAGAAAGGTTGTGGAGACCAGGTGGGAATGCATTGGATTTGGGGTCAGATGATAAGGGTTAGAATCTCAGCTCTGCTGTGTACTTCCCTGTCTGAACCTAGACAAGTCACCTTTTTTTTTTATTGGGCCTTAGAGCTCACATAAGCAAAATTAGAGTGTTGGCTTAGGTATCCAGCTCTAAATCTATAATCATTGAGTCCAACACTCTCATTTTACAAAGGTGGAAACTGAGACCCAGGGGGAAGTGACTCTTCCAAGGTCATTCGATGTGAGTTAGCCAGAACTAGCATTTGACCCAGGTCTCTTGTTTCTTTAGTTTAGTGGTCTTTCTATTATACCATACTCCATAACTATGAAATATACACCAAATCCTGGCTAGCCCTTGAAAAGGTGTACCCTGGGTCAGAAGTGGTCCTAACTGAGAGACTGTGGATGGTTCCTTATGAGCTGTCCCTGTAGCTGCTTCAAAAGCTAAAGCAATCATGCAGTCTTAGGCATGATTGACAAATTGACTTCCAGGGAGGTCTTAGTTGTTTGCTGGTTTTGCCCAGGTCAGGTCCCATCTGGAAATCAGATTTTAGATGACCAACATTGACAAACTGATCACATCCAGAAGATGTGGATGTGGGAGGATGTGGGACAGAGGAGTGGAAACTGTAGCAAATGAGAATCTTTTGAAAACTGGAAATGTTTAGCTTGGAAGACAGACAGAGACAGAGAGACAGAGAGACAGAGAGACAGAGAGACAGAGAGAGAGAGAGAGAGAGAGACAGAGACAGAAGGACAGAGACAGAGAGACAGAGAGACAGCGAGAGAGTAGAGGGAGAGAGAAAGATGGAGGGAGAAAGAGAAAGAGAAATGGAGGGAGGGAGGAGGAAGAGAAAGAGGGAGGAAGAGAGAGATGGAGGGAGAGAGGGAAGAGGGAAGAGAGAGGGAGGGGAATACAGAGAGAGGGAGAGAGGAGAGAAAGAAGGAGAGAGAGAGAAATAGAGAGAGAGAGACAGAGGGAGAGAGAGAGAGGGAGGGAGAGAGAGAGAGACAGAGAGAGAGAGAGAGAGAAAGAGAGCTCGAATGTAACAGGAACATGGTAGCTGTCTTCAAGCATCTGAAGGATTGTAATGTGAGAAGAGGGAATAAACTCTTTGTGTGTGGCTCCAGAGGGCACTAATACTAGAGGTGATGGGTAGGATAAAATTTTAGCCAAAAGACTGAGAAGTACTAATCCTTCCAGGTCTGAGATCTGGGATGTACAAAACCAGCATAGCAGGATCATACAGCCGAGAGCTCAGGAGTCTCCCTCTGACCCACACCTGAACAAGAGCATGCCCAAGTGGGAAGTCCGATGTTGCTTGAAGACCTCACGGGAAGGGGATCCCGAGGCATCCCATAGTACGTGTTATATAAATGCTTACTCCCTTCTCTTCCCCTTCCCATCACAATTTTGGACAGTTCTACATATCAGGAAGTTTTTCCTTATGTCAAGCCTTAATTTGCTTCTTGTATCTCCCATTTATTTCTCCTAGTTCTGTCCTTTGGGACTAAGAAGAACAAGAACAAGTTTCACCCTTCTTCCATCTGATAGCTCCTTCGGATACTGGAAGACAATTAACACCCCCCTCCCTTAAGTTTTTACTTCTTTAGGCTAAAGATCTGTAGTTACTTCAGTTGATCCCTGAGTATGGAAGGCCCTTTGCCATCCTGGTTGCTCTCCCATGGACACTAGTATGAATGCTAGGGTGGAAGGGAAAGGAACAAGCATTTTTAAGTGCTTAGTATGTTCCAGGCACTGTGTTAATAATTTTACAAATATCATGTCATTTGGTCCTCGAAACCACTCTGGGAGGTAGGTGCTATTATGATACCTATATAATATAATATAATATAATAATAGTAGGGAAACTGAGAGAGACAGAGGTTAAATGACTTGCCCAGAGTCACACAGCTAGTATGTATCTGAGGCTGGATTTGAACTCTGGTCTTCATGATTCCAGACCCAGTGCTCTACCGACAGCACCACTTGCTTCACTGTCCAGTTTATCAGTATCCTTCCTAAAATGTAATATCCACAACTGAACACAATACTTTGGATGGGGTGGGTCTGAACAGGACAAAGATCAGTAGAACTATCACCTCCCTACGCCTGGACATTATATCTCAAGATTCAGCCTAAACTTGTAGTTAGCTTTCTTGATTGTCATATCATATACTTGAGAGGCCTCTAGGTGGCGCAGTGAGGACACGCTGCACTTTGAGTCGGGAAGACCTAAGTTCAAATTGCTCCTCACAAATACTTATTAGCCGCATAACCCTGAGCAGCTCCATACCTCTCTCAGCCTCAGTTTTCTTTTCTGTAAAATGGGGAAAATAATAGCACCTACCTCTCAGAGTTGTGCTCAGGATCAAATGAAATAGCTTGTAAGCACCTTGCAAACTGTAAAAAGCGATATAAATGTTAGCTATTATATCACACTGTTGACCTCTTTTAAGGTGGTAGCCCAATACCTCCATCCCCAAGGTCTTTTTCAGAAAAAATTTCTGCTTATTTCTTACTACATATATGTGAAATTGGGTTTTTGAATCCAAGTGCAAGATTTTAAATTTGTCCCTATTGAATTTCGTCTGATTAGATTCAGGACCAAGTTCTAGCCTGTCAAGAATCCCATTGTTCAATATATCAGCTATCCTTTCGAGTTTCTGTATCATCTGCAAATTTTATAAGCCTGCTGTTTCTTCAGGGGTGTGCTAGAACCCTCTCCAAGGGGCTTCTGAGAGCTGATTGTTAAATTTTCAGTGTCAGCATTTATACCTCAGAAATCACTACATACCAGGGCTTAGTTTATTGTTTTGTTGATTTTCTAGACTTTAGAAAGTATTAGTAATGCAGATTAAACTTAAAAATGTGTGTGCAGACTTCAGAATTCTCCCCCTTGTTAAATATTTGCCAGCATACTCCTGCATTGTTCTGTAAGTATTGCTTGAGCTCAGCAGAAGTGCAGTAGAAGGCTCAGGGAATGAAATCATCATCAGACTGGAGACCTGGGGGCAGTAGGATAATAGTAATTGATGATGATGATGATGATGACGATGATGATGATGATAGCAACTGTCATTTATAAAGTCATTTAAAAAGTTAGGTTTGCACATCGCTCCACATTCATCATCTCGTTTGAACCTCACAAAACCCTTGCATCTACGCCTTCATCCAAGTTACTGATAAAAATGGTAAACAGCACAGGGTCAAGCACAGATCCCTTAGGCATGCCATTGGAGACTTTCTTTCAAGTTGACATTGAACCATTAATAACCATTCTTTGGGTCTGACCATTTTACTGGTTCCAAATCCACCTAACTGTACTATAATCTAGCTCACATTTCTTGATTCCCCTCAAGAACAGCATGAGAAACTTTGTCAAAACGCTTTGCTAAAATCTAGCCAAACTCTAGCCGTAGCATTACCCTGCTCTCCCAGTTTATTAACTCAAGTCAAAAGAGGTAAATCCGGCGTGACTTCTTGAGGAACCCAAGGTGGTTCTTTGTGATGGTCATCGCTTTCTTTTCTAGTCATTCCCCACTCAGCCCCTTTAACAATCTGGCTCTGAATTTTACCACAAACTGAGGTCAAGCTCATGGGCCCCTTAGTTTGCAAACGTCCTTCTCTCCCCTTGCTTGACAACCAGGGCCGCATGTGTGCCCTGGTCTGACTCTGGGGCATCTCTCCTGCTCTCAGTGGCTTTTTAGAGATCACAGAGAGTGGCTCAAAACACCCATCTGCCAGTTCTTTCAGTACCGTGGGGTAGACGTCATCTGGGCCAAAGTGACTTAAACTCATCAAGGAGAGCTCAGGGCTAAGGTTGTCACCAGACTAATCTCAGGCATCAGCTCCCTATTAGCTAGTTTTTTCTTCCATCCTTTCTATTCCAAAGATCATTCTCCATGACAGAGGAGACAGAAGCAAAGTAAGATAAGAAATGAAGTTTTGCTTTTGCTCCATCTTTAGTTATTATTCCATCTGGGAGCCCCTTCTTTTCCCCAATATAGCTAGAAAGGAAAAAAAAAAACCCAACAGCAGCAGCAGCAACAAAAATACTCCTTGTGATTCTTAACTTTCCTTGATAGCTTTAGCTTATACCAAGCTTTCTCACATCTTATGGGGCCCTGGGATTCTAGGATTCTAAGATTCTCTCATATTCTGTGATTTTAGAGTTATATGTTCTTGGATGCTGATTCTAAGATTTGGGGGTTTTAGTATTCTATATTCTAGGGATAAGGTGACAATGAGGTTTTGTAATGGCCAAAATATAATGCAAAAGTGTTGTTGCTTTTATTGTTTTTTAAATGACTGGAAGATAATAGTATTCTATTGTATTCTATATTCTATAGAATTCTAGAGTTAGAAGGGATTCTAAAAGCCACCTAGTCTAGCTATCTCATTTTGAATGAAAGGAAAGAGGGTGGATGAATGACTTGCCCAAGGTCACGCAGGTAGTGACAACTAGAATTTGAACCCAGGTTCTCTGACTCTAGAGCCCGAGTTCTTTCTTTCTTTCTATTTTTTTTTTTTTTGGCTGGGCAATGGGGTTAAGTGACTTGCCCAGGATGACACTAGTAAGTGTCAAGTGTCTAAGGTCAGATCTGAACTCAGGTCCTCCTGATTCCAGGGCTGGTGCTCTATCCACTGTGCCACCTAGCTACCCCTGAGCCCATACTCTTTCCATTGTACCATGCAGAATGAAAGCAGAAAAATGGATCAAGGGTTGGGTTGTTGTCTTCTTTGCTTAACTTTTGTTCTTGTTCAACTTCTTTTGCATGTAGCATTTTGGGAACTCTAGACTCAATTTTCTTCTATTATCATTTTTTGTTGTTGTTGACGAGTCTTTGAAATTGATTTTGGATACAGAGTTGCCTCATAGGAATTAAAGGAATTTTCTAACTCTAAGTCAGATTGTTGTCTGAGATCATGGACTTTGTTTTTTGTATTTTTTAAATTTTTTAATTTTTATAGGCAATTGGGGTTAAGTGACTTGCCTAGGTCACACAGCTAGTTAGTGTCAGTTCTGAGGTCGGATTTGAACTCAGGTCCTCCTGACTTCAGGGCTGGTGCTCTAGCCACTGCACCACCTAGCTGCCCCGAGATCATGGACTTTGAATCAGCACTAGGCGCAGATAGTCAAAAGAATAGACTTAGCCAGGGGGACTTCTGGCTGGCTTTTGCTAGCTGCCTTTAGCTAAGTGTAAGGGTTTGTAATCTCTACTATGGATTAAAAGAACTATCAGTTTTCTTTTGTCAGGGAAAGGCTTTTTACTTACAATATTTTAGCAGATGGGAACAGACAGCCCAACCAGTAGATGGCCCTAAAGAGCTTAGTCCCAGAAGATAATGGCAGAAAGACCACAGAGACATCCAGAAGAAACAATGGAAATAATGAGACACCCAGAAGAGATGATATGCTCAGCAGAGAGCAGAGATATGATATACAACAGAGTAGTGCAATGATATTTGTAGAGAGGACATTGATAAATGTTAATATTGGAGTTTCTCCATCCATGAATGTTCCTGGCCACATATGTTCTCTTCACATATGTGTCCTCCATATGTGTTTCTTGGTCACAAATCTGCATTTCTATCTTTTCCCTTTGTTGGCATGGTAACCTGTTGGAGAATGTACCCCATCTGTACCTGGGGGTATCTAATCTTGTCACTTTATTTTCCATGCTATTCAATTGAGCATCTTTTGTTTTGAATTAAGGTATCTTTTGAATGTTAACACATCACTGAAGACTCAGGTGCTAAGTTTACCCACATCCTAGGGTACTTTTCTGAGGGCTCTCATGTAAGGGGATTCCCGGAGGTCACTTTTGAATTTAGTATTATTTTCAGGATTCTGTGTAAAATTCTATGATACTGGGATAAAATGTTCCAAAGTTCCATTATTTTGTGATTCTACCAGAGAAAAAACTCAGTAATGGGGTCAAAAGCACATTCAAGGAGACCTTTAGCATGTGAGAGAAGGTGAGGAGAGAATACCTGTTTCCACGGTGAATATCAGAGTCTCCTCACTCTCCAGGGCCCTGCTAAACCTGAAGCTGAGGGTGAACCTCTGGCCCCTCCTCACCACCATCTCTGAGCCTGGGTACTCTTCAGTGTGGTGAGCACGAGTGTTTTTCTCTTGTTGCCAGTCCACTTCTGTTATTCTGATTGCTGGGGGGGGGGGGTCCAGATGCAGGGGAGGAAAGAAGGGGAAGGTGAGGAAAGAAATGAATCTAAACCTTTAGGAAAATCCCCCTCCCCTTCTTCCCTCATCACTCACTGCCTCCTGTTTAATAAGTTGTAGTAGGTACAGAGGAGACTTGGAAAGGACCATTTTCATCACTTTTCATATTCAAAAGCCTTTATTGACTTCCCACTGTCTTCCGCATAGATTCTAAGCCCCTTAGCCTGATAGTTGAGGCTCTCCCCAGTGTGTCCCCAAGCCCATCTTCCCAGTCTTATCTCAATGAATCCTGTGCTTCAGCCAGACCACTCTTCTCATTCTCCCCCAAACCTTGTACTTTTCTGCCTCAGCATGTTTGCTTATGCTGCTATCTTCCTACCACTATCTCTCCTCCTAAGCTGATGAAAAATCTTAGCCAGGGTATAATGCAAAGAAGACTGGTGCTGGAGTCAGGAGACATGAGCTGGAGTCTCATTTCTGGTATTTACTAGCTTTATGACCATAAGAAAAATCAGTTGACTTCCCTGAGCCTCTGTTTTTCCTCATCTGCAAAATGGGGATAATAATCCTTGCATCTATAACCTGTTTCACAGTGTTGTAAAAACAGAGCTTTAGAAACCATAAGGTGTTATGGAAATGTGAATTTGCTATTGACATTTTTGTTATTATTATCATAATTTTTCAAGTACTACCTCCTCTTCTGCCTTTGACCTCCCTAGCCCACTGTGATCTCTTCATCCTCTGAGCTCCTGACTCCTCGGGTGAGGTAGGGGGATGCTGAGTAGGACAAATCACACACTGCGTAACTCCTTTCCACATATGCTCCCATACTCACAAACTTGTATCCTGAAGAACTTGGACTATAATGAAGGCCCAAGGGCCATCATCCCCAGAAAAAAAAAGGTACAGCTGGACTCCCAGAGGGGTGGGTGAGGGTAGGGTGGTCAAGGAGCACAAGGAGAATGGGAGAGGTCTTAGCTACCTGAACCTCAGAGCTAGCTCCTTGCTTGTGCGCTGCCTTCCTGAGTCATGCTCCATGAGACCCTCCCACTCAGAAGCTCAGGCTGATGGCCTTGGGCACTCTGCTATAGCTCCTACCACATTGGTCTATACATGGCATAGGTTTTTTCCCCGAATCTGTCTTGTATAAAGCCTTTGTGGTTGTTGTTGTTCCAGGTCTAATGGTCTGTGTTCTATGTTCTAAGGTCCCTTCTAATTTGAGCATTTATATCATGTGTTCTAACATCCCTTCCAGGTCTGACCATGATGATGATGATGATGACAATGACAACCCACCTAATCTATCTTGTATAAAGCCCACATGTAACCTATTAAGAATCTTTTTTTTTCAGTATCAACATTTTTTCCTTCTTTAGGAGAGCCTGATTTGAGGAGTGTGGCCCACGTTCTATATTTGAAATAATGTCATGTTCACTATGTGTCTCACTCTTTGGGCTCTTTACTATCAGGCTCCATTCTGGTTCTCTGCGTGCACACCCTCCCCAGATGGGCTGTGAGCAACTTGAGGTAAGGGGACCAGGTCTCTTCTTTTTCTCTCCAGAGATAGGAGCTCAGTAATGCCTTACTGATGTGGTATTCAATCTGCATTCTTAGGTCCCTCCCCTTCAGCTCTAGAGGTCTGTGTTCTATGTTCTAGAGTCTTTTCTAGTTCTGGCAGTCTATATTCTAAAGTCCTTTTCATTTTTGATAGTTTGTGTTCTATGTTCTAAGGTCACTTCTAGCTCTCATAATTTATATTGTATGTTCTAACAACCTTCCAGGTCTGATAGTCTGTATTCTACATTCTAAGGTCTCTTCCAGCTCTAGCGGCTTATGTTGTATGTTCTAAAACCTTTCCAGGTCTGATAGTCTGTGTTCTATGTTCCAAGGTTTTTCCCCACCTTTGACAAATTCTGTTTTTTTGTTTTTCCAGTTTTAGAGTTCTGTAATTTTATGAAACTAAATATCAGTGTCCCCTAAAGCCATCCCCTTGCCTTCAGCAAACTCCAGTTTCCAGGCACTTTGCCCAGTCCTGGGGTCATAAAACAATCTCTGACACCAGCTTCCCTCAGTCTATGAATCACTCCTGGAGGGTAATTGGCCTGAAGAAGGTTAATTGTAGGGCACTCACAATAGGCTGTGTTTCCCCTGATCCCCCAGTGGCTCGGCTCCTGCTCAGCCCCTCATCCTTCTGCCTCCAGGCTACTCTGCCCCCTCACTCAGTTCAGATTGATGGGGTCAGGGGAGGGGAAGACCAAGGGGAGGGATGAGAGGTGGCCGGAAGGAGAGAGAATGAACACTTGCTTTTGTCCTGACCTCCAGTCTGTTACCTTCCAATCCATCCTGGACAAGGCTGCCGAGCTAATCTTCAAAATGGTCAGCTCTAATCAGGTCACCCTCTTCCCTATTCACACACACACACAAACACACACACACACACACACACACACACACACACAGAATCAATATCTCCCCTTGAGTCAGTCCACTAGTCAACTAGTACCCACCATGTGCCAGGGACTGTGCTAATTACAACACACTTACCCACAGGATAAAGTGCAAACTCTTACTCTTGTCCTTTTCAAGCCCTCCACATCCTGACCCCAACATACTTATTTACCTTTATCCCCCTTTCTTCCTTACTATCCATGCAATGATCTGGCTCATCACAGCTCCTGTGTGCTTGACTCCAGAGGGAAGAACTAGGAGAATACGTGCTATTTTCCCCTCTTCTGTGCTTTCACTCATGCCTTTCCGTCCACCAGAAATGCCCTCCCTCTCTACACTGTCCTCCGCCCTGCCCCATGCCCAATAATGACATACCTGTTGACATCCTCCTCCTCACTGAAGACCACTCTAAGGCAATCTCCTCCAGAAAGCCTTTCCTGCTTCCTCCCAGGTGGAAGTGATCCCTCCTGCCTTTGATCCCCAACCCTGCTCCTGCCACAGCATTATTTCTCTAACCCTCCAAAAACACTTAGCACATCCTGCCTCGTGTTGTAGTTTGTGTGTCTTATTCTTCCCTGCTCCCCGTCATCAATCACTATCCAGTTCATTACAAGCTCATTCAAGTCTCAGGCTGTGTCTCATTTGTATCCCCTCCCCAAGTGCTAATCACCCCCCCCCCCCCAACCACGTGCCAGTCTCAGGCCCCTGCTCCTAGTCAACTTCAGCAAGTGCTTTTTGAGTTTCATTATTGTGAGTCTCAGGGTGGATAGTCGACCACTTTCTGCTGCTTCCTGGCCACTTGGAACATAGCCATAGGATCCGAGGCCTAAAAGGGCCCTCAGAGGCTGTCTATCTAGTTCAATCTTCTCATTTTATGGATGACAAAACCAGGACTCAGGAATTTGCCCAAGGTCACACAGGTAGCAAGCGTCAAAGGTAAGATTTGACTCCAGAACCAGGGCTCTTTCCATGGTGTCACAAAGCCTCCGCTGCGGTATTGGGCATTTTTATCTGGAGAAAAGAAGCCTGAGTGAGTGGAAGAGAGCAAGTATGGAAGAGAGATGAGACTCGTTCTGCATGACACCAGAGGGAAGAACTTGGAATAATTAACTCATCATTGAACAAAAATTGGTTAAACACCTTCTTTGTGCCCAGTAGCAGTGTGGCATAGTGGATAAAAAGCTGGTTTTTATGTCAGGAAGAGCTGAGTTCAAATTTTTACCTTTCAAGCTACGTTTGCTGTGTGACCCTGGGCAAGTCACTTAACTTTTCAATGCCATGGAGAATTCTCTAGGATAGGGATTCTTGACCTTTTTTATGTCATAAACCCCTTTGGCAGTCTGGCTAAACTAGAATAATGTTTTTAAGTGCATAAAATAAAATATATAGGATTACAAAAGAAACCAATCATATTGAAATGTATATATGTGTATATATATATATATGAAATGTATAATATATAATATATATTTTAAAAGCAAGTTCATGGACTCTAGGTTAAGAACCCTGGCTTATGACTATATAGAAGATGTTGATCATCTATATAGGGTGTCCCCAAAATCTTAGCATGGATTAAAGCTACATGGGGATTTGAACCCAAGTCTTCTGACTCTAGGTACAGTATTCCCTCCAATCACTGAGCCATGCTTCCAAAGCTGCGTGCATCATGATCTCTGAGTTCTCCTTAGTGATATACAGACACCTCTATATCCCACCTGGTGTTCTGGTTACAGCGTGACCAGTGACTGCACTGTGGTTTAAAACTACATTAAGACTTTTGGGACACCCTGTATGCATTCCTTGCCATGGAGCTCCATACACAGATGAAATCATAAGCCCAGACCCCCCCCCCCCCAAAAAGAACATGGAAGGCACTGTGCTGAGAATCCAAAGACGAAATGAACAACAGCCTCTGTCTCTGGGGGGCTTATAAAGAGGCAGTTCTATGCCAAGTATAATGAAGAGCTTCAGATCAAAGCCATTCAAACTGGGATGAGCTGCCTTCGGAGATAATGAGTTCTCTAGTCAGTCAATCAATGAGCATTTATTGAGCTCCTACTATGTGCTAAGCACTGGGGATACAAAGAAAGGCAGACAGCAGCCCCTGACCTCCCTGACCTGGGCTGGGGTGAGGTCATCCCTCATCTCCTCTGCCCTAGCAGCAGAGCTAGATTCCCTGGGGAAATTTGGCTCCCAGTCAGGATCTGGGAGAATAACGATCATGTCTTTAGCAAACACATATTTTCAGGCCACCTACTTTAGGCCTTTTAAGTTTCCAAAGTCCTTTGATCCTCATAACCTTTCCCTAGTACCTGCCTATATAGGCAGGGATTGTGATTCCACATATGTGGAAGCCAAGACTCAAACATGGTGAGACCTAGAGAAAAGCCCGTAAAGATTGGGCTAGATGATTTCTAGGGTTCCTAAGCTTCTAAGTGCCATGCCTAAGGTTACATGGCTGAAGGTGTCAGAGCTAGAGACAGATGCCAGGACTTGTAGCCCTCTGGCATCTTCACTGTGCCCCAGGGTATCTGGTGGAATGTGTTGTTTATCTCCTTCACAGAACTCTCAGCATCTCTGCCCTGTCTTGGGCCTCTTTCTGCTACAGCTATCTGTAGAACTATCTTACTGGAAGTGAGTCATCAGGCAGGAGGTGAAGTTAATGGGCAATAATTACCTGAGCCCTTGGACTAGGTCCAGACAGAATGCCAGGTCTGGGGTGGGGTGGTTGTGAATCATAGACTCTCTTTTTAGAGCCAGAAGGGACCTGAGAAGGCTTCTAATCCAACCTTCTTGCAATGCATTAATTGCCACTATATTATCTCCAATATCTGGTTGTCTGCTTTTTGCTTAAACACCTTCAGTGATGGGGAACTTGTTACCTCACAAGACCCATTCCATTTCTGAACAGCTCTTATTATTAAGAAGGTCTTCCTTATATTGAATCAAAATATGCCTCCCTGTAACTCCCCTTCCCCACCTCCTCCAGTAATTGCTACTGGTTTTCCACTCTGCAGCTACTCAAAACAAGCCTAATTTCTCTTCCCTGTGATAACCCCGTTACCATGGTCTCCATTAAGCCTTCTCACTGCTAAACTTCTCGGGATCCTGTAAGGAGGTTGAATTCCCTTGCCATCCCAATTACCCTTCTCTGGATACTACCTTTTGTTTGATGATCAGCTTTAGAAGCAGGGGACATTGCCAAATCTTGCTTCCATGTAACCTTAGACACAGCTTAGGAACCCTAGAAATCATCTAGTCCAACCTCTTCATTTTACAGCATAGGAAACTGAGGCCTAGAGAGGGGAAACAATTGTCCCCAGACCACGAAGCAAGTGAGAAGTGAGTGGTGGGTCCTAGGCAAGCCCCGTCCTCCTGACTTCAGTCCTGTGCTTGTTCTACCACATCTTGCTTTACACTGCTAAAGTGTTTGTATTGAAAAGACGGGCCTTTGTTATGGGAAGCTTGGGATTAGTAAAGAATTTTGCAGTTTCCTGAAAGCAATGCATCCTGCTATTCTCTTTCTTTTCAACTCTATGTCCAGCTCACTGTCCAGCTATATTGGCTGTCCTAGATGGACAAGGTCTATAGGGTGCTCAGCTGCATGGGTAATAGACATTCTTCATTTGTTTGGTCTTTCCTGTGTGGATGGACACATCAAATTCCTTAAAGCAGATGTTCTTATCCAAGGGTCCATGAAATTGGTTTAGAAAATGTTTTGATAATTGTATTTCAACACACTTGGTTTTCTTAGTAATCCTATCTATTTTATTTTATGTGTTTAAAAACATTATTTTGAGAAGGGATCCAGAGGCTTCACCAGACTGCCAAAGGAGAACATGACACACAAAATAGATTAAGAACTCCTGCCTCAGAGTGGTTATAGAGCTTTTCCAGGAGACTCTGCAATGTCTTCAGTCTTGACGCTATCAATGAAATATCATCTACAAATAGGAGAATCTGGAGGACCTTACAAACCACAGGTAATCCCTCCTGCTGCTAGATTCCACCCTGGATTCAGTACCCTTTTGGGGAACAGACATCTTCCCATTTTATTCCTCCCCTATTTATTATCAGAGTGTCATTACATAGAGTCATTTCTGTTGTTATATCTTTCAAGGAATACTGCATGACCTTGACATGAAGGGGAGACTTGTGGATGTAAAAGCCTAGAGGCATCATTTTTATTCTTCAAGGTCAAGTCCTTTTGTGTAACTAACAAACAATGAACCCAGTGGCATATTGTATTCTTGACATCTTTCAATCAGTTGTGAGATAGTAAAGATGTGGTCTATTGTTGAATATCATGACCATTTTCTGTATTTGCTCCACCAGTACCCTCATTGGGGATGCCTTCAGTTGGTATAGAGATGACCCCCATCAAGATTTTGTACAGATGGGAGAATAGTAATATAGGCCACTAGTTACTGATATTCTGTTAGCTTTTTTTGTATCAATAAAGTCTGAGATTTTTCTACATCTTTGGTCTTTTCCCCTCTTTTTTTTTTGGCTAGGTAATGGGGTTAAGTGAGTTGCTTAGGGTCATACAGCTAGTAAGTGTCAAGGGTCTGAGGCTGAGTTTGAACTCAGGTCCTCCTGACTTCAAGGCCAGAGCTCTATCCACTGTGCCACCTAGCTGCCCCTCTTCACCTCTTTTAGATACTTTGTACATAGATCCTTATGATAATTATAATCTTTATGTTGTTTGGTTGTTATAGTTATAGTGATAGAATTCCAATATGGAGTCACTTAGTCTAAGTGGTCCTAATGCCCATAAAGCTTATAGGCAAAGACAGACAAAGATTATATTTTTCCCACTGTTCTGACTTATGCTAACCTTGTGTCAGGCACTTAATGCTCTCTGCTTCTGATTAGACAAAACTCCTGATGGAGAGCAGAAGTTTCCAAGTCATTCTCCTCTTGCTACCTTAGTTAACCCAGACCCTCTGAATGAAGAAACTCTCCCTACCCAAGCCTCACCCAAGCCCAGTATCAATAAGTGACCCTGAGAACTTCTCTGCCACATCTGGTTCTGATTAGGAACACCCTTTCCCACATGCAGTGCCAACGACCTGTTCTTAACCAAGCTCATTTTTAAGGAATATAATTTCACTACCTGAATTCTAACTTTGAGCATGTTATTTCCCCAACATGTTTCCTCCCTCTTGTGCTTTCTTGCATCCATGCAGTAGAACTTCTATTATATTGCCTTATAGTGTGAGTGGATATGTTTTTTTTTTTTGCCCACTTACTGCATCACATAGTAATAAAGCTCTTGTTTGTTCCAGCTTCCTGAGTACCAGTTTCCCATAAATTCTTGAACCCAGGTCTTTGCTTTGACCAGAGCTGTGAGGCCAAATCAGACAGTCCCTCAATACCCTCACAATTTTATCTCCTCCAACCCATCTTTACAAGTCCTTGATCCAATCTAATTTTCCCATCTTTATTATTTTTAGTGCCATTTCTACTTCAGAGACTGTGATGTTAGAATCCAAGTGTGGAGGATTTACTATTCTTGATGGGGAAAAGCATGCTGTAACTATTTTTGCAAATCTTTTTTCCATCTCCTTTGCCTCCTTTACTTTACTCTTCCTCCTTCACTTTCCCTTCTTTCTCCTCTTCTTCTTCTTCATCCTCCTCCTCCTCCTCCTCCAATATTCTTTCTCTTTTCATCCTTGAATGCCCTTGGGATGACTTTGTTTAGTTGGATGTCTTGCTAAGCTTTCTTTAGATTAGTTTTACTTTAATAACACTAACTTTTATTACATAGAATCATAGATTTAGAGCTGGAAGGGATCTTAGGGACAGATGAAAAACTGAAGTACAAAGAAGTTAAATGACTTGCTCAGGGTCACACTGTAAATGGCCCAGGTAGGATTAGTGCCTTATCCACTGCTCCACCCCCCTTCTCATTTATATAGTGCATTAAGATTTTAAAGGCACTTTATGTCCATTATCTCTGATGCTTACAGGAAGCCTGAATTATTATCCCAGTTTTATAGTTGAGGAGACCAGTGCACAGAGAGATTAAGTGACTGGCCCAAAGTCACACAGCTAGTGTCTAAGGCAGGATTCAAACCAAAGTCTTCCTGATTCTAAGGCTCCCCCTTTAACCATTACACAACCTTGCCACTTTGTAGTGCTAATGTCTCTGTCTCTGTCTCTGTCTCCTTTATCTTGCTAAAATCACTTGTAATGGAAGAAAGCAGTAGGGAGGTGTCCTCTCTTAGGCAGAGAGAATAAGTTTGTTGAAGAAAGTGTTTGCGTGTGTTGGGGGCGGGGAAGAGCTTATTTAAGAGTATGCAGATTCAGTGTCAGTGCCCAGTTTGAGTGATTGTGGGTGTGGATGAACTCCCCTCTGTGACACTGATGGGTGTGTTTGTGTTTGTGTTTGTGTTTGTATAACAGTAGATCGGACAAACGTCAGCTTCTTGGACTCACCCACGATGCTGCTGCCCCCGCCCCTCTAATCCTAGCAGCTGAGTGGCCTCCTCCCTGCCCCTGAGACAACTCACTATAGGTCCATAATCCTCCACCGGCCTGTTTAGCACATTCCAATCCGTGTTTCCTTCTTCCTTCCTTTCCTAGGAGGGGCAAGGAGAGTAAGGGGTTCTGCTGCAAAGACAACTAGGTCACCGAGTTCTGAGTGCAGACTCTCCAAAGAGTCCTGATGCCCTTCAGGAGACAAAGTGGTCCCCAATCCATCACAACAATAAGTATATCATGCTACATCTCCCTGCTCTCTCCAAGGTCCTGAAAAAATCTATCATTCTCAGGAATGGTAGATGGGGAGAAGAGATCTTTAGAAGATCTTTTCCACCTAAAGAAAAATGGGTTTCCAGGGTGAGTCAAGCTCCCTATGGCAGGAGGGGCAAATGTATAAGATTTCAGGTCTAGAGAAAGTGTTTTCAGGACCCCAGGCCATTGTTGGCTGGGTCAGAGGCCAATGGGACTGACTCCTCTTGGCCCCTTGGCATGGGTTCCTTGTCCCCTAGAGAAACCCAGATTTAGCAAGGAGTCTATTATAAAGGAGGGCACAGAAAAAGAACATAGCCCTTGATCTCAAGGAGTTTATAGTCAAATACTGAGAATATGATAAACAAGTATGATATCATACAAGGGAATGTAATTGGGGCAAAGAAGAGATCCAGACAATGTGCTCTGGGAAAAGTTGTGAAGGAAAAGAACATTTTTTAACTGGGTGTGATTAGGGAAGGCTTCATGGAAGAGGTGGCATCTGACCTAGACCTTGCAGAAAGAAGAGGATTTGAAAAAGGTGTTGATAAGGGTAATGAATTCCAGGCATAGAAAGCAGCCTGCAGGAATACTTGGGAAGGTTTAGATCATACCTTTGTCTAAATTGGGCTTTCCTTGGCCTCTTCATGATTTCACTGTCTGTGCTCAGCATCTTTCCTCCCTTTCCTTCCTTTCCCTTGTCTCTGTCTCCTTTATCTTCCTCCTCCATTCTCTGGCTGAGGAACCTGTTGGCTCCAGAGGCCCTGAGGAGAGCCACTTCTGATTCCTTGACCTGTGCAGAGAGACTTTTTCTAAGGTGACTCTTCCCCCCACATTTCTCAGGAAACGACAGTTTTCCTAGACTCAACAGATCCTTTCTCATTCAGTTCCTCAAAGAAATATGACAGAAAGAGAATCTCCCCGGGGACATGGTGGGAGGGTCTCATTAGGCCTCTTTTAAGGAGTCCCTCTCCTCCTCTCTGTCAGTCCAAATTCTATGCTGTCTTCAAGACTCAACTCAAACAAATCCTCCTTGAGAAACCCAGTTCTCAAGGCTGTGTTTCCCCTTAGGTCTCCCATAGCACTTTATGTCTGCACTATACGGCTCACACTTCTCTGTCCTTCATTATTCTTTAAAAGATTATGGACTTTAGAGCTCACCTGGTTCAATGCCCCACCTCCTCCTGCCAATTCATGGAGGAGGAAACCAGTCTAGAGGGATTAAGTGACTTGTCCAAGGGCACACAGTAAGTGAGGGAACTGGCACTTAAACCCAGATCTTTTAACTCCTGGGCCAATGCCCTCTCCATTATGCCATAAAGCATTTCTTATGCTTGAGGTGGGTTTCTACAACCAGGCTATTAAATGTAGTAGAATACACATCTCCCCACATAGGTGATCCTTAATGAAGGTCTAAGCCTGGGTGACAAACCTGGGACTCAGCTAGCCTCCTACCTGGTCTTTCCTCCTCCTCCCAATTCATCCTCCCAACTCTTGCCTAAGTAATATTCTTAATTCACTCCTATGCTTAAGTCAGTCCTCTATCCGTCAGTGATTCTCTGCCCCCTATGGAATAATTCTGAAGCTTTTGATCCTGGCATTTAAGGTCTTTTTCATCTTTTCAGCACCCAGCACGCCCTTGCTCATGCTACTCTGGCAGGTCCTTAAATGCTTATTGAATTGTTGAATGGCTAAGACTTGAAGTCACTAGATTCGAGGTAGGAAAGAAGGGGAGGGGTTGGAATCTCTCGTTATTCCTAAGAATCATGAGGCCTGTCCTTTCTCCAGAGGTAAATAGTACGATAGCCTGTGCCTGCCTGGCTCAGGTCTAGTCATCACCTACACCTACCTCACATCTGGATTAGGCCCTAACCTTTCAACTGGTTTCCATGATTTCAGTCTCTCCCCCTTCCAATCATCCTTTGTAGTCTGCCAATCATTTACCTAATTCATTGCTCCAAGGGTGTCTCACTGAGCATATCACTCAGATACCTTCCATGACTCCCAGTTGCCTACAGCAGAAGGGTCAAACACTCAGCCTACAACATTCCTGAGTATATCCCAAACCAGATTAAAATGTAGTTCCTATCTCATTTTAATTTATTTTTGTGTTAATATATGTATATATGTATATACATGTATGTAGACATGTATATGGACATGTACGCATGCCTATATACATGCGTGCGTATATACACACATACACATTTATACATAGTCCCTTCCAGGTCTTACATTTTTTGTTCTAGATCTGACATTGTTTTCTATGTATTAATGTCCAGTGGAAACATTCACTTAATCAAAGATTCTGTTTGTGTTGGGAATGACCTAGGGTTGATGGGCCGTTGCTTTGCTGGAGAGAGAAACTAATGATTCCTGCTGCATTGCAAGAACTAGTTTAACTTCTAATTAATCAATTAGATGTAAAGGTCAGATATCAGTGACACATTAGCCAAGGACATAATGGAACAGATTAAAAATCAATTACACACAAGTCAGTAATCCAGATGCACTCTGGAGGGAGAGAAGGGTATAACAGGAGGTATCTAAATCGATATGCGGCCTGCAGTAATTTTTTTCTGTAGTTGTTCAGTCCTTTTTCAGTTGTTTCTGACTCTTTATGACCCTTTTTGGGGTTTTCTTGGCAAAGATACTGAAGTAGTTTACTATTTCATTCTCCAGCTAATTTTATAGATGAGGAAACTGAGGCAAACAGGTTAAGTGACTTGTCCACGTCACACAACTAGTAGGTGTCTGAGGCCACATTTGAACTCAGGAAGATGAGTCTTCTTGATTGGGCCTGGCACTTATCCACTGTACAATCTAGCTGCTCCACAATCATCCTTATGTATAGTTTAATGGCCCCCATTTTTATTTGACTCTATTGACCTATAGAATCAAGACCAAAGACTTTAGATAATAGGAGTATTCCAGGCTTCATGGTCTGGTGCCATTCTGCCCTCTAATCTTATCCCTCAGTACTTCCCACCACAGATCCCAGCATGGTATCTTTCTATGGTTTTGTGTTTAGAGATCAGCCAATTGAAAAATCATCTGCTGGAACCAGGAGCAGCTCTGGTCCACTCTAGCTGTATATGTTTGGCCCTCTTTGCTGATCCAAATGGGCCAGGCCCACCTTCCTGCCCCTTCCACCCTTGGCTCAGTCTTCTGCTCCAGACTTAGTAGAATAGGAGGATTCAGCAGCTCACTCCCAGCCAGTATCAGCTGTTTGGAGCTGAGTTCACTTAAGCTAGGGAGCCTTCCAAGTGCGATACCCTCCCTCTCTACCTCCAGAGTGCATCTGGGTGACTGACTTATGTGTAATTGATTTTTAATCTGTTCCATTATGTCTTTGGCTAATGTGTCACTGATGTCTGACCTTTACAGCTAATTGATTAATTAGAGGTTTCACTAATTCTTCCAATGTAGACCAGGAATCATTAACTTCTCTCTTGAGCGAAGCAATGGCCCATCAACTCAGGTCATCCTCAGCACAGACAGAATCTTGGATTAAGTGAATGTTTCCATTGGACATTAATATACAAAAAATAGTATGTCAGATCTAAAACAAAAACAAATGTCAGACTTGCAAGGGACCACAGAAAATATGCTTAAGGTTCAATGGCCTCTAGAATATTGAATAACAGAACTAGAAAGGACCTTAGAATATAGAACAAAGACTATCAGGACAAGAAGAAATCCTTGAACCTAGAACACAGAAAGAGCTGGAAAAGATGTGAATAATTCTATAGTCTCATTTTTCAGAGTGAGTTATCAGCAGAATCAGTGCTAGAGCCCAGCTCTTGACTACTATTCTGGACCTCTTTTTAAAGTACCTCACTGCCTCCTGAGTTGTTCTGCTAGCCTTTATTTGGTGCTGAATATGTATAAGGCTTGGTACTGGGGAGATTGTATAGAGCTCTGCTCTTCAGGGAGGTTGGCACAGTGGAAAGAGTCAGGATTTGAATCCTACCTCAGACAATTACTATGGGTACTACTGGTTTAACTTTTATGAAATTCGTTTTCTTTTTTTCTTTTTCTTTTTTTTTTTTCTTTTTTGGCTAGGCAATGGGGTTAAGTGACTTGCCCAGGGTCACATAGCTAGAAAGTGTTTGTGTCTGAGGCCAGATTTGAACTCAGGTTCTCCTGCATCCAGGGCCAGTGCTCTATCCACTGCACCACTGAAATTCATTTTCTTCACCCATTAAATGGAGATAATAATATCTGTACTGCCCACTTCATAGTATTGTTGTAAAGAAAATATTTTGCAAAACCTTTGTAGTATAGAAATGATAGAGGGGAGAAGGGAATAAGCATTTAAATAGCACCTACCATGTGCCAGGCACTAGGCCATAGCACTTTGCAAGTATCTGATTGGATCCTTACAGCAACCCTGTACGGTAAGTGCTGTTGTTATCCCTATTTTATAGTTGAGGAAATTAAGGCAAATAGAGATTAAGTGACTTTTGCAGGAGGAGAAAAATCTCCTTTCCCCAGGCTCTCCATCCCTTGAGGAATTCCTTGGATTCTTTGGTTACATGCCACATAATTAGTAAGCATCTGAGGCTGGATTTGAACTCAGGTCTTTTCTATGCTCTATCCACTATTATTGTCTTCTCACTGGGGTGATGAAACATGTACATATGAGCACAATACAAGGCTGAGTATGAACAGGGCCCAATAGACTTTAAGTGTTCTAGAAAGGAGAGATCCCTATGGGTTGGGATGTTGAGGGAGGGCTTCTTGGAGTAGAGAAACTCAGCTCAAAGAAAACATACTCTGAGCAGGCTCCCAATAGTCTCAATTCCCATTTCTATGTGAGGCAGTGAGATGTTATGGACAGAGAGCTGTCCTTGAAGCTGAGAAGACATGGTCAAGTCCTATTTCTGACACTTTTTTGTGTGACCCTTTTGCCTCTTAGTATTTTAGGCAGCCTCCTAAGACTAAGTTGTAGACAAAGAGCCGAGGAAGGGCCCTTTATTCGCAAGTTCTCTAAATAAAATCCTCTGTTTAGCTTTAAAGCCCTGGCCCCTACCTATCTTTCCAGTCTTCTTATACCTCACATACTTCTCCCTCTACATGCATACCCTGCAGTCCAGTGACACTGTCATTCCTCACACAACTCAGGGCATTTTCACTGTCACATGGCTGTCCTCCATGCCCGAAGTCCTCCCCCTCCTCATCCCCACCTCCTAGCTTCCTTTGAGTCCCAGCTAAAATCCCACCTTCTACAGGAAGCCTTTCCTCATCCCTCTTAATTCTAATGCTTTCCCTCTGTTGAATATCTCCAAATTATCCTGTGTATACCCTGTTTGTACGTAGTTATCAGAATGTTGTCTTTCCTATTAGACTGTGAGTTCCTTGAGAGCCTTCCTCTGTATTCCCAGCACTTAGCACAATGCCTGGCACACAGTATGTGCTTAACAAATGTTTATTGACTGACTGACTATACCTCAACAAAACCAGAGGTTTGGGCCTTATCCCTGTTTCTACGGACTTTAAGCTTTTCATAGTGCTTTCCTCCAAACAACCCTCTGAGGTAGAGAGTACCAGAATTACAATTCCATTTTAGAGATGAGGAGCCTGAAGTTCAGAGAAGCTAGGTGGCTTAGCCATCACAGCTAAATGAGTTTCAGAGTCAGGATTTAAACCTAAATCTTTCGATAAGTCCTGGCTCTTTACACACTAGCTCTCTAAGATCTGATGCAGAGAGCTTCTAGGGTGAAATGTGGAGCTGTAGCCATGTTCCAGGACCCCTGACTCTCATGCCCACCAATCCAAGGTCCTTTCGAGAAGCCAAGTGGGCCCAGGGACACACAAGAAAGAGAAACTAAACCAAATTCAATGGATTCTTAGCTATTTGTGTGGGGCTTGTGTCCTCGGTAAATAAGGAAATGATTATTTTTCAAACCATATACCCACACAGAACACTTAAACATTAGAAGAAAAAAGTAACAATGGAAAAAATAGAGCACGAGGTAGAAAAAAGCTCTGGGCTTGGAGTTGACAGATAAGATTTTTGAATACCAGCTCTGCCACTTGGTAGTTGTGTGGAAATCACTTTTCCTCTCTGGGCCTCAGTTTCTTCATCTATGAAATGGGAAGAATGATACTTGCAGTACCTGTCTTACAGGGATGTTGAAGATCAAATGATATGATGATGTAAAACACCCTGTGGCTTGTAAAGCGTTATATAGAGGTGAGCTATTATTATTTCAGGATTTTAACAGCCCTTTAAACTTGTGGGCTGGGGACCAGACGTGTTAGGGAGCAGGTCCTCACAGTCTCTGATTATGGGGTAGGTCCTTGGATTCCCTGGTTATACATCACCAACTTTTCCCTAAGCCCAGAAGACTAGGAATGATTCTTCAAATCTAGTCCAAATCAACACACATTTACTGAGTGCCAACTCTATCCAGGTCCTTGGACTAGGCTTCCCTTTGGGGAAGACCAAAGAAAATTAAATCCTTGTCATTTCTACCTGGGTTGAGAATGAAGAAACTCTTTAGGCCCCAAGTGAGGGTCTTCTTTTCTCCAGCTAGAGACACATGGGGTTACTGTAGTGTCCTTGAGCTGAATGAAAGTCTTTGGTCCCTACCCTTCCAATTCTACTCACTACTCATGAGATAAAGGCAAAAGAGCTCTGGTCTAAAGCCTGGCCTAAAGGTCATCTAATCCAGTTCCCTCATCTTACAGATGAGGAAAGTGAGACCAAGACAATGTCAGTGACTTGCCCAAGGTCACACAGCTAGCATGTACCAGAGCTGGGAAGTGTCAGCAGGCTCATAATAATAGTTTACATTCCTATGGTACTTTATGTTTGTTTTTTTTTAAGTTGATTTACAAACAACATTTCAAGAGAAGGAATATAAAATGATTACCCCCATTTTAGAGTAGAAACATCTGAGGTTCACACGAGCTATGTGACTGTGCATGGTAGCATAGTTTAGGACAGGTCAGAGCTGCCATTCAAATCCAAGTTTCTGGCTTTGAGTCTGTAGCCTTTAGTGATTCCACTCAAGAAAATCATTGCCTACTGAATAAAGTCAAGGTTAGTCTGGCATTCAAAGCCCTCCATAATTTGGCTCCAACCTACCTTTTCATCCATACTTGCCTTAATGCATCTCATGTTCCATTCAGACCAAACTCTGTGTCCCATTCTCACACTGCCTTCTCTCCTCCCTATGCCTTTGCCCATGCAATTTCCCATTCCTAGAATGGCCTGCTTCCTGTCCAACTCCATCCCTATATCTCCATCTATTAAACTGTCTCCCCTCTCTCCAGGTCCAGTTAGATGCCACCTTCTTCATGAAGTCATCCTTGATCCCCTCTTCATTTTCATTTCCCCTCTTCTCACCTCAACCAGCTCCTCTTCCTCCAATTTTCATAGTGTTCTGCCTGGCCCTGTCATGGGCAGTTATCACTGTTTCCTTTGTATCTTAGATATTTGTGTCCTTCACCATCTTCCATTAATCTATAATTGCTTTGAGAACAGGGTCTGTGTTGTCACTATCTTCACATCCCCAGTGCCAAGAATACCATCTTACTTCAGCAGATTTATAAAATGTTAGTTTTGGAAGGGACTTTAAAAAATCACCATGAGTCCAATTTCATTGTTTTACAGATGAGGGCACTTACGCCTGGAGAGGGGAAGGACCGCACAGCTAATGAATGACAGATCTGGAACTCATATATACATCTCTTGACTCCTAGCCCTGCGCTCTTCCCCATGCATCATGTAGTTTTCCTTCTACATAATAGGCATTTGGCGCATGTTTATTGAATTAAATTGAGGCTTTGGTTCTAGTACCAAATCTGGCTGCTGATTCACTCTGTGACTTTGAGCAAGTTCTTTCCCCCTCTCCTCAGTTCACATATCTATAAAATGAAGGAGTTGGAGGAGACAGGTTCCATCGAGCTCTAAGTCTGGGGATCTACAATTCTGCTTTGGTGTCCAATCAAAGGTCTCGTCTTCCAGTGAAATTCCAAGAACCACTAGGACATCTCTACGTCTAAAGGGAAATCATCACCTACCCACCCCCTGAGGGCCTAGTGCCCAAGTTCCACTCACCAGCCATGATGGTTCCAGGGGCCCCAGACTCCCCTTTCCCTCTGCACTTTGGTGAAAGGACAGGACGGTGTTAGCCAACAGCCAGACAGAAGAACATTAATGAGGGAAGTCTGAGGACACTGCTCAGGCAGTGAAGCCAGCATTCAAAGGCAGGGGCGTGGCGCCTTCAACCTTCAATAAAATGACTTGTTATTCACCAGGTAAAGCACATAATCATCCACAGTAATTATCTTCACTCACCTCTTCCTGGAAGGTGGCCATGGAAGGCAGCATCCCAGCATGGAGTGTCTCCAGAATCTGAGAAGTGTGGAAGGCTGATGTTAGATGGGACCTTTGAAAATAAAACACGGAATACCAAAACTAGGAGGGACCTTAGAATATAGACCACAAGATGTCAAAACTGGAAGGAAATTCGAAGCATAAAGTATCAGAGATGGAGGAGAGCCAAGAGTGTAGAGTGTCAGCAGAAATGGAAGGGACTTCAAAGCATAAAACAGAACATGAAAAGAAATTATTTCAGAGCATAGAAAGTCAAAGTTTGAAGGGACCTTAGATCATAGAATATAGAATGTTAGAGTGGGAATTGTCCTTAGAAAATAGAGGATTGAACTTGGAGGGACCTTAGCACATAGAACGACATGGTCAGAAGGGAATTTTAGAACATAAGCATAGAATGTTGGAGCTTGAAGGAATCTTAGAAAACAGAAATGTAGAAGGTTGGAGCTGGAAGGTACCATCAGGTCCAGTCTTCTCCTTTTATAGATGAGGAAATTGAGCCTAAGGAAAGGGAAGCCACTTTCTCATAGTGGAAGATCAGAGACCAGAAAACTCCGATTTCTTGACTCCAAGTCCATGTGGCTCTTCCTAATCCCTGGGTGAGATGAGACAGGGAACAGAATGGGGTCCTTTGCCAGAGGCCTCAGGAGCATTGATCTGTTCCTCCATTCTCTTTCATGTCCATTTAAAATTGCAACTTCCTATGATTTCCCTTAATGTGCCCACTTCAGTTTGGGAATGGTGGAAGTAAAGCTGTCAAAAAGAATTACCTTAAGGTCATCCTCATGCTCCCATCCTCAAAGACTCAAATTTTCAATGCACTTCCCTGATCATATTCCTCCCCTACTCAGAATTTGTCCCAAGCCCACCTGCTGCCTACAGGAGGAAGTCCAAGTTCTTCAGTCCAATGTTCTCCCTGCAGGTCACCTGCCTACAGTATTGGTCTTGGAGATCAGTCTGAGAAGATGTGGGGACTAGGATCAGTCCAGCTACATAAGCCTAGTCCGACAGTTTAGACTTACAGAACAAAACACTAAAAAAATTTTATTCTCTCCTCCCTCTCCCCCATTTCACAGTTCATAACTGCCTCATCCGTAGATGAGGGAACTGAGGTTCAGGGATAGGAAGTCTTGACTTGCTTAAAGTTACAACAACCATTAGCAGTGGCACAAGACCCCAGATCTCCTGATTCATTGACCAGTGAGTGCTCTTTTGGCTATATGATATTGCTTCCTTCCTTGCTTCCCAGGTACCTGCTGGGGCAGGGGTGATGGAATGTCCAGAGCCACCTGTGTAGGAGCAGGGACTCATGGATCCTACCAGTCCTACAGAAACCAGTCTCTTTATAAAATCCATTTTAAAATCTCAGGACTATGAGTCAGGAGACTGAAGTTTCTCAATCTGTAAAATGAATGAGTTGGACTAAATGAGTTTTAATGTCCCTTCCATCTCCAATATTCTATGTTCTAAAAGCAGGAAGGGGTTTTTAATCTCTTTGTGTTATGTGTTATGCACTCCTTTGGCAATTGGTGAAACCTGTGGACTCCTTCTCAAAGTAATGTTTTTAAATAATTGAGGAAAATGCTAAATTTCATTTAGAAGTTAGTGAAAATAAAGATGACTTTTTTCCCATCCAAGTTCACAGATTCCCTGAAATCTATCCATGGACCCTTTCTATAGTCCTCAAAGAACCCTAGTTCTGCTGGGTGAGGTAGAATGTTCTTATAATCCCTGCTACTAGGGAGGCTGAGACTGATGGATCTCAAGTTCTAGAGTTCTGAGCTGCGATGGAGTATTAGCACTAAGCTTAACACTAACATGGAAAGCCCCCAGAAAGGGGTGGGGCACCAATTTACCTAATGAGGAGCAAACTGGTCCAGGTTAGAAAGGGAGCAAGTTAAAGCTCTCATGCTGATCAGAGTGGAAATGGTCTTGTAAGTAGTCCCTACACTTCCAACCTGGGTAAGATTGTCTTTAAAAAAAAAAAAGGAAAGAAGGAGAGAGTGAAGGAAGAGTGGGAAGAAAGAAAGAAATAGAAAGGAAGGAAAGAAGGAAAGAAAGGAAGAAAGAAAGAAAGAGAAAGGCAGACAGGAGGGAGAGAGAAACAGAAAAAGGAAGGAAGGGAAAAATGAGAAGGAAAAGAAAAAAGGAAAAAGAACCCTTGTCCCAAGTCCACTTCCAATGCTGATATATTCTTTAACTCCATTCTTCACGTTTAATGGCCCCCCAGGAGCATGTTCTAAGGCATCAGGCATTTTTTTTTCTTTTTGTGAGGCAATTGGAGTTATGTGACTTGCATAGGGTCACGTAGCTAGTAAGTGTCAAGTGTCTGATGCTGGATTTGAACTCAGGTCCTCCTGACTCCAAGGCCAGAACTCTAGCCACTGTGCCACCTAACTGCCCCATCAGGCATTATTCTAAGCACTCTGGGTATGTGTGAAAGAAATGGAATCTCTAGCACAGTGAAGATGCTTAAAAATATTTATTGAATCTATTGAAGATCTAGTCACTAGTCCAAAAAGTGAGATAAACCCTATTCCCCTTTAGACTCCCAGAAGGCTCACAATCTCTGCCCCAGAGTGTTGTTTGGTCCCCAAATGGAATTTCCTGGGACTTCTGTCATCCCTCCTTTCCCCTTTCCAACTCTCCATGAAGTCATTGAAAAAAAAAATCTCCTTTTCTAGAATGCCAAAATGGGTTTTGTCTCAAACTATCCCTGTTAGTTCCAGAGGAAATGCTAAATAACCTCAGATTGAGAGAGAAATTCTTAAAAAAAATCATTTGAAACGACCCCACATGGAAAAGTACTTTAAAATATAGTGTGTTAGGGAAGAAAGGTTACTTAGAATATAGAATGTTAGAGCTGGAAGGGCCTTATGAGAAGAAACTGAAAAAAACTTCAGAAATCATGTCGTTTTACACCCCTTCTCCCCCTTCATCTTATTATAGATGAGGAAATGGAAGCCATAGAGGAGAACTGTCTATTAGCCTCTCTGAGTCTCCACTTGGGATTTCTCCTCTCCTCTTGGGAGGGAAAAATATTTTTGAGATTTAGTCTGGGTCTTTATACACAAAAACTGAGGATTCAAAATGTGTGGGTCCTAGTTAACATAGACACGTACCATAGAATGTTAAAGCTGATGGGACCTTATAAGAAGCACGGGGTAGTGGAAACAGACCTGGGCTTTTAGGCAGCCTGGAAGCTGTAAGAACAGCTCCTTCTAGCTGTAAGACTTTGAGTAAGTCACTTGATGTCTCTATTAACAAGAAGGTTAATATAACATTGCATGTTTCACAAAATGTCACTGGAAGAGACCATGGAAATCATTTAGTACAAAACCCCTTTTTTTTTTCAATAGATAAGGAAACTGAGACCCAGAGAGAAGTGTCTTGCCCAGTAACACACGGTTGGCAGCATAGTTAGCACCCTGGTCTTTTCCACATACTTTGCTTTCTGGAATAGTCCAACCCTTAGAACACAAATGCGGAGAATGAGGAATTCAGGTGACCGACCGAGACCAACACTGCTTGGCTGTGGGTGGCAAACCTTGAAGGGAGAAGGAAATGAGAGTGGTTTGGAGCTGCAGGAGAGCCAGCCCACGGTGGTTTAAGCTCTTTTATGAGCTCAGCCCTAGCCCTGACCTACCCTGTAATCAGGATAATCCCTGGCTGTGGTGATTTGTGAATCATTTGCATAATGGCCCCAGAGCATTGGCAGGGTGACAGAACAGGCCCTGGGCCCTGGTAGAAGGAGTTTTTCCACCCAGGCTGGGCCAGGCTCCTCCTCCCAGCTTGATAGCCCTGCTCCAAGCCTTTTCATCTTGTGGTCGTCAAGTTATCTTTAGAAGGGGGATGTTCGAGAGTAGTCACTCCAGGTGGACCAACTTTCAGAACTCCGAGGCAAAGGTGGGGCTGGGGAGGCTGGGGGACTGATTAAGATAAGAGGATCACATCTTGGAGATTAGAGATTGTCGTACCTCCTCATTTTACAGATGAGGAAACAGGTTTCGGGGAGAAGTGACCTAAGGTCACACAGCTTGTAGCACACAATAGATCAGATGGGATTCAAATCTAGGATCTTTGACTCTAAGGCTTTATTGTAGAGAAGCTGATTTCTTTTTTTTTTTTTGCAATTGGGGTTAAATGACTTGCCTAAGGTCACACAGCTAGTAAGTCTGAGGTTGAATTTGAAGATGCTGCCTGTCTATGGAGAGAGGCAGAAGTTTGGGAGCTGGTCTTGAAGTCACAAGAACCTGTGTTCAAATACTGCCTCTGACATGTATTAGCTGTGTGACCTTGGGTAAGTCACATAAACTCATCATCCTCTAGGTGACTCTCCAAGACTTAATTGAGGAGAAGCTGACGATTCACTTTTTTTTTTTGGAGGCAATCAGGGTTAAGTGACTTGCCCAAGGTCACACAGCTAGTAAGTGTCTGAGGTTGTATTTGAACTCAGGTTCTCCTGAGCTACCTAGCTGCCCCAGACGATCTAATTTACTTTGATAGAAGGCATTTTCTCATCTGAGTGTTCCCTTTACTCAAGGATGTGATAGGAAATGTTGAACAACTGGCTCACCAGAAAAAAAAATGTACCTGGGACATACTTTTAAGCTTAATCTGCATCATTAACATTTTCTTCATCATTTTCTTAAGTCTAGACCAGAGGTGTCCAAGTGAGATTAAAATGTATTTGGGAAATGTTTAAGAAAATGAATACAATACAATAAAACAAAGATAACATTACATTTAAAACTAAGTCAACAGGCGGCCCTCAAGGACCCTTGTGTATGGTTCACTGGACCCTGTTTCTATCTGAGTTTGACACCACTGCTCCAGACAATGAACAAAACAGCAAATCAAGCCCTGATTGTAGACCTTGCCGATTTCTGTTTTGCAAATGCTCATGCTGAAAATTTAATAGCGGGCTCTCCTGAGCAGGTTAGAGCTGACTCCAACATACACTGCCTGTACCCGAGAAATCCCAGATCCAGGTGTCATCTCTAACCTTCCTAAAACTTTCAATAGATTCTACCAAGCCCCCTCCCCCAGAAGAGAGATCCCCTTGCCCTGAGTGTGATGTTGAATGCCCTCCATAAAAATAACTCATGTATGTAGAGTGCCTTAAGGTTTTCAGGATATTTTTCTCACTGTACAAGTCTTAGGCATAGGGAATGTGAATAACATGATCTCCATTTTATATGTGAGGAAACTGAAGCTCACAGAGATGTCACATGGAGGAAGCATTAAATTTGTTCTGCTTGGCCCCAGGGTTCAGGACTAGGAACAATGGGTAGAAGTGAGAAAAGCCCTGTTTAGGTCTGACGTCAGGAGTACCCTCCTAAGAATCAGAGCTACCTAAAAGTGAAATGGGGACCGCAGGAGAGAGGAGATCTCCCACTACCCTATACCTCGAATTCTTCAAGCAGAGGGTGGCTGGCTATTGGCTGGGTATGTTGCAGGGGGACTGATTTTTCAGATGTGGGTTAGAATAGAGAGCCACTGAGGGGCTCTGAGATCCCAATGCTGAGATTCTGGGATTCTGTAACGTGAACAACCCAAGGTCACATGGTTTTGAACCAGGACTCCTGACTCCAAGTCCATGGTGCTCTCCCCTCTACTAGGGTGACCCCACTTCACCTTTTTGAGTTTATTTCCCCTCCCTGAACTCTGTTTTAGCTAAAAGGTCTCCTCACTATTGTTGAGCGCACCTTTACCTTTCCAGCCTTCTTGTCTTAGCTCTCATTATTTCCCTAACCTAGAAATGCCTCCTCCCCTTCGCCCAGCCACATCCTGCCCATTTTTCAGCTCCCCTCACAGCAACTCCAAGGAACCTTCCTTGTCTACCCAGCTCACAGAAGTCTGGCCTTCCCCTGAGCTGGCTCCAACACTGTCTGTCCTTAGAGGTGCAGCATTTGCTGCCCAGTATTAGTAAATCTTACATATAGATTCATAGACTGTCAGAGCTGGAACTTAGAGACCCCTTAGTACAAATTCCTCCTTTTACAGCTGAGGAAACCTGAGGCCAAGAGAGGGAAGAATAATCATCTGACAGCTTAAAGTGGAAGAACAACTCACACCTGGGTCTCTGTTCTCTCAGTGATCTCCCCCCCCTCCCCCGCCCCATACTAGCCATCTAGATTGTAAACTCTCCAAGGACAGAGAGAGGCCCTGGCCTGATGCCTATTTGTGCTCCCTTGGCACAGAGCCAGACACATGAGAAACCTTAAATAAATTCCTCTTTCTTGATTGAAAGTTTAATCAAAGTCCCTCTGTCCTTTCTGTGAGGCACTGGGAATGGAGCCTTTCCCAAGGAACAATGGTGCAGGTGACTGAAGAGACTGTACACTGGGCCAAGTACGCTGGGGAAGAGAGGGAAAGTGGTAGAGATCTAAGTCTAGGGATCATTCCTGGGATAGATGGGCCCAGTCAGTTTGGTAGGAGGATGTGCTTCCCTTTACAAAGAGGCCTTCTTTCTTTTTTTTCCTTTTTTCCCCCTCCTTTTTTAGTCTATATTAAAGCTGGTAGCCACCTTAGAAAAGAGAATATCAGAGGGGCAGCTAGGTGGCACTGTGGAGAGAACACCAGCCAGAGTCAGAAGGGCCTGAGGTTAAAACTGACCTCAGATACTTGACACTTACTAGCTATGTGACCCTGGGCAAATCACTGAATTCTGATTGCCTCACCAAAAAAAAAAAAAAAAGAATAAAAGAAAAAAGAAAAAAAAAGAAAATGAAGAAAATGAAGAAAAAGAAAAAACAAAGAAAAAAAGAAAAAGAAAAGAGAATATCAGAGCTAACAGGTTCTCCAAAGACCATGTAGTCCAACTACAACAATTGATAGGCAGGGAAACAGGCCTAGAGTGAAGAAGTGGCCTGTCCAAGGTATCCCTACTTTAATCTCCTGCCGTTGGTTCCTTCCCCTCTGCCGGGCTTCCTCTTGTCCTCTTCTTTCTTCTCCTGTCCTCTTCTCAAGATCCTCTCCTTCTTGTCCTCCCCATCCTTTGGTTTTCTCCCCATAAGCTTGCTTGAGGGGAGGGTTTTGGTGGGGATGCTCAGGAGAGGCTTTGTGAGGTTTCCCTGAGGTGACCTTTCCTGGTGTTCTTAGCCCTTCCACTGAACTGAGAATTGAGACTCCTGGATCTTCTGGTCTAGGCCCTTTTCCAACTCACTCTGTGTTGTTGGGCAGATTCGAGGCCTCAGTTTCACTGTCTTTCAAATAAGCTAGTTGGATTACATGGTCTTTAGGACCCCAACCACAGCCAACTTTCTCTGTTCCAAGGTTGCTTTCAGCTCTGTCAGATGTGAGCCCTATCTGTTCCTTTCCTCCATTCCTCAAACTCTTTTCCTTTCATCTTATCACAGAAGAGATATCCTTACAATTCACTGAGTCAAAAAGAGCTTCAAATGATGTGTTGGGACTCATTCCGTCCCACATCCTCGGGGGCCTTGCTGCAGCAGTCCCTCTCACGTGCCTTCATCTTCCCCCTTGTCCCTAGTTCCTTCCCCTCTGCTCGTCCTCTTCCTCTTCTAATCCTCCTTGTGTCTTCTTCCTGTCCTCATATTTTATCCTCTCCCTTTTATCTTCCTTTGCCTCTTGCCTCTGTTTCTAAACTTACTCCTGTCTCTCCAATCCTAAAACAAAACAAAACAAAACAAACTAAAAACAAAAAAAGAACCCTAATCCAAACCCAACCTCTCTTGACCTTTCTGTTTGGTTCAGCGATTGCCCCATCTCTCCACCCACCTTCACCATTAACCTTCTCCACAAAGTTGCTCAGGGCTGATGTCACTACTTATTCACTGCTCTCTCTTCTCCTCAACCTCTTGAGGTTGAGTTTCTGCCCTCTCCACCTGCACCCTAATGAAGCTGCTCTCTCTGAGGTCACTGATGACCTCCTCATTGCCAAATCCTCTAGCCTTGTTTCCATATTTATCCTGCTTGACCTCTCTGTAGTTTTTGACACTGTTACAACCTGCCTCCCTGCGCTGGATATTTCTCTTCCTTTGCTTTCAAAGGTACCACACTTTCCTCATTCTCTTCTTATTTTTCTGTTTCTCCTCTGTCTTCATTGAATCCCCAAACCTTTCCCAAACCTACAAATGGGGATATTCCCCAGAGTCTTGGCTTAGGCCCTTTCTCTTCTCTCCATTTTCTCCCTTTGCAATCTCATCTACTTCTACTGCTTCAGCCACCACCTTCATGCAGAGGACTCACCAATCTCCTTGACTTCTCTTCTGCATCGCCAGCCGCTTACAGGTATCATCTCCATCCACAGGCTCCACTAGTATGGCCTGTTGTTCGGTCATTTCTGACTCTTCATGACCCCATTTGGGGTTTTCTTGGCATAGATACTACAGTGGTTTGCCCTTTCCTTCTCCAGTATATTTTACAAATGAGGAAACTGGGGCAAACAGGGTGAAGTGACTTTTCTAGGGTCACACAGCTAGTAAGTATCTGAGGCAGGATTTGAACTCAGATTTTCCTGACTCCAGGCCTGGTGTTCTATCCGCTGAGCCACTCAGTAGTCCTGCCATTATGTCCTAAACTGAGCTTATTTTTTCCCTAAACCTGCTTTTCCTTTTGGATTCGCCATTGTTCTGTGGCACCATCGTCAAAAGCATCTTTCATGCTTGAAAACTTGAGCTTGTTTTGGTAAATTCTTTTTATATTATAAAATTTTTTTTTTATTCTGAACTTTATAAACAACAAAAACATCCCCTGAGCATTTCTATATACAAAGTAACAAACAAAAAGAGAATTGTTTATGAAATATGAATCTGTATTTGGTGTCACTTGCTCTTTAAAAAAAGGTATGTTAATATATTCAACCTAGAGGTTGTCTTTGATTCTTTCTTCTTCTTGACCTGTCATAGCTTTATTTTCCTTTTAAATATTTATTGATCTTTTCTTTTTATGACAGCACTGTCCCTTCTCAGTGACTCCCCTCCGCCTTCTAACCAATAGCAGATGAAACAAATCAGCACAGTGACCATGTGGGAAAATGCATGCCTTGTTCTGCACCTGGAGTCCACTTTTCCCACTGCCAAGAGGCAGGAGGTAGGCTTTATTGTCAATCCCCTGAAGTCATGATTGATCATGGCATTGATGGGAATTATTTCCTTGTGGTTTAGCTTCATATTCTTGTTATCCTTACCTCATTTTTCTATTACCAAGTTCTGTGAATTTCACCACCACAGCATCTCTCTAATCCATCTTCTCCTGTCTTATTTCACTGCCACAATCTGGTTTGCACCTTTATTACCACACTTCTGGACTATTTCAATGGGCAACTAGGCCCATTGGATAGAGTCAGGGAGACTCATCTTCCTGGGTTCAAATCTGGCCTCAGGCACTCATTAGCTGTGTGACCCTGAGCAAGTCACTTAACCTCATTTAGTTCAGAATCCTCATATGTAAAATGAGCTGGAGAAGGAAATGATGAACCACTCCAGTATCTTTGCCAAGAAAACCCCAAATGGGGTCATAAAGAGTTGGACATGAATGAAAAACCACTGAACAAAAACCACTTCAATAACTTCCCAGTGGTTTTTCTGCCTCTTCTCTCCTTCCTCATTTCCCCATCTCCTTCACATTGTCCTTTATACCTTTGTCAGAATAGTTTTTTTTCCTCTCCTTGAAATAAAGACCCATCTTCTTAATCCTGATATTCTTCTGGGCATATTATATGCCTATGGAGGCTGAATATATGATATATAAAGATGTAAAAGTTGTGGATCACGCAAAGGGCAATAGAGAAAAGCACGATATGTGGACATGAATTGTCTGCAGTATATTACTGACAAAAAACTGGGCAGCTGAAGTGGCATAAGAGAACCAGAGGACCAGAAGAGGATGTGGGTCAGTTACATAGTGAAAGTGAGAGATAACTGATGGACTTCCATGTGTTTCATTGGTACTTGCAAAATGTCATGTAATCTAAAGGAAGGTGCATATTCAGTGGACAACCTACCCCTCCTGAACATACATCCCATTGGAGAGGATTTATAAGAGAATGTGGGTGAACTTCACCTTTGGAGAGAGGACCCACATCAGGGAGATCACTGATCCATGAAAAATCTTTAGTGGCTCTTTATTGCCTACTGAGTAAAGTGTGAACTCCTTGGCAGTATTCAAGGTATATAGTCTAGCAGGTATACAGTCTGGCACCACCTTACACTTCAGCCTTGTGTAATATGATTCCCTCTGTGTAATATATATTCTAGCCAAATAAGGCATCTCTCTGCCTCTTGGACACATACCCTCCCACTTGCTTGATGTATGATGTTCCCTATACTTTTTTTGAGGAGTGAGGCAATTGGGGTTAAGTGATTTGCCCAGAATCACACAGCTAGAGAGTGTTATGTGTCTGAGGGTTATGTATCTGAGGTCAGATTTGAACTCAGGTCCTCCTGACTCCAGGGCCAGTGCTCTATCCACTGTGCCACCTAGCTGCCCCCATGTTCCCTACACTTCTGATGACTTATGAATTCCCTAGACTTCTTATTGAATTCTTACCCATCCTTTGAATCTCAACTCAAATGCCATTTTTTTTCCCCAGGAAGCCTTTCTGGATCAATCCAAGTGGCAACAACTTTTTATTTCTAACTCTCGTAAGCATGTAATATTTTATATTATAGTTATCTATGTTGATATCTCATCCCCTTTCTAGGCTCTAAGCTCTTTGAAAGAAGTACTCAGTGCATATGATAAGCACTTAATATATATTTGTTGAAAGAACATTCTATATCCCAAGATTCCTGGCAGCTCCAACATTCTATGCTCTATGATTTATGCAAAAGTTGCAAATTTCTACTACTTCATTATCAACTGCTTCCAAGTGATTTACAATCAGTCTGTTGCAGAGGGTGAGGGATGAATGTTTTTCTTTAGCTCTCAGAACAAATAGAGAAGATAAAATAATAATATAAAAAGCAACACACATTACATTACACTTTACTGGGATAGATATGATCATCTTTCACCTGCAACAGGACAGCCTAGAATATAACAGGTAGCCTAGAAGGCTTCTTCAGACTGAAGCCCCTTTATGGGTCAGACTGTTATATTCCAGGTGCTACATCTGGGGTTGCTTGTCAATCATTTGCTTGTCTTGTTCCCCATACCCTGTCTCTGGTAGATAGTCTGTTAATATTCACATAGACTTCAAGTTCATAATTAAACAAAAAGTTTAATTAGATTAGGAAACACATGGTAAAATCAAGATGCATTGAGCCCATATATCATAGGATGTTGTAGTCATTTCCAACAACCCAAGGCAAAATCTACCCCATCATCTTTCAGGTTGGAGTCTGTTTCCTTTCCTCAGTATCCTGGACTGAGAGAGAGCCAACCATGAAGTTCATAATCTTATCCAAAACCTTACATCTCCCAGTCAAGTGGGAGCTGGACACAGTTTAAGTCACAACAGGTTGCCACACAGGGACTGAGCAGTGTAGCAGGAATCTCTTGGTCCCAACGATATGATTGAACAGGATCCTGGATCCTCTCTGATTTTGAGGATCCAGAAACTCAATGATGCATCTGTCTGATTCATATACTAGTCTATCCTAAAAACTCAACACTGGAAAGGAATCCTATTTAGTCACCCCTAAAGCTGATGCCAAACAGATAGTTGCCTCTCTCTCTCAAATCAAAGAACTGCAGCAAGCCAGTAGGGATGGGTTGTAGCCTCAGCCTCCATTTCTTTTTCCTACAAATTCCTTGAATTTTTGTGCATTACTCCTGCACTAGTCAAGTTAGACTAGTCCGGGCCATGCAGACACTCAAGCCAAAAGGAAAATGTCCCAGTACTAGCAAATCTTGTTGCAAACACTATGCCAAAAGATACGCTTTTTTAAAACCTTTCCTAAGTAAAACTTTGCAAATCCTGCAAATCTTATGGGTATACTGGGATATCTCTGAACATTCATCATTAACATAGTAAATGAACAAATATTATAGTCATAATGAATCCAATTACACAGTACACATGCAGGTAGCTAATGTCATCTATGTATTAATTGCATGAAGTAAAAAAAAAGAACACACACAGAAAGAACATATAGATGATAAGAACATAAATTCCATTTAATGTCTGGCATATATCATTACATAAGTGAATAAATGAAAAGGCAGTCATTACTCATTACACAGTTATTCTATGCCAAGAACTGTACTAAGTGCTGGGGATACAAATCCCCAAAACAAGACAGTCCTTGTCCTCAAGGAGCTTACATTCTAATGAGGGAGACAACACCCAAAGGGGAGTGGTAGCCTTGAAGGGCTACTTCCAGAAAGTTACAGGGAAGAGGGAAGTCATAGGGAAGTCAACTGATACACCCTATCCAGGACTAATGGTAGAGTTGATTTGATCATGGTTCCAAAACTCTGTGTGTGTGTGTATGTGAGCGTGTGTGTGTGTGTGTGTGTATGTGTGTATGTGTGTAATAAGGAAACGGAATCCACTTAGGGATAAAGCAGATGGAGAAGCTATGGAGGAGATAATCAGAAAGTTAGAAGTGAAGTGAAGTATGGTTGGGTTTTTTCCCCTGAAAGAGTAGTCCAGTAGAGTCAGTCACCAATCAGGAGAAAGGCCCCAGAGTGGAAGTTCCTCTTGTGCAGGAAGGAGACTGGTGAGAGAGACTGTGGAGGAGATGGCTGGATAGTCAAGACTGAAAAAAACATATTACAGGGTTTAGCAGTAACCACATACAGAAACAATTGATGCATGGATAGCATAAGCACTTGTGGCATCAGCATATTAGCGTATTTAGCAAAGAATAATAAAAGCAAGGGTGCAGCATGACATTGTTTGCTATGGTCACATACAGACCTGATGTTACATGTACTTTGACGAAAGGTATAATCTGACTTCCTGGACAATCCCATTACACCCATTACAAATATCATAAGTGAACCTGGCCATCAGCCAACTAGTCCTGCTACTTCTACCATGACCTATTGTCAGTCCTACATCCTTGTTATCATCAGACTTACTATTCTGCAGTCTTGGTGCTGAACTCATAGTGTCCTGGGCTGGTTATCACTATTCCCAGTCATAATGGATGAACTCTATTCTCTATAGATTTCCACAGGTGAAGTAAGAAGCAGGAAAGGGCAAGTAGCTTCTGGGTTTAGCCATTTTCCCCTTTTGGGGCAGAAGTACGCATCAGGATAGAATAGGCTTACTGGACTTTCCAGACCCTCTGGAGGATATCAGGACATAATTTTATCCTTACATGAATCACTTATTCCCAAAATGTCACCCAAAATCCATGATATGTTCTATCTAGTACTCAGGCAGTTCCTTCCCTGAGGGACATAGACTGTCCCCTCGAAAAAGCTTATAGTATTGCATCATGGGTTTGCATGTCCAGTCAACCTCAATAAACTTAGTGTTGTTTTTCTTGCTACCAGATGCTTCAGTCTACCCTCAGTCCAACCTTTTCTCTTTAAGACTATGTTATGCCTTCTCAATGTCTTCTCCTCCTTAGCAAGAAATCTACTAACTAGTTTCTAGACGTCCCCTCAGCTTTTATCTCTTCAGGGTTGCTAGAATGTACCACTGATTCAGATAATTTATCTAACAGGCAGGATTTGTTTGCTCCCTTGTACACTTAGAAAGTACCTGACATTTTCATGATTGTTCATAGCATTACTTTCAATATATTTTTCCCCACCAAAGCACCCTCTTCAGATCTCTTCCCACATCTGTGGACATCACCAATGTCTAATAGCTGTGCCACCATGGCGCTGCTTTAGCCCCAAATGATAATTACAACATAGAAAATACACAGAGCAATGCACAATGTTAATATTTAATCACACGACAAAGCAACAAGGTCAACACTTAATCATACAACAATGCAATAATGTTAATAACGCATGACACATAAAACACTGTAACACTCTGCACATTAATTTGGCATTTTACCACTGTGGGCTTTGAAACTGTGAAGCAATAGCTTGTCTGCTCAGACACAGGTGCCAGTGGGAAACAATGCAAAATTTCGAGTGGTGAATTACAGGCTAGAGAGAAAAAAAAAACCATAGAAAAAAATCAGGCAAAAGGAAATATCAGGCTGTCCTGATGCTCAAACAGGAAAAAAAATAAAAATTTCTTCAGAAAGGGAAAACAATTTTTCCCAGAAATGAGCTCACAATGTAACAGGTTTTAAGGAATTTCTCTTGTGGCAGGACAGCCCAAGGAGGCAGCTAGGTGGCTTAATGGATGGAGTGCTAGGCATGGAGTCATGAAGACCTGAGTTCAAATCTGACCTCAGACACTTACTAGCTGTGTGACCCTGGGTAAGTCACTTAACCTCTGTTTGCTTTAATCCACTGGAGAAGGAAATGGCAAACCACTTCACTATCTTTGCCAAGAAAACCCCATGGACACTATGGTCAATAGGGTCACGAAGGGTTAGACGCAACAGAACAACAACAAAGGACAACCTAACAAATATAACAAACTTATGCCCAGTTCTTACTTGATGTGTAGGTCCCCAGAAGACTATCTCAGATTCAAGGCACTTTGTGGGTCAGACTAGATTATAATTTAGACTCTATATCTAGGTTTACTTAACAATTATTGGCTTGTTTCAATCCCTATCCATAGACAAGTCCCTCTGCTCGATTCAGACTATGAACATTCACTCAGACCTCAAGTTCATAATTAAACAATTTAATTAGATTAGTGAAAGCATAGTAAAATCTAGAGGTGTTAGACACATGTATCATAGAATATAATATTCCAATCACATCCTGCATCCAAGGTAAATGTCCCTTCAACCCTTCTTTCAAGATGAAATCTATTTCTTCTCTCTTCAGTTTCCTGGATCGTGGGAGAACAAATCCAATTGAACTGGAGTTGGACCCAGGTAACTTAACTCACAACAGGTTGCACACAGGGATTGGGAAGTGCTCTAGGAATTTTCCATGATTCTATTGGTTGCAGCTGTATGAATGAACAGGTCAGCAAGATTACTGCTTCCTATGTCCAGCAGGTCCAGGATCCTGAAATCACTCTGTACATTTGTTTGGTTTGTGTAGCTGTCTACCCCTGAAACCAAGCTATGTAAATGGTTCACTACTTACCCTAAACTCAACCTAAAGCAGAGGGTTTCTTTTTAAGCCTTTTTTTTTTGTCGTGGACCCTTTTGGCAGGCTGCTGCCCCGCCAGTCACCTTCTCAGAATAATGTTTTTAAATACATACAACAAAATTCATAGGAATACAAAGGAAGCCAATTGTATCAAAATATGGTTATCAAAATATTAAAACAAACAAGTTCATGGACACCTCTGTCCTAAAAGCCAAAGCTTACCTATCACAAATCTAACACCACCAAATTGTCAAGGTCCATCGTGGCTGTGTGTAGTGCCAGCCCAGTTTCTTTCTTGGCCGATCTCCTTCAATCTCCATGTACTGCTCTTGCACCTGGTATCATGTATACAAATCAAACTAACCCAAGCTATCTCTTCACAGAAGTCAATGGGGAAATGTCCCAGGACTTAGAGTCCTTGTGGAAATACTGAGGTTCTGGGACCGTATCCCAACAGATACATTCCTTACATTGCATTTAGGGTAGCCCTGTATGAGACAATGAATGTTATTGCCATTTTACAGATGGGAAGTCTTTTGCTCATGGTTATATGGCTTGTAGATTGCAGAACTGGGCTCCAGCTGAGGTATTGTGACTCTAAGGCCAGCATTCTTTCCAAAAGGACATAGGTATGGTTATTAATAGACTCAGGCTGGGATGTGCAGGAACTGGCAGGTCTCAAGGTAGTGGAGGAGCTGAGCTGTCAAATGGATTATGTACATCTGCCTACTGAGAAGAAAGGGATTTGAAAGCTGCTGGTTTCCATAGTGATGGAGATAAACTCTGGTGCTAATTAGGATGAAAATTCTACATGATTTACACAGACCAGAGGGGAAGGACTCCTAGGGGTTACAGTCACACCAGATAAATAGCTGTCAGAAGGAAGGATGGAGAAACCCCAGGGCAGGAGGGGTCAACAGATTCTCTATTCTCAGGTAGGAGAAAAACCACAAGCCTTAGAGTTAAGAGACATAGTTCAAGGCCCAGCTCTACTGCTGCTTAGCTAAATGAAGGTGGACTGGTCACTCTGTCTCTCTGGGTCTCAGTTTCCCCATTTAGAAAATGGGAATAATATTCCTTGTACACTCTCCCTCACAGAGTTGTATTGAAGAAAACAGGCAGACTGTCAAATGCCATAGAAATGTGCAATATCATAATTGTCCCTAGTCACTTCCATCTCTAAGAGTCCCTGGGGCATTGGACATGAGGAATAGACCTGGCCTTGCCCACGGGTAAATTCCAGACTTTAGCTGGTGTGACCTCATTGGTGTTCACAGCCCTCCCTTCTCAGGAGGGAGGGGTCCCTGGCTGGTTTCATTTGCATTTTGCAGTCCATTCATCATCACAGGATCATGAGTCAGGAGAGCTGGCCTTGGTCCTGCTCTGACTTATGTGACCTTGGCCCAGCCTCTTCATCTTCCTGGGCCTCAGTTTCCCCAGGTTTTAAAATGGAGAGAGTCATGCTTGTTATCCTTCTTCCTGGGGGTGTTGATGGGTTAACTAATAAAATATTGTGAAGCATTTGGGCACCTCATCCTTAGGTTGAGGATGCTAACAGCTGAGCTTCTTCAACATTGGCCTGGGGAGTGGGGAGAGCCCAGCCATCAGGCACCCACCCAAAACCCACTTTCCTTCTGGTGGCATCAGTGAGTTTTTATAAAACCAGGCGTGTGTAGGTGACTAAGCAGTGTGATTATGTGGGGGAAGATGGGCCCCCTGGGCAACTTTGACAGAGGCCCCCTCAGTTCTCCTGGGCAGCACTGTATTCTCCTAGGGCTTTGGAGGGGACCTGCCCTAAGGGGTCGTTTAGGGGAGTGGGGTAGGGAAAGTACATCAAAGCTCAAGTCCTCACCCACATGCAAAAAAACTTAATTCTTATCCTCAAGGAATATACATTTTAAATAACTACATAAACGTAGTTATAAAGTATATGAAAAATGATCTGAATGGGAAAGACATTGTCAGCTTTGGGGACCAGGAAAGGCCTCTTGTAAAAAGTGGACTTTGGGATAATAATAATAAAAATGTTGTTGTTAAGTCATTTCAATCATGTCTGACTCTCCGTGACCCCATTTAGGGTTTTCTTGGCAGAGATAATAGAGTGATTTGCCATTTCCTTCACAGATGAGGAACCTGAGGCAAACAGGGTCAAGTGACTTGCCCAGGGTCACACATCTAGTAAGTGTCTGAGGCTGGATTTGAACTCAGATTTTACTGATTCTAAGGCTGGTAAGCTATCCACTGATCCACCTAGTCATCCATAATAAAATAAAATAAAATAAATAATAATAAATAAAAATTATTATTATAAGCTAATTTAACATATAATTATAGCTAATGATAACAATAGCTAACATTTATATAGCACCTACTATGTGCCAGGCACTGTGCTAAGCACTTTACAAATATTATCTCATTTGATCTTCACAATAATCCTGAGAGGTAGGTGCTATTATTATCTCCAAGGAAAGTGAGGCAGAGGTTAAATGACTTGCATAGGGTCACACAGATAGTAAGTGTCTGAGGCTAGATTTGAACTTAGGTCTTCCTGACTCCAGGCCCAGCACTCTATCCACTGTGTTGAGTCTTTTTTTTTTCTTTTTGGTAAGGCAATCGGGGTTAAGTGACTTGCCCAGGGTCACACAGCTAGTAAGTGTCAAGTGTCTGAGGCCAGATTTGAATTCAGGTCCTCCTGATGCCAGGGCTGGTGCTCTATCCATTGTACCACCTAGTTGCCTCTATGTTGAATCCTTAAAGAAGCCAGGTGAAACCAAGAGGTGGAGGTGAGGGGGCAGAACATTCAAGGCACAGGGGATAATTAGTGCAAAGAAAATAGAGATGGGAGATAGAGGAACTGTGTGTGAGAAATTGCAAGGAAGCAGTGTGACCAGATCATAGAGGATATGTAGAGGAGTAGCGTATTAGAAGACTGGAAAGGTAGAAGGGGTCTAGGCTATGAATTTAATTTAAATGGAAAATAGAGGACTTTATATTAGGTCTGAGTGGCCCTTGGAGCTCTTTGGGCCAGGGGAGGTGGGGTGACATGATCAGAGCTCCCTTGAGAACAATCACCTTGGCAGATGAGTCTCGGAGGATCTGCCACGAGGGTGTAGTGGAGAGAGGCTTGAGGGAATACAAGTTGGAAAGCTATGACAGCGGTCCAGGAGAAGTGATGAGGGCCTAACCTAGTGCTGCAGCGATGAGCTGCGAGAATGGAAGGTAAAGGCAAGAAGTAAAGGTAGAAATGAGGGGCAGGTAGGTGGCACAGTGGATAGAGAGCCGCCCTAGCTTTGGAGTTTGAATTTGAACTTGAGTTAAAATCTGGCTTCAGACACTTACTAGCTATGTGATTCTGGGCAAGTCACTTAACCCCAATTGCCTTGAAACAAAGCCATAAAGGTAGAAATGAAAAGATTTGGCAAGGAGTTGGACATGTGAGATAAATAACAGTGAGCAATCGAGGATGTCCCCCTAGGTTTGGGGCCTTGCTGCCTGGAAAGATGATTGATAGCAATGGGAAGGGAGTTTTCAGGGGAAAGATGAGTTCTGTTTTGGACAGGTTGAATTTAATATGTCTATGGGACATCTGTTTCCTCATATCCAAGAGGCAATTGAAAATGCATAATTGTAGCTTAGGAGAGAGACTGGGGCTGGACATAGAGATCTGGGAATTCTCTGTATAGAGATGATAATAGGACACATGGAATCTGATGAGGTCACAAATAAGATGGAAGGAGAAGAGACCCCAGGACAGAGCCTTAGAGGATCTCCACAGTTAATTGTTGTTGTTTGTCCTTTGTTTTGAAAGAGGACCTATTATATCACAGGGTGATGTCTTGACTTGAGAGTGAATTGGATTTAAATGAGGCAAAGTCATCAGTCTCATTCTCTCTTCCAGAGTCATCAAAGTCCAGAGGCAAGATAAAAGTCACAACAACTGGGGATGGCCCAGGGTGCAGTGGCATTTTTGATATCTGACCAAGTTCTAAGTGCTCCACACTGCCTGTTTCAGCTACCATTGGTGGGCATGATGTGAATGGAGAACCAGCAAAGAAGATTGAGAAAGAATGATTGGATAGATAGGAAGAGAACCAGGAGACAGTAGTGTCATGAAAATTCAGAGAGGAAAGTGTATCCAGAAGGAGGAGGTGAACAACAGTGTCAGATCCTGCAGAGAGCTCAAGGAGAATTAGGATTACGAAAAGGCCATTAGATTTGCCTATTAAGAAGTCATTGGTAATTGAAGAGGGTAATGTCAATTGAATGATGAAATCAGTCAGAAAAGGAAGTGTTGGTATCAATTATAGATAGCTTTCTCAAGGAGTTTAGTCAGAAAGGGAGGAGAAATCTAGGACAATAATTACTGCGGATGGTCAAATCAAGTGAGGGTTTTTTTTTAAAGATGGGGGACACATGGGCATGTTAGTTGATAGCAGGGAAGGAAGCAGTAGATATGGAGAGATTGACATTAGAAAGAGAGGGAAATAGAGGAGTCAGTCTGCTGGAGAAGAAAGTAGATGTAATGAAGGGTGCATGCTGAGATGTTTGCCTTGGAAAGGAGATAGGCTGCTTCGTCATATGAGATGGGGTGAAGGAGCACCTAATGGAGGAAGGCATCCAAGTGATGTGAGATGAGGAACAGAGACAAGGGAGGGTTTTCAATGAACAGCCTTTTTTTTACCCCTAGTATAAGGTGAGGTCCTTATTCCAGGCAAGAGTTTAGAATTTTTTCTGTGGACAACAGAATCGGTGGAAGATTTTAAAAAATTAAAATTAAATTTTTTTTTTTGTTAAAAGTGGGGGAAGTTTTGAAGTAGAGGAGAGATGTGGTGCATTAGGAAGATGATTCTGCCCGTTTGCTCAGGATGGGTTAGAGAGGAAGGACCTGGAGGCAGGGAGATGGATTAGGAGGCCATGAGAGTGGGCTGGGGCAGTTGGGGGTGGGAGGGAGTGAACTAGAGGACAGCTGTGGGGATGGTAAGGAGGGTCTCCCCACTCTTACTTGGGCTGCTCAGACTCCTGGGGCTCATCAAGTACAAGCCAGTTTCTTGTACAAATGGGCCAGGCAGGGCCTTAGCGAAAAATGTCAAATCAGAGGAATTTGTCTTTCCCCTTTGCAGTCTTCTTTTTTTCTCTTCCTCCACTTAATAATCTTGCCTCTTCCCTGTGGTCTTGTTCCAAAAGATCTTGCTCTCAGCTGTCTTTCAGCTAACCTTCTGTCTCCCTTAAGGTTTCCAATATTCCCCTTCTGGGGGCACTTGCACTTTAATAAATTTTTGTATATAGAGAAACTTCCAAGGTAATATCATTTACTCAACAGAGCTGTTATCAGGGTTCTAGTTCTGGGATTCCTGGCTCCGCTACTACCTTGGCATGACCTTGGGCAAATCACTTTCCCTCTCTGGGCCTCAGTTTCCTCCTCTGTAAAATCAGGTGGCTGGATTAGATGAGGTCTCTGAGGTCCCGGTTCTGATATGTGGTGTTCTAAGATCTCTTCCCAGTCTGATAGTTTATGGCTTCATGAGCTAAAATCCCATCTTCTGCAGTCAGTCTTTCCCAATCCTCCTTAGTGCTAGTTTCTTCCCTTTATAGATTATCTCCAATTTATCATATCTGTCTCTAATCTACCATCTATCTACCAACTATCTATCTATCGTGTTTGTACATAATTGTTTGCATGTTGTCTCCCCCATTAGACTGTGAACTCCTTGAGAGCAGGCATTGTCTTTTGCCTTTATATCCTCAGTGCGTAAGCTCAGTGTCTGGCATACAGTAGGTGCTTAATAAATGCTAGTAAGTGTAGAGCTGTGGGTGGGCACAATTTTATGTAGAATTAATGCTTATAATTACATTATATTACTTTACTATTAATGCATTTGGAAGCATTACATTACAATTACATTACATTAATTTACAATTAATTCATTGGAAGCATTGCAGTATATTGGACTGGAATTCAAAGGATCTGGGGTAAAAAAAAAAAACAAACAAACCAAAACCAGCTTAGTTACCTGTGTGACTTGGGTAAGTCACATGCCTATTCTTTGCCTTAGTTTTCTCATTTGTGAAAGGAGAGAGTTGGACTAGATGGATGATCAGTCTGGTCCTTTTGGCTCTAATTCTGTAATCCTATGAATGCTGATTCTTTCACTTCCAGACAATTCATAGGCATTTCATTCAGGCTTGCATTCTCTTCTTCTGAGACAAAGGCAAGTACTGTGTTACTGTAGGTGGGGGTCCATCTCCCTTCCTGCAGTCCTGGTTTCCTATGTCATCTTCTCCATCCCCATCTCTGTGACCCATCTGTATAGTAGGTCTTCCTCTCCCAGATCTAGGCACTCCAGGAATTCCTGGTACACGGTGTGGTCATTTGGGATGCGTGGTGTCTTTCTATGTATTTTGTGGATGGCATCTTGTAGCCCTCAGGCACCTGTCATGGGGAACTTTCCTCTCAAAAAGCCCTGGAGGCTTTGGCAACCATTAGCTTCCACAGTGGTTCTATCTAGGCCAGCCCCACCCAGTTCATGACGCCTGGAAGTCCCATGGTGGTTTTAGAACATAGGATATCAGACCTGGAAAGACCACAGGTCTAGAACTAGAAAGGACCTCAGAGACCATCTACTCCAATACTACCATTTAAAGATGAGGAAAGTGAGGCCCATGGAGGTTAAATGCCTAGTCCACAGTCCCACAGACAGTAAACTCCAGAGATATGAAGGGACTTTGGGACAGAGACTATAGAATGTTAGCAGTACCTTAATCCAATACTTGTATTTTGCAAATAGGAAAACTGAGGACCAGAGAGAGAAAATTATTTGCCCAATGCTAGTGGCGAAAGCCCCTGGAAATTAGATTATATAGTCTCTGTGATGGGTGGTCATAAGTGATGGTGTGTCAGCTACTTGGGCTTTTATTCTGCTTGACCTCTCTGGAGTCTTTCACATTACAGATAGCCCTCTTCTCTCTGATAATCCCTTCTCTCTGACTTTTTGTGACACTGCTCTCTCTTGGCTCTTCTCCCTAGCTGACTGCTCCTTCTCTGTCTTCTTTGCTGGATCTTCATGCAGGTCATGTCCACTAACCATGGTTACCCCACAGAGCTCTGTCCAGGGTCCTCTTTTCTTCTCCCTCTATACGATTTCACTTAGTGATCTCATCATTTCCCATAGATTTAATGATCATCTATCTATGTTGATGATTCTCAAATCTTCTTATCCAGCTCTGACATCCCTGCTGTCCCATATTTCCAACTATTTTTTAGATATCTTGAACATTCTAGATACCCTACAGACATCTTAAACTCAACGTGTCCAAAACTAAACTCACTGTATTCTCCCCAAACTCTTTCCCACTTCGAAACTGCCTTTTGACTGTTGAGGGGACCACCATCCTCCTAGTTACTCAGGCTTACAACACAGGTATCACCTTCTACTCTCACTGTCTCTGTCTTTCACCTCCCATATCCAATCAGTGGTCAAATCCTATGCTTTCTATCTTCATAATATCTCTCATATACCCACCCTTCTTTCCTTTGACATTGCTACCATCCTGGTACAGGTCCTCATCACCCTCACCTGAACTATTGCAATAACCTCCTAATAGGTTTCCCTTCCTCAAGTCTTTCCACACTCTGATCCATCCTCCCCTCAGCTGTAAAACTGATTCTTCTAAAATACAGATCTGACCATATCATCCCACTCCCATTCAAGAAATTTCAATGGCTCCCTATTGCCTCCAAGATAAAATATAAAATCCTCTGGTTTTCAAAGTCCTTCATAAATTTATTCCTTCTCATCTTTCCAGTCTTTCATTTTCATTTTTTCCACTTAAAGGTATTTTATTTTTTCCAATTATACATAAAGATAGTTTACAACATTTATTTTTATAAGATTTTGAGTTCCAAATTTTTCTCTCCCCCTCCCTAAGACAGCAAACAATCTGATATAGATATACACATACAATCATGTAAACATATTTCCACATTAGTCATGTTGTGAAAGAAGAATAAGAACAAAGAACAAAATAAACCACAAAAAACAAAAAAACAAAAAAAAGTGAAAATAGTATGCTTTGGTCTGCATTCAGTTCTTTCTCTAGATATGGGTTCCATTTTCTATCATGAGTCTTTTGGAACTGTCTTTAATCATATTGCTGAGAAGAACTAAGTCAATCATAGTTGGTCATAGCACAATGTTGTTATTACTGTGTATAATGTTCTCCTGGTTCTGCTCGCTTCACTCAGCATCAGTTTATATAAGTCTTTCCAGGCTTTTCTGAAATCTGCCTGCTCATCATTTCTTATAGCACTAGAGTATTCTATTACATTCATATACCACAACTTGTTCAGCCATTCCCCAGTTGATGGACATCTCCTCAATTTCCAATTCTTTGCCTCCACAAAAAGAATGCTATAAATAATTTTGTACATGTGGCTCTGTGGGTCTTTCCCCCCCTTTTTTTTTTGCTTTTGTTTTTTGTTTTTGTTTTTTTACTTTTAGGCAATTGAGGTTAAGTGACTTGCCCAGGGTCACACAGCTAATAAGTGTCAAGTGTTTGGTCTGAGGCCAGATTTGAACTCAGGTCCTCCTGCCTTCAGGGCCGGTGCTCTATCCACTTCGCCACCTAGCTGCCCCTCATTTTCCCTTTTTAATGATCTCTTTGGGATATAGACTTAGTAGGGTAAAAGGGTATGCATAGTTTTATAGCCCTTTGGGCATAGTTCCAAATTGCTCTCTAGAATGGTTGGATCAGTTCACAACTCCACCAAAAATGCATTAGTGCTCCAATTTGCCCACATCTTCTCCAACATTTATCATTTTTCTTTTCTGTCATATTAGCCAATTTGATAAGTGTGAGGTAACCTCAGAGTTGTTTTGATTTGCATTTCCCTAATCAATAATAATTTAGAACATTTTTTCATATGACTATAGATAGCTTCGATTTCTTCATCTGAAAACTGCCTATTCATATCCTTTGACCATTTATCAATTGGGGAATGGCTTGTATTCTAATAAATTCAACTCAATTCTCTATATATTTGAGAAATGAGCCCTTTATCAGAAACACTGGCTTTAAAAATTGTTTCCCAGCTTTCTGCTTTCCTTCTAATTTTAGTTGCATTGGTTTTGTTTGTGCAAAACCTTTTTAATTTAATGTAATCAAAATTATCCATATTGCATTTCATAATGTTCTCTACCTCTTGTTTGGTCATAAATTCTTCCCTTCTCCATAGATCTCACAGGTAATTATTCCTTGCTCTCCTAATTTGCTTATGGCATCACCCTTTATGTCTAAATCATGTACCCATTTTGACCTTATCTTGCTATATAATGTGAGGTGTTGATCGATGCCTAGTTTCTGCCATACTATTTTCATTTTCCCAGCAGCTTTTGTCAAATAGTGAGTTCTTATCCCAGAAGCTGGAATCTTTGGGTTTATCAAACAGTGGATTACTATAGTCATTGACCACTGTGTCTTGTGTACTTAACCTATTCCACTGATCTACCACTCTATTTCTTAGCCAGTTCCAAATAGTTGTTTGTTTTGTTTTTTTGAGCGAAGCAGTGAAACTTCTAACACACTTCCTGCAGGAAGTAGGTGTAGAACTCGAGATGAGCACACACATACTATGGGAGCGAGAACAATCCTTATATACCTATTCCTGGCTGCAAGTCCCTCCTAGCTGACTGTCATTGGTAAAAGTCAGCACAGGTCACAGACTTCTCAAAATGCCCACCACATGTTCCCCTTGGTAAGTTTCAAGCATGCCCACTCTAAGCAAAGCTTAACCTTTGTCCTACTTCCAGCCTCTTTAATCAAACAACCAGTTTCACCCAATTTTAGCTGGTTCTTGAAGCTCCTGACCCAGAGCTACTTTTCTCTCAATTTCCTTATGTGGAAATATAACAATTTCTTACTTCTCACAATCCCCCCTCTTTCTTTTTCTCAGTTTTTATGTTTCCATACCTTTCAAACTTCTCTAGGGTGAGGGCACAAGCCTCCTCTGATTGGTCTTGTTGCTTCATTAGGACTGAACTAGCATTTGTTTGGCAGGGGCAGTCTCATTAAGTCTTTGTACCAGGCCTCTTACACAAGGGATTATGCAACATCCTACTGCCATTAAAACTCCAGCTACCACATTTAGGGAGGTTATGATGGAGACCACCATTCCCTTCCATTTGCCAAACCATGATTCTAACCATCCCTTTAATTGATTAGCTATCCCAGAGTGCTCAGTACCAAATAGTTTTGATGATTGCTGCTTTATAATATAGTTTTAGATCTGGTATGTCTAGGCCACCTTTCTTTGCATTTTTTTCATTAATTTCCCTGATATTCTTGACATTTTGCTCTTCCAGATGAATTTTGTTATTATCTTTTGTTACTCTATAAAATAATTTTTGGTAGTTTGATTGGTATGGCACTGAATAAGTAAATCAATTTAGGTAGAATTGTCATTTATATTATATTAGCTTGGTCTGTCCATGAGCAATTGATATTGTTCCAGTTATTTAGATCTGGCTTTATTTGTGTGAAAAGAGTTTTGTAATTGTGTTCATATCATTCCTGGGCTTGTCTTGGCAGATAGACTCCCAAATATTTTATATTATCTACAGTTATTTTAAATGGAATTTTTCTTTCTGTCTCTTATTGCTGAGTTTTGTTGGTAATATATAGAAATGCTGATGATTTATGTGGGTTTATTTTATATCCTGCAACTTTGCTAAAGTTGTTAATTATTTCAAGTAGTTTTTTTAGTTTATTCTCTAGGATTCTCTAAGTGTACCATCATATCATCTGCAAAGAATGATAGTTTTGTTTCCTCATTGCCTATTCTAATTCCTTCAATTTCTTTTTCTTCTCTTCTTGCTAAAGCTAATATTTCTAGTACAATATTAAACAATAGTGGTGAGAATGGGCATCCTTGTTTTGACCCTGATCTTACTGGGAAAGCTTCTAGTTTATCCTCATTACATATTATCTTTGCTGATGGTTTTAGATAGATGCTACTTATCATTTTAAGGAAAACTCCATTTATTTCTATGCTTTCTAGTGTTTTTAACAGGAATGAATGCTGTATTTTGTCAAAAACTTTTTCTGCATCTATTGAGATAATCATATGATTTCTGTTAGTTTTGTTATTGATATGGTCATTTATGCTGATAGTTTTCCTAATATTGAACCAGCCTGCATTCTTGGTATAAATCTCATCTGGTCATAATGTATTATCTCTGTGATAAATTGCTTATAATCTCTTTGCCAATATTTTATTTCAAATCTTTGCATCGATATTAATTAGGAAAATTGGTCTATAATTTTCTTTCTCTGTTTTGGCTTTTCCTGGTTTAGGTATCAGCACCTTATTTGTGTCATAAAAGGAATCTGGTAGGACTCCACCTATTTTTCAAGATAGTTTATATGGTATTGGAATTAATTGTTCTTTAAATGTTTGGTAGAATTCACTTGTAAATTCATCTGGCCCTGGAGAGTTTTTTTTAAGGGAGTTATTGATGGCTTGTTCAATTTCTTTTTCTAGAATGGGGTTACTTAAGTATTTTATTTCCTCTTCAGCAATTTATATTTTTGTAAATATTCATCAAATTCACTTAGAGTATCATATTTGTTGGCATAAAGTTGGGCAAAATGGCTCCTAATTATTACTTTAGTTTCCTCCCATTGGTGGTGAATTCATCCTTTTCTTTTCTTTTCTTTTTTTTTTTTGGTGAGGCAATAGGGGTTAAGTGACTTGCCCAGAGTCACACAGCTAGTAAGTGTCAAGTGTCTGCCTTTTCATTTTTGATACTTGTACTTTGGTTTTCTTTCTCTTTTTTAAATCAAATTAACCAAAGATTTATCTATTTTATTGTTTTTTTTAAAAATAAAAACAGCTCTTAGTTTTATTTATTAATTTAATAGTTTCCTTTTAATTTTATTAATTTCTCCTTTGATTTTCAGAATTTCTAATTTGGTATTTAATTGGGGATTTTTAATTTGCTCTTTTTCTAGCTTTTAAAATTGCATGCCTAATTCATTGATCTGTTCTTTCTCTATTTTATTCACGTAAGCATTTAGAGATGCAAAATTTCTGCTAAGAACTGCTTTGGCTGCATCCCATAAATTTTGGTATCTTGTCCCATTATTGTCATTCTCTCTGATGAAATTATTGATTGTTTCTATGATTTGTTTTTTAACCCACTCATTCTTTAGGATTAGATTATTTAGTTTCTAATTAATTTTTAATTTATCTTTCCATAGCTCTTCATTACATGTAATTTTTGTTGCATCATGATCTGAAAAGGAAGCATTTAATATTTCCACTTTTCTGCATTTGATTGCGAGGTTTTTATGCCTTAATACATAGTCATTTTTTTTGTGTAGGTGCCATGGACTGCTGAGAAAAAGGTATATTCCTTTCTATCTCCACTCAATTTTCTCCAGAGATCTATCATGTCTAACTTTTCTAAAATTCTATTCACTTCCTTAACTTTTTTCTTGTTTATTTTGTGGTTAGATTTATATAGCTCTGAGAGGAGTAGGTTGAGCTCCCCTACTAGTATAGTTTTGTTGTCTATTTCTCCCTGTAACTCATGTAACTTCTCTAAGAATTTGGATGCTATTACTTGGTACATATATGTTTAGTATTGGTATTACTTCATTGTCTACCTTTTAGCAAGATATAGTTTCCTTCCTTATCTCTTTTAATTAAATCTATTTCTGCTTTTGTTTTGTCTGAGATCAAGATTGCTACCCTGACTTATTTTTTCCCTTCAGCTGAAGCATAATATATTCTGCTCCAGCCTTTTATCTTTACTCTGTGTGTATCTCTCTGATCCAAATGTGTTTCTTGTAAACAACATATTGTAGGATTCTGGTTTTTAATCCAGTCTTCTATCTGCTTCCATTTTACAGGAGAGTTCATCCCATTCACATTCACAGTTATGATTACTAACTGTATCTCCCTCCATCCTATTTTTCCCCATTTATACTTTTCTCTCTCCTTTCACCTTGTCCTTTCTCACCAGTGTTTTACTTCTGACCACTACCTCCCTCAATTTGCCCTTCCTTCTATCAGCTCTCCTCCCTTTTCTTTCCTTTTTCTCCTCCTACTTCCCTGTAGGGTAAGATAAATTTCTGTACCCAACTGAGTGTGAATGTTATTACCTCTTTGAGCCAATCCAATGAGAATAAGGTTTAAACAATGTTCACCCCTTCCCTTCTTTCCCTCTCCTGTAATAGGTCTTTTGCTCCTCTTCATGTAATGTAATTTATCTTATTCTGCCTTCCCCTTTCTTCTTTTTGCAGTACAATTCTTTTTTTTACCCCCTTTTTTATATCATCACATCAAAGTCAATCTATAGTCACACCCTGTGTCTATGTATACTCCTTCTAACTGCCCTAATAGAGATACAGTTTTCAAGAGTTATAAGTATCATCTTTCTGTGCAGGGATGTAAACAGTTTAACCTTATGAATAACATTTTTTTTCCTGTTTAATTTTTTATGTTTCTCTTGAGGCTTGTATTTGAAGATAGAATTTTCTGTTTAGCTCTGGTTTTTTCATCAGGAAATTTTGAAAGTCCCCTATTTCACTGAATGTCCATGTTTTCTCCTGAAAGATTATGCTTAGTTTTGCTAGGTAGTTGATTCTTGGTTATAATCCAAGATCTTTTGCCTTTCCAGAATATCATATTCCAAGCCCTCTCATTCTTTAATGTTGAAGCTGCTAAGTCCTTTGTAATCCTGACTGTGGTTCCTTGATATTTGAATTGTTTCTTTCTGGCTGCTTGCAATATTTTCTATTTGACCTGATAATTCTGGAATTTGGCTACAATATTCCTTGGAGTTTTCATTTTGGGATCTCTTTTAGAGGTGAACAGTGGATTCTCTAAATTACTATTTAACCCTCTGGTTCTAAGATAGCAGGGCTGATTTCCTTGATAATTTCTTGAAAGATGCTGTCCAGGCTCCTTTTTTGATCATGGCTTTCAGGTAGTCTAATAATTCTTAAATTATCTCTCCTTGATCTATTTTCCAGGTCAATTGATTTTCTGATGAAAATACCTATTTTATGTAAAATACCTATTTTACATTTTCTCCTATTTTTTCGTTCTTTTGATTTTGTTCGATTGATTCTTGATATCTTATAGAGTCATTAGGTTCAACTTGTCCAGTTCTAACTTTTAAGGAATTATTTTCTTCAGTTAGCTTTTGTACCTCCTTTTCAATTTGATCAATTCTACTTTTTTAAGGAGCTGTTTTCTTCAGTGAATTTTTTTTTTCCATTTGGCCAATTGTATTTTTTAAGGAATTGTTTTCTTCAGTCAATTTTTGTCCTTCCTTTCCAAGCTGTTAACTCTCTCTTGTATAACTCTCATTTCTTTTCCCAAATTTTCTTCTACCTCTCTGATTTTTAAAATCTTTTTTGAGCTCTTCCAAAAAGACTTTTGTTTTTGGACCAATTCATCTTCCCCTTTGAGCTTTCCATGTGGGTATTTTGACATTGTTGTCCTCTTCTGAGTTTGTGTTTTGATCTTCCCTGTTGCCATAGTAGTTTTCTATGGTCAGGGATCTTTTCTGTTTTGTTTTGTTTGTTTGTTTGTTTTTTAACTCATTTTTAGCCTATTTTGTGACTTTTAAAATTGAGCTCTGCTCCTGGGGCTTAGGGGCCATTGTCCTAAGCTTCTTGTGCTGGGGGCCAGAGGACTGGTCACTGACTTTCTGCACCAGGGCCCGAGTGCTGGCAGCTTATCCACTGTGCTGGAGTGGACTGGCCTAGTCACACCTGTTGTGCTGAAGGTTCCCGGACTGGCAGTTTGCCTTCTTTGCTAAGGCTGGAGGCCTCACAGCTGGCCTGCTGTACTACTAGCCTGCTGAGCCAGGACTGATGGGCCTTGGTTGCTGATCTGTGCTGTGGCTAAGAGTCTCTTGCTGGCTTGCCCAGACACTACCTGTGTTGGGGTGCACTCCCCTTTCACCCAAGTAAGACAGAACTTTTCTGAAGTCCTTCTAAGTTGCCTTACACTGGAAAATTGTTTTGCTCTGTCTTTTTGTAGGTTCTGTCACTCTAGAATCCATTTAAAGGCTTGATTTAACTTTGTTTCTGAGGGAAATCAAGGAGAGCTCAGGCACCTTCCTGGCTTTTGTCTGCCATCTTGGCTCTGCCTCCTTCCAGTCTTTTAGCACCTTATTCCCTCCCATGTTCTCTGCGATCCAGTAACTCTGGCTTCTGATGGTCCTCTTACAAGATGCCCCATCTCCTGACTTTGAGCATTTTCTCTGGCTGTCCCTCATTCCTGGAATGCTCTCCCTCTTCACTGATGACTTCTGCCTTCCTTGGCTTCCTTCAAGTGTTAGGAAAATCTCCCCTTGTAAGAAGCCTTTCCCTGTCTTCCTGTCTCCTTATCTTTCCTCTGAGATTACTCCCAATTTTTACCTGTCTGTAAAGCTTTTTTGTACATAGTTGTTTGTATGTTGTCTCCTCCATTAGACGGTGGCTCCTTGAAGCAGAGACTGTTTTTTAAACTTTTCTTTGCATCTCCGGTGCTTAGCACTGTGCCTGGTACATATTGTTGTTGTTTTAAGTCATTTTTCAATCATGTCCTACTCACCATTACCCCATTTGGGGTTTTCTTGGCAGGGATACTTCAGTGGTTTGCCATTTCCTTCTTCAGCTCATTTTACAGATGAGGAAACTGAGGCAAGTGGAGTTAAGTGACTTGCCCAGGGTCACACAGGTAGTAAGTTTTTGAGGCCAGATTTGAACTCATGAATTTGAGGCTTCCTGACTTCAGGCCTGGCACTCTATCCACTGCCCTACCAAGCTGCCCCCTGGTACACAGGAGAGCTTAATAAATGTTTGCAGACTGACTAGTTGACTACCTTTCTAGTCCTATTTCTATATTCTCTACCCTCCAGCCAAATTGAACTACTATCCATCCCCTGATCATAGCCTGCAAATCCTACCAGTGGGCCTTTGCACATGCTATTCCCTAAGCTTAGAATGTCTTCCCTCCCCGTACTTGCTCATTGGATTCTTAGCCATCTTTCAAAGCTCGATTCAAATGCTGCTTCCTTCATGAAGCTTTCCCTGATCCTCACTGCCAGGAATGTTTCTCTCGAAGACCTTACAATACTTTGTTTGCTTCCATGGAATATTGTGCATTATAGCTTTCTGTGTTGGTGTGCCTATGATCTCCAAGATGGTAGGGAACCTATCTGGTCTAAACTCTAGTTCCCCCAGAACTGTGCTGGTGCTGAGCACAAGTCACTTAATAAACATTTTTTTGATTGGCTGATTTCTTTTTTGATAGCCAGATGATTTCTGGCAAGTTGGCCTTCAGAGTGATGTCAAATCCAATTGATAAACATATCCTGGACAGCTACTATGGACAAGGCTGGTCTATACCATGCAGGTTACAGTTGAGTTCTTGCCATTAAAGAGTTTTTAGTTTGGATGAGAAGATGTCTTACAAGTGAGTAGGGATGTTTCTTCCCCTTCCCCCCAACTCTTCACCCATCCAAACCTGCCAAGGAGGAAGTTTCCTGGAACTACAAAATCACATTTATTCATTCATCCATCCATCCATCTATCCATCCATCCAACATTTATTAAGAGATTTTTTGTGTGCAGAGTATTGTCCTAGGAACCAGAGGAGATACAGAGTTTAGATCTTATTTATAAACAAGTATTTCATAATGTGCCAGACTTCAGCTCTGGGGAGATAAAAAAATAGAAAAAAGTAACATCAAAACAACGGTTCCTGTCTTCAAGGACCTCATAGTCTATGGGGAAACAATATATAAGTGGGTATGTGTGAATATAAGTAAGTTATAAGTCTATATACATATAAATGTGGGAGGTGGAATACTGTGTACAAGAACTGACAATTAGGCCTTTTTGACTGAATCATAGAGTGCATGAAGGGGAGTTACATGATGATCTTGGAAAGATAGGCTGGGGCCAGACTGTGAGGGGCTTTGAATGGCAAAGAGAGTTGAGTTGAGTTCATGACCCCAAGGAACTCAAAACATTGTGGATGCCAGACTGTGGCAGCCTGCCTTGTCAGCCCATCATTCTGCCAGAAATTCGTCATATATCTTCACTTCTTCAGTTAACTGGTTTTGATTCAAATTAAAGAACAGTTCCTTCTTGTTAAGCTGCTCTCTCCCTCCCCACTGAGGGGCTCCCATATCAGCCAGCATGACGGAGCTAATAAGGGTTTTTGTGGGCATAGCTTTTTTTTTTTGGGGCAATTGGGGTTAAGTGACTTGCCCAGGGTCACACAGCTAGTAAGTGTCAAGTGTTTGGTCTGAGGCCAGATTTGAACTCAGGTCCTCTTGACTTCAGGGCCAGTGCTTTATCCACTGTGCCACCTAGCTGCACCGACACAGCTTTTTGAATGGAGAGGCTGCCTAAGGGCCTTGGGTGAGGAGAGTCAGAGCAGAGAAGAAGGAAAGGAACCTGTCAAGGAATGAAAGGGAATGAGTTGGAGGTGGGGGAGATAATTCCCAAATAAATTTTATCTATTTCCCAGTTTTGTGACCTGTGTGGCCTCTGCCACAGAATCAGATCAATGTAGCTCATGATGCTGAGAAGTTCTATGGTGATCTTAGAACACTGTGAGTCAGCTGGAAGGGGCCTTAGAACAGAGAACGTCAGAGCAAGAAGTAAGGGTATGCTGGAGCCAGCTAGAACAGGCTCATGAGAGCCAATTGTTAAATTTTCAGCATGAGCATTTATATCTTAGAAATCAGCAAACACCAAAAATTATGGCTTGATTTGTTTTTTTTAAATTATCTATACTTAAAGTGATGGAAATAACTAATATGAAAATGTTTTGCATGATTTCACATGTATAATTGATATATTGCTTACCTTCCCAGTGGGTGGGGAGAGGTACAGGATGTGGGGAGAGAATATAGAACTCAAAATTTTAAAAGAAGTTAAACATAAATAAATAATAAATATTAAAAAAGAAAATTAGAGGAGAAATAGATAAACTGGAAACTCAAAAGACTTCAGAAATGATAAATAAAACTAAAATCTAGTTTCTTTAAAATAACAAATAAAATTGATAAATCTTTTTTTAAGTGATAGAAAAATATTAATAATGTGAAATAAACCTAAGTGTATTATGAGTACATTTTTTTCCTCAAAGAAGCTGATTGTTAAATATTTACAAGAACACTTCTGGCTGGAGGACCCTTAGAACATAATGTCATACTGAAAAAGATGTTAGAAGAGGGTATATAAAATGTTGGCAGGAATTTAGGGACCATTTACCTCCCTCTTCTTTTTTTTTTTCTTTTTTGGTGAGGCAATTGGGGTTAAGTGACTTGCCAAAGGTCACACAGCTAGTGTCTGAGGGCAGATTTGAACTCAGGTTCTCCTGACTCCAAGGGTAGAGCTCTATCTAGTGAGCTACATAGCTGCCCCACTCTTCATTTTTACCAACAAGGAAACAGGGGCCCAGAGGGGAAGTGTCTTGGCTGAGGTGGCCCTCAGGGTCCTGGTTTCCTGGCAGGTAATTTTCCTAAGACAGAGTCCTTTCCATCCCACCACGGCTGTCTCTCCAGAGTCCAGACACTAGCTTTCTTCCATGACTTGGCTGGGGTGGGCTGTCCTCCTTCATTATGGAAGTTCCTTTGAATCTCTAAAGGCTGAGATAGAGTCTGCTTTGGGAGGCAGGTAACCTGCTCCTGGGAGCGGACAGAGAAGAGGCTGCTCATATCATGTCAGTTCCCTCTGCTGGCTTCTTCTCAGAATGCAGCTGACTGACCTGGGATTGCCATTCCTTTCTTTGGTTGAGGAAGCCTTCTTGCTACAGTCATAGACAGGGGGTCTGAATCACAAATTTAGCTCCCAGGTCAGAGGCGTACTCCTCTCTCCATCCTGGCATTGTGCTGTAATAAGCATGTTGGCCTGAGGGATCTGACAGCCTGTCCCCATGTATTGTTCTCACCTCCAACCAGGTACAGCCCTCAAATCACTTCATGAAGTCTTTGGGGCTCTGTCTCTCCCTTCAACCTGTGACCTTTCTCTTTCACTGCCCCCCCCCCAACCAGGATTAGTCTGAACTTCCTTAGGAACTTGTTCATCACTGTCCCTTAGGTTGACCACTTAAGAGTAAGGCAGGATGGTGGTGGTACCTGACATACAGCAGGTATTCAATAAATGTATTTTGGATAAACTTGCTGTTCCCTATACTTTAATCCTTCCTTCCATCCATCTGAATCTTACTTCAATGCCTAGATTAAGCCACATGTCCTTACAACTCCTCCAAAATGCTTTGCTGATCACCACAGCTCACACTGACCTTTCCTTCCTCTGAGATCCTAATCTTCTTCAAGCCCTTCCAGTGCTACCCCCTTCATTAAAGTCTTCCTTGAACCACCCAGGAATCTCCCTTCAAATTCATATCATTTACTTTTATCAAGGAGTTGACACATACTACTCATGACTTAGTATTAGATATTTTTTCATACGTACGTGAATGAGTTCTGCTTTCTGAATGAGACAGAGCCAGGACCATACCGCATTTACTACCTTTGTGTCTACCTTGATCCCTGAGCATAAGGTCTTTTTATACAGTAGAGGCCTCAGCAAATATTTGCTGATTGGTTGAGAAAGAACATGTATTGGACAAACAGTTCAAGAACAAAGAGTTATTCAAATTCATCTATCTATTCATCGAGAGGTGACTGAGAACTTCAATTAAAAAACAAGGACATTTTGACAGCTACATTTCAATAAACTAGTTTCCTTTGCAATCGTATGTATTTTATTTTATGCATTTAAAATATGCATAAAAATTATGCATAGAAACATGATTCTGAGGAGGGGTCCATGCCAGAGAAATCATGGAGCACCACAGTACTCGAGCACCTACCTGAGAAGCTTCTGCCTAGAACTTAATGCAAACTGAATTTAAAAGTGGGCTGTATTCCCCCTACCTTTTTTGGAGAGTCAGTCATTAAAACATTTACTGGCACACTACTGCTTCTCTCCTGCACTTTTTCTGTTGCTCTGTATAGATCTTATCCCCTTTACTAGACTGAGATATCTGAGAGGTCAGGGATACAGGAGTCTTAATTCTTTTTTTTTTTGCCTTTTAAAAAAATTTTAGTATTTTATTTTCCCCCAATCATATATAACAACCAGTTTTCAACATTATTTTAAAAAATTTTTGAGGTCCAAATTCTCTCCCTCCCTCCCCACCCCCCTCATTGAGAATTCAAGTAATTTGATATAGGTTATACATGTGTAATCATGCAAAACATATTTCCATATTAGTCATGTTGTAAAAGAAAACATACACCAAAAAAAACCCCAAGACAAATAAAGTAAAAAAAAAAAAAACATTCTTTAATCTACATTTTGACTCCATCAGTTCTTTCCTTGGGGATGGATAGTATTTTTCATCATAAGTCCTTGGATCATAAGTTGTCTCAGATCATTGTACTGCTGAGAATAGCTAAGTTAGTCACAGTCGATCATCTTAGAGTATTGCTGTTACTTTGTACAATGTTCCAGGAGTCTTAATTCTTCTACTGAATGAATGGTTCAATCCATTTTCTCCACAGTCTTGTGGAAAACCAGAAGCTAGGTTCTGGAAACTTTACCCTCTAAGTTTTCCCCACCTTTCCCCACTTTCCCCTTCTCTTCCCCCTCCCCCAGTTCTGGAACAATCAATCAATAAGCATTTTAATAATTGCCTGCTATGATCCGAAACTGTTCTAATCACTGAGGATACAAGGATAAAGAATGCAGCAATATCTAATCCTAAAGAGTTCACATTCTTGTTGTTCAGTCGCGTCCAACTCTTCATAATCCTATTTCAGATTTTTCTTGGCAAAGATGTTTAAGTGCTTTGCCATTTCCTTCTCCAGTTTATTTTACAGATGAAGAACTGAGGCAAACAGGGATAAGTGACTTGCCCAGGGTTACCCAGCTAGTAAGTATCTAAGGCTGGATTTGAACTCAGGAAGATAAGTCTTCCTGACTCTGAGCCTACACTCTATCCACTGTGCCATCTAGCTGTGCCACATTCTAACCATGATCAAATCAGCTCTGCCATTGTTCCTGGAAGGTGTGTGCCAATCTACTCTAAGCATTTACAATATCCAAAATATTGCCTTTTAGAATGTTTGCTCCTTGAGGGCAGGGCCTGCCTTTGCTTTTTCTCTTGATGCTTAACAGTAGAAACATTGACCCTTTGGGATGGAAGAAAGTTCTAAGATAGTCTCATTTGTGGTGGCAAAAAACTTCAAACAAATAGATACCCAAACAAATTGTGGCACACAACTGTAATAGGATATTAAATACTGCAAGAAACAATGAATTTGATGAATACAGGGAAGACTTATATGAACTGATGCAAAGTGAGATAATCAGGAAAACAATATTAAAAATGACCACAATGATATAAATGGAAAGAACAACATCCCCATAGAAACTGAGTGCTGTGAAATTATAATGACCAAGAAGAGATATGAAAAAATGTACCTCCCTCACTTTTTTTTTTTTTGCAGAGATGGAGGACTATGGGTCTGGACTATTGCATTCATTGTCAGACTTCACTGACATACTAGTTAGTTTTGTTAAACTAATTTTAAAAATTCTCTTTCCTATATTTCGTTGTAATAATAATAATGATGATGATAGCCAACATTGTATAGCACTTACTATGTGTCATGACACTGTTGCTAAGTGGTTTACAATTATCTCATTTGGTCCTCACAACAACTCTGGGAGATAGGTGCTATTATTATCCCCATTTTACAGATGAAGAAACTGAGGCAAACAGGGGTTAAGTGACTGACCCAGGGTCACATGACTAGTAACAAGGGATGGTGCACTAGGTGGGGAGAAAGGAAGGATATATTTGGAAATGAAGGTAAAGTAAAAACAAAAAATAAAAATAATACAGATGAAAAAACTTAACAATCCTTAGGGGTTCTTAACCTTTTTTGTCATGGGCCCCTTTGACAGTATGGCAAATCTAATACTACTGTGGTTTGTTGTCTATATTTATAGTGGAAGGAAATGATAAAGTTCAGTTGGAGGCTAATGAAAAGAGAAATGCAATTTTTTTCCCGTCCAAGTTCATGGATCCCCTAAAATCTATCTGTCGATTTTATGGATCCTAGGTTAAGAACCCTTGATCTAGATGAGTCCTTCTTTCCTTCTCCCATTACTCTCTTTTTACATGGGAGGAAACTGAGACCCAGGGAGGAAAAAGATGCCCAAATCATGGTCGTCTGGTGATAGAGACATGCCTGGCCCCGGGGTTTTCTAATACCCAGTCTAGTGTTTTTCCCCTCCACTACACCTTGATAAACCGGGTGGAGATTTGGGGGAGAACTAGACCAGGAAGCTTTGCTGGAGGAGACAGCTTTTGAAATGTGGGGAAATTGCCCCTTCCTTGTTTGGGTATGTGAGGGTTATCAGATGGGCTTGTTTGTTTCAATAGTACCCAGCCACATTCTCCCAGCCAGAGTCATCTGTGAGGCTCCTGGTCTGCCTGGTAATTGGTAGTTTTGGGCAATACTGGTTAGCTTGTTTGGGAAATGCCCTATTCTTAAAGCAAAATCATCAGGGTTCAGCCCCTTGGGGTTAGGGGTGGAGAAGTAAGTGGTGGGTCACAGCCTCCCAGTAAACTCGGAGGCACCAAACACACTACAGAATTAAAATACTAGGTAGTTGGGATGCTATAATTGGTTGTAATTCCTGTGCTGGACATAATAATAGGTTGTACAAGTGATACAGCTGAAAATGATAGGGGAGAATTCAGTAAATCATTTTCCCGGATGACATTGTGTCCCCACCTTTGCCAGGACAATGTGATGGGACCTGGGAACCCACCCATCTCCAGCCAGAGTGTTTAGAACTGGAAGGACCTTAGGAGTCATCCAGGCCAAACCCCTCATTTTATTGGTGAGGGAGCTGAGGAGGAAGTGACTTACACTAGGTAACACAGTGCATAAATAGCAGGGTCAGGATTGAACCCGAGGATTTGAACTTTCAACTCCTAAGCTAGTGCTCTTTCCACTCTCCCATGCTGACTTGGGCTGTGTCAGGTCGTCTGCAGCGTGGCCCCCTATTACTTCCCCAACCTTACTGCCCACAATCCTGCACGCCCTCTGCTCCAGTCAGATTGTTCTGTTCTTTGTTTCCTGTCCACACTTCCAAGGCACCTTTTTTCCTCTGTGGGCCTTGGTCTCCTCATCATAAAATAGAGGAGGATGTTAGACTGGATGGTTTTTTTTTTTTTAAGGCAATTGGGGTTAAGTGACTTGCCTAGGGTCACACAGCTAGTGTCAAGTGTTTGGTCTGAGGTCACATTTGAACTCAGGTCCTCCTAACTTCAGGGCCCGTGCTCTATTCACTGCTCCACCTAGCTGCCCCTAGACTAGATGGTTTTTTAAGGAACCTTCCATTCCATTCTCCATGTTGCACCTCCTCTTCCACCTTTAATGCTCTCAATCTCCCTTTCTTTGTCTCTCTGAATTCTGACTTTCCTTCAACGCCTAGTGAGGGCACAGCTCCTACAGGAAGCCTTCCCTCTGCAGTTCAGTGTTTGGTGGCCTCCCTTCTGAACTCCCATCATCTGTGCCACTCACTGCACAGGACTGATGATGCTAATTACCTATCTGCTCATGTAGATGCTTTATTTTAAGAGAGCCATTGTGGGGTCAGGGAAGGCCCTGAGGTGGGCATCAACTTAGGTTCTGATGCAATCAAGACCTTCGAGTTTGAGGAACACAAAGAAATCTGAGAAGATATAGAGTAGAACCTGAAGAGTGGATTACACACTCAGCTCAGTCCTATGAAGAAGAATGTATGAACATGAAAAATCCTGAAAAAGTGTAATGATGTTTTACCTGTTGAAATGAATTAAACCAAATGTTTAAATTATTTAAATGAATTATTACTTAAGTGAATAATTAATTTAAATGAATGTTCTAAGCTACCAAACAACTGGCCATCCAGTCTTTACTTGAAGACCTCCACTGATTGAGACTTAGACCTCCCACCCCACCAGACCCATTCAATATTTGGGTAGCTCTAATGTTATGAAGTTCTTCATTCTATTGAGTAAAAAAACCTCTTTCCTATGACATGACATTGGTTCTACCCTGCGAGGGAGAGCAGAACATTCTGCTCAGGGAAACGGGGCAGTGGTGTTAATGGTGAAGAGGACTGAAATGCTGGCAAGCAGGTTTGGGGCAGGTGCGGGGCGGGGACGGAACTGCTGCTTTCCAAAGAAATTCGTTACACGCACAACTCTCCCACCTCTGTACTCCAAACACATACATGCCTCTTTACCGCCACATCTCTCTCATAACCCCACACCCCCTAATGCAGTCACTCCTATACAAAGAGCAGCGCCCTCTCCCCAACAAACTCCAAAGCAAGGTCATACACAAATGAGTATGTTGCACGTCACCCCACACTCGTGTTCCTTGATTCCATTTTATTGCTGTCCATTCTGAAGCCTTCTCCTAGACTGGAGGTGGGGAACCTGTGGCCTTGGGGCCACATGTGGCCCCCTCTGGCTCTATTCTTCCCTACTCCTTTGGTGGTTTCTCCATATCCTTGAGAATATTTCTTCCCCCTCCCCCCACCAATTGGTTTTCCAGAATCCCTTACTATTTGTGGTTGTTTCTCACTCTTCCCTCATTATTTCTTTGGGTAGAAAGAACATTGGCTTTGGAGTTAGAGGACCTGGGTTCAAATTCTACCTCTGATGCTAAATACCTGTGTGACCTCAGACAAGTCACTTGAACCTTCCTCTGCCTCAGTTTCCTTATCTGTGGAAAGTTGGATTAGATGAGGTCTCTTCTAATTCTAGATCTATGATCCTACACTCCCTTTTCCCACCCAAATCAGGTAATTAAACTCACAGAAACTGATTGTGCTAAAGATGTGTCCATTATTCATACAGGGCCTTGTTCTTGAACTCTTTCACATGGATGAATGTTTTCTCTGACCAGACTGTGTGTGTTTTGAAAGCAGACACTATTCCATCGTTATCATTAATTCAGTCTGACCTTGGGCAAGTCTATCTAGGTCTCAGTTTCTTTCTCTAAAATCAAAACATTGTTATAGATAATATCTAAGGTCCCTTCTAGTCCTAATACCCAATGTACTATTTTTTGCTCCCACCTTCTCTTACCAGATGGGCAAGCAAAATAGCTCTGGGAGGCACCTTTGCTCACAGGAAGTCACTAGAAATAAGGCCCATCCTATCCCCAATCCCACCAAATTTTCCCATTTTCCTAAGCTTCCATCTCTCCTCCTCTACTCCAATCTCATATAACACTGGAGATAACTGTCACTCTGAATAATTTTACTTTTTTTTTAAAGAAAGGAGTGGAGTAGGGGATAAAAAAAAGTCTTATAAAGGAGTAGAGCAAAAAACAGGTTACCTGCATGTACTTGTCCTCATTCCACATATTTTTGGTCCTCAAACCCCTGCCCCACTACCTTTTCTAGGCCATAACATCCTGGTCCCCCACCCTTACTAGTGCTTATCCCCTCATGGGTAACCATATCTCAGGTACTTGAACTCTGCCCCACGGGCAGCTGAGAAATACCTCTGACTCTCAATTCTGGGAAGTTTGGCAGAGGCCCTAGATCTGCCACCTGTCCCTCTAGCTACACGCTTAAGGAACAGAATGCTCAAGGCTTGGCCATGTGTATTGTTTGTGCAGAGCAGAAAGAGCACATGTATATGGAAGACAAGTACGAGGGGCACCTGGTACTTTTTGGACGTGCCTCATAATCATTCTTTAAAAAGCAGGGTAAGTGATTTGGGGGGAGCTGATACCTTGGACCCTATTCTGATCAATAAGGAGGTGGTTGCTAAAGTAGAAATGATAGAAACATTAGGGGCAAAGGACTATTCCATCTTAGAATTTGTGATTGAGGAGAAGAGGAAAGACAGGGATACTCTGATACACACAATTGATTTTGGAAGAGTAAATTTCAGAGGGCTTCAGAAAAGTGATAAGTAGGATCCAATGGTCTAAAATTCGTCATGAGAAGTCAGCCCAAGAGGAAAAGGAAGCTCCCAAGAATGAAATTCTGAAGCTACAATTAGACAAAAATTCTGAGCAGTAAGAAAGGGGGAAATGTATTTGGAGACTAATGTGGATATACAGGGAACTCATTGGCTCACTTAGATTTTCACCCATTGACTGAAGAAGTTTTTATTGGAAAAAAAAGGGAGGGGACTCCCAGAAATCCTAGAGTAACTTACTCCCAAAGAGCCCACAATATAAATTCTCAGTGTCAACTCGTTTCAAGAATAACAGTTCCTGTTGCTTAGGCTCTCTCTGAGTCTTATCTCTGCTTGTTGTATTTTCTAGGGCCTACCTGTGCCCAGATAGTGGAAGCTTCAGCCATTGTTCCTGGCTGCTCCTAACCAGTGCTCTCTTGGCATTGCTTTCTGGCTCCATTGTCTGGCAAGGTGAGGGAAAACAACCTTAACAATGCCCTTGTCTGCTGAGAGTTATGGCTTTCTCTCCAATGTGTCCCAGCTCTAGTGATGCTTGTGCTCACAAGGGATTCCCTTTTTACTTACTCAGGTTGTAAATGGATATGTACAGAGATAGAAGCAAGGGTGAGTTTCACAGGATGAATGCATAAGTCTGGCCCAGGCCTCTAAAGAAGGGAGGAAAGAGCATTTATTAAGTACCTCCTATGTACCAGGAGCTTTACAAAAACTATCTCATTTGATCCTTACAACAACCTTGGGAGGCAGTTCTGACTTTACCTAAGTACACAATTCCACAGACCTCTACTTACAGCAGTTTTTATGTAATGCAAATTTGCCAGCCAACACGGGGAAAGGAAGGAGGTAGGAAAGAAGGGGGCCATGCTCCAGTTGGTGAAGGGAGCTGAGAACACGGAAGCAAGAGCAGGAGGAAGAATGGGAAGGGGCTGGGGCCAGCCATGTGGTGGCCTGGCCTACGAGAGAGCAAGAACATGGGGATGGGAGGGAGGCAGACATGTAAGGGCCAGACACCGGTACAGATAGGAGAGGATGGGCAACATGTTGGCGACAGGGACAAACGTGCGGTACTGCGGTTTGGACAGAGGGATGACAGACATGCAGGGGCAGGACACACGGGGGAGTGGCGATGAGGTGGGCGGAGCAGGGTGAAGGTCTCCTCTCTTGTAGTCTCAAGCCAAGTCCACAACCTGTGGAAGCGGAGGCAATTTCTCCGCCTCCTCAAGCCTGTTCTTCTGCTTTTACTTGGAGGGCATTTTATTTTTTGGGGGGTGGGGTTCTTTTGGTGCTGAATGGTAGGCTGGATGAGTGGAGGGGCAGGAGGAGGAGAAGGGGGGGGAGAGAGAGAGAGAGAGAGAGAGAGAGAGAGAGAGCAAGCAGTACTGTACAGTAAGGTTAACATAAGTGGTATTGTGGAATGCAGATTTCTTTCAGAATTCCTCATGTAAAGTCAAACGTGTGTTACACAAATTCACATAAAGCAAGAACTGTCTGTATTATTCCTCAATTACAGTTTAGGAAACTGAGGCAGACAGAGGTTAAGTGACTTGCCCAGGGTCACATAACTAATAAGTGTCTAAGGTCAGATTTGAACTCAGGTACTTCTAACTCTGGGCCCAGTGCTGTACCCATTACAATACCTAACTGCCTTATCTAAGAAGAGCATCAGGAGTGCTAACAGAATGAGCTGAGGGAGATGGGCAAGAACAGCTAAAAACAGCCAAAACTTGTGTTGTAGGGAACAGGAGGTTCCAAGAAAAGACATGACAGCTACTTGGGAAGGACAGGATGATAACAGCAAGCAATGGAGACCAGGGAGGAGGACCTCTAACTTGTAAGGTTCTCAGCCCAGTACTGGTTAGCTGAAAGTTAAAACCCAAACTAATTAAGACAATGGCAAGAGAACACCAACCAGACCTAAATCAGCTCAAGTCATCGGGTCATAACCAACTATACACCAGGGCACCGAAAAACCTGGCAAATGTGATTATTGAACTGCTGTTACTGAACTTTAAGAGGACAGGACAGGTCTCAAATATCTGCACACAAACGCATGAATAATGGGTAATTAAAATGGTGAACTGGAGATCCTAATGTAAGGAGGCACATTCCACCCGATAGTACAATAGTAATTATGTGTAATACTATTTCTGTGATGATTTGGGGTATAATCACCCCAGAATGTAATGTGGAAGTGGAAAGGCATTTGAATAAATTAAAGACATCCAGAATAAAATAATGCATTCTGCTGATTGCTAGTTCCTCAAGACTGGTGGTGGCGGTGCTGGTGGTTGTTCTTTGTGGGGAAAGAGGACCAAAATGACACCACTATGTTGGGTCAAGGTACAGTGTGTTTGACTGTGACTGATCAGTAAGCTCAAAAGGTTCTACCACAGGTTGGGTATAAATAGTCCTTATGAACATTTGGAGGGGAGATATCTCTACATCTGCACATCTCATGTTTCTTTTGAGATAATGCAATTCTGCTTTATAGAGCACAGCACCTTTTTTGATGTGGACCCACCATGCTGGGCAAATGAAGACAAATGAAGATCGATTTTTTAAAAAAGGGAGAGGGTAGAGTCTATGAACTACAAACCAGTGAAATTTACTTTAATTAACAGCAAAGTTCCACAATGGATTATTACAGGAATGGTTTGTGAGCATACAGAAAGGGAAGCAATGTAAGAAGCAGCACAACTTTAACAAGATTTTTTAACACGTTCTCAGACTAATCAGAGCGGCATCATGTCATGTAGTTGTTCAATCATTCAGTTGTGTCTGACTCTTCATGACCCAATGGACCATAGCATGGCAGGCCCTCCTCCATATCCTGATATCTCCACAATACTGGACTTAGAATCAGGAAGACATGGGTTCAAATCCTGCTGCTGATATTGGCTCTATGACCACAGGCAAGTTTACCCTCTGAGCCTTAAGCAACTAAGATTGTAAGTTATTGATGAGTTGCGATTTGTACCCCAATGAAATTACAGGTCCTCAATGTAGATAAGGGTAATGTTGTAGATATGGTTTGTCTGGAGTTTAACAAAGCATTTGATGAAGTTTCTCATGCTCTCCTTATGGACCACAGGGAGAGATGTGGCTTAGGTTATAGTACAATGGGGTAGATTTAGAACTGGTTGAATGAATGGATCAAAAGAATGATCATTAATGTCAACTCGGAGAGAGGGCTAGAGTGAATGCCCTGGAGATTTGGCCTTGGGTTTATGGTGCTTAACACTTTTATAAGTGGTTTGGATGAAGACATAGATGACATCTTCATCCCATTTGTAGATAACATTAAGCTCGGGAAGGTAGTTAACACATTGGACCACAGAATCAGAATCTGAAATTTTTGGCTAGAATGATGGTCTGGATCTACTAAGATTAAATTTAACAGGAATAAATATAAAGCCCTCCACTTGGATTTAAAAATCAACTTCACACACAATAGGGGTGGTGTAGCTGGATAAAATTTGTGTGAAAAAGATCAGGGGTGGGGGGAGGTTTAGTGGACCACTGCGCAACATGGCAGCCAACGATGCTGATCTGAAGTTGTTTTTCTAAAATCATCATATCTAGAACAGGAGAGGTGAGAGTCCTGCTGCTCTCTGTCCTGGTCATATCACATTGTGTTAAGTTCTAAATCCCACATTTTAAGAGGGACATTGATAAACTGGAGGTTTTCCAGAGGAGGACAACTAGGGTGGGGAAGGGAATGGAAACCACACCACATGGGGATCAACTGAAAGAACTGGAAATATTTAACTCGGGGAAGACTTAGGGACGATATGACAACTGCCTCTTCCCTGAAATATTTGAAGGGCTCTCACATGGAAGAGGAATTGGACCCATTCTCTGTGGCTCTTTGCTCATAGGGCGCAACTAGAAGTAACAGGCAGACATTGCAAGGTGGTTCATTTCAACCCAATGTAAGGAAGAACTTCAGGACAATTAGGACTATGCCAAAAGGGGATGGGCTGCCTTGGGAGCAGTAGATTTCTCCCTCGGTAGAGGACTTTGAGGAAAGTCTGGATGGCCATTTGTTGGGGATGCTGCAGAAGGGATTTCTATAGAGGGATGGGTTGAACCAGCTGGACTTCCAGGTTCCTCACAGCTCTTGAGATTCTGAACTTTCCAATTCTGACATTGTATCTTTTAAGGTTCCTTCAGGCTTTAACAATCTATGTCTGAAAGTCTCTTCAAGGTCTTTATTTCCCCTAAGGTTATCTTCCACCTCTCCTACGCTCCAATGTCTACAGTTGTAGAGTCTTTCTTGTTAAATACGGAGATGAGTGAATGTCATGAGTGTGCAAACAGAGGGCAGGGGGCATCTCCTGGGTGGTATTAACAGAGAAAGCCAGCCCTAGAAAGTGATGATGGTTTTTGGACTAATCTGAACTAATTAGATACTAGTCTGAGTGAAGGTTTCTCTCTCTCCACCTGTGTTTATTTCTTGTCCTCTTCTGGTTGGCTTATCTGTTTGTTTTTCTGACATTGGGCCATAAGGCTGATGGTTCAGTTAGGCAGAAGCAGTACCTCTTTCTATCATTTCCATAGCCCCATGAATGGGAAAAACAAAAAGGGAATGTCAACTATAATGTCACACCCCCAAACACCCTCAACTTGGAGACAACCCATGGCCTCCTTCCATGAATGGAGACAAAATTTCCTCTCCTTCCCTCCTTCTTTATGGGAAGAGCTCCCCATATAGAGACGTGGGATCTGTTTCTCGCTCTGCCACAAAAGACACTTCTTTTCCCTAGACCTATTTCCCCAAATGGAGAGGTTGGACAAGATCAGTTTTACCCTTTGAAGGTCTTCTCCATCTCTGACTTTTTGTGTTCTAAGGTCTCCTCCAGCTTTCACTTCCTATGTTCTAAGTCTTTCTTCAGCCAGGAGGCTACAGCCCATCAAACAGATTTATAGAAATCTGAGAGAGTGGAAGAAAACCTAGAGTATGGGGGCAGCCAGTGGGGACAGATCTCTGGGTTTTTTTTTTTTAACTCTACCCACGCTTGGTAATAGAGAAGATTATGAGAAGCACACTCCTCTGAAGGCATGAGAGTGGGACGTCCTTCAACATTGCTGTTGTATGGCATTTTTTATTACTGTCATTCGATGTATGGAGTTGTATGTAGTGGCAGGTTATATCCCACAAACCCTCACACCTGAGGTCGAAGCAGGAATAGCACAAACACTCATCTCAAGATGGCAAATAGTCCAAACATCCTCTTCTTCCATGCCAGGGAGAGGAAAGATACAGTGGAATGAGCCCTCAACTTGGGATCTGCAGATTTGGGTCTGAATCCTGCTTCTGCCACCAACTAGCTGTGTGACCATAGGCAAGCTGCTTAATCTTGCTGACTGTCAATTTCTCTACCTGTAAAATGGGGATAAAAATCCCTACCTTGTTACCCTCATGGGGTTGCTGAAAGCATCCAATAAGACAATGGATGTGAAAGCCCTTTGTAAGCTATAAGCAGTAATGAGCTTGGGAGACTGTAAGGCATTGTATCAAAATTAGGGGGACTATTATTATTATTTTTACCCTGAAAGTTCAATGGTCAAGTAGAGTGCAAATCAAAGACAGGAGAGGCTTAGAAGAAGAACAGAGGAGGCAGCCATGGCCTGAGGAGGAATTATCTGCTGGGGAATGTGCAAAAGTGAAGTGGGTGCATCTTCTGCAGACCCCACCTGAGTGTGTGTGTGTGAAAGAGAGAGAGAGAGTATATGAAAAAGGGTGTATATGTGTGTATTGGAGAAAGAATATGTACGGGTGTGAGTGTGTATGTGAGAAAGAATGTGCTTGTGTGTGTGTGTGCGCGCGCGTGCATTTGTGTATATTGAGAAGGGAAGGTGTGTGAGCAGCCTGGGTCTTGGGTGAGTTTGCCAGGCAGGACAGCCCTGGCTGAGTGACATGGCTACTTCCAGAAGCCCTTGACCCCAGTCTATCCAGGTGGAAGGGAAGCTGGATAGCAGATAGCTCCAGCCTCCTCATTCGGTCACATCGACAGACAGGAAGGCCTTGATTGCTGGGAACTTGCTGCAGGAGAAGTCAATGAGTAGCTGTTTGGTGCCACTCCTAAGGGGAGTGATCTCAAACTTGAAGTTGGAGCGCTCCTTCGGGCGCAGGGATGGCACCCTAAAGGGAAGAGGGAAGCAACAAGCATGAGGAGAGGTCAGAAGAAAAGAGAACAAGTCGCCCCAATCTCATCTAACCCCGGTGACACAGCTTTGGCCAAAGAGTGCTGTACGAAGAGAGACCTCTGTTGGAAATCAGGGGACTTGGATTCTGGTCTTAACTCTGCCAGTGCAGCCACGTGACCTTGGACATGTCACTTCACCTCTATGGCCTCAGTTTTCTCCTCAATTCTTCCTCCCAAATAGTCTATGTGGTCTCTGAGGTCCCTTCCAGTTCTGATGTCTTATATTCTATGATTTAAGTTCTCATGGCTAGTAGGTAAAGGTCTGCAGGGTTGGGGACACTCAGGTGACATCCCTGAAGGGCCCAGTTAGGAGCAAGACTTGGTGACAGCCTCTTGAGTCACTGACTTAGAGCTGGAAGGCTCTCAGAAGTCACCTTATCCAAACCCTCACTAAGTGCATGAATTTCCTCCACTTTTGGGAAAACAAATCAAAAATCCTCTAGTGATGAGGAACTTGCTGCTTTTAGGGACCATTCATTTCATTGCAAGAATGTTAGGAAATCTCTTGTGCGGTGAGCTAAAGTCTCCTTTCCCACTGGTCCTGGGAGAGCCTGCTGGGGCTGGGCAGAACAAACCTAACAGCTGTACACAGAAGCCCCGAACCGAGAGTGAGCCTGAAGGACACCTCAAGTATCCTGTTACAGGACCCTCTTCCTCCAGTCACCCTTGAACTTAGAGGTATCGTAGAGATGATCATATTATTATACATATCTTACAGGTCCATATTCTTCAGAGGAGGAAACTGAGGACCAGAAAAAAGAAGGGACCCAGTCCTATGGAGAACTCTCCGTGTTTGTTTATGTGCCAGAACCTCAGGCCTTTGTGAGGGCCCATCCAATGGTGTTACCTCCTTGTCCTCTCCCTCCTACCTTTGCCCCACAGGCTACAACCCCTTGGTCCCCATAGCAACTGGCAGGGATAGGGTGAAGATGGGAGAAGAGGTGTAAAACACAGGCCTCAATTCGTCACCCCCTAAGGATGGCACTGACTCTGAGTTTCGGGAACTACGTGGGCCCCCCAATCACATTAGATTGAATCAAACCAGCTTCCTGAATCACACCAGTCCTAGCCCAGGGCTGAGGCCCCCAGAACTTACCTAATCTTGAGGCTGCCCCGCATGAGACCACTGCCTTCCACCGTGAGCACACAGTTATTCACCGGTTCATCCAGGGGGTTGGCAAACAGAACCTGCACATTGACAGGGGTCTTCACTCTGGCCTGGTCCAGTAACTGTGGAGAAAAGATGTAGATTACATTATAGCATTGTCTTTCAAGCCCAACCAGTACCTGCTCCTCTGTACCTAACCTAGAAGGCAGTGGGGAGTGGATGGTGTAAGATGCAGTAGAGTGTTGGGGAAATGAGTAGGAGCCAGGAAACCTGGCTTTATAATACCAGCTCTACCACTGACTCACAGATTTAGAAACTTGGGAAATTAGAGCAGGAAGGGCTCTCAGAGGTCATTTAGACCAGAGACCCAGTGAGACCCAGGGGCAACTTACTTGTAATTGGAAATAATTTAATAACCTAATGATAACTGGGTAACATTTAACAAAATAAATTTTAAAATACAATACAATATACATAATGTTAATATGAAGTTTCTAAGTTTCATGGGGGCTTCTGGGATCTTTAGTGGTTTTGTTTCTATTTGAGTTTGATACCAATGAGCTAGACCAATGGATGAGGGAACTGAGGCCCAGAGAGGAGAACTGACTTCTCCAAGGTCACCTGGAGACAGTGACAGAACCAGGAAAAGAACTCAGGACACCTAGGTTCCTAGGTTAGGGTTCTTTCCATTGTGCTCCACTTCCTCTCCCGATTTGACTCTGGGAAAAATACTTGAACATTGACTCAAAAAAATTGGAAGTAAGTTAATATTATTTTGCAATAATATATAATAATAATAATCTTTTAACATAACGTGTGAGTTTAAATTATTCAAACAGACCAGTGACCTCAATGCCATGGCCAATCTAACCCACGCCTGACTACATTATGCGTTCATGTCACTGCTTTTCTCCCAGTTTGCTAGAGGGATGCCCCAATATGCAGGGGCCTCCCTCAATTTTTCCTGACACTTTGTTGGTAATAGTGGAATACAGAGGCTTATTCCTCACTCTCATTATCTGACTATACATTTTTTATTGGGCCTTTCTTCAATAACATCCTTTACTCTGGCTTTTACTTGACATTTCCTTATTTATCATGTATTGCAGCCAGCTCGCAGCCCCCCTCCCACCCTCCATGCCCTTCTCTACTGCTCATGGTGGGGCCCTCATTTCAAATACTCTTCAGAGACTGTAGCGTTCCATAGTCTCCCCCTGGAGACTACTGGTATGAAAAATATGGGCCTTTGTTTATGGGAGAACTTTGGGGTCATTAAAAGAGCACTGCAATTTCCCCAAATTTACCACTTTTCTATTTTGTTCAATACTGTGCCTGCCTTAATGTTTCGCTATGCTGTCCGTTCAAGCTATTCACACTGATGGATGAGTGTCGGAGGTCATCCATCCAGCTGCATGTCATAATCTGGACAGAAAGCCTTCTTTCTTCACTTGGATTTTCCCAGTGCAGATGGACAGGCCAAACTGCCTGGAGTGGTTACAGATCTCTTCCAGGAAGCTGTGCAGTGTTCTGGAGTAAGAAGAAACTAGCAGAGAAATGCTCTATCTTCCTCATTTCCCCTGGGAGGCTGGTGGGGCAGGGATCATTCCAATTAAAGGGGGATGATAAAATGATAACATCCTTGGAATATATAGTTTGCCTCTGGAGAACAGCAGGGGTAACATAGTGAAAAACAGTATTTGGAGTCTGAGGTTCAAATCTCATCTCAGTTACTTGCTACTGGATCACTTTAGATAAGTCACTTAATTTCTCTGATCCTAAATCTCATTGGTGAAATGGGACTTCAAATCCGGTGATACTACTCTGAAACAGACATGCCTCATGAGTGTGTGCCAGAGACGGTTCATTTGTTACCCCATCAAGCTCTCTTTTAAAGCCATCTGTGGTTAGAGGGGAGTCCTCTGTACAATGGTACAGCACAGACTGGTCAGAGCTGGGGAAGAGTTCTCAGGCCGTTCAGGAGGCAGCTTGGAAGGATCCTGGCCTCAGACCCAAGGCTGTGCACAGGTTGACGTGCCTGATGGAAACCCAGCTTCTTTTCTCTCCAGTCCTCCTCCCTCCTGGCTGATCTCTTCCCCTCATCTGAGGCTGGCGTCCCCTATGGTGGACAACTATATATTCCAAGGATGTTGTCATTTTATCATCCCCCTTTAATTGGGATGATTCCTGCCCCACCAGCCTCCCAGGGGCATGAGGAAGATAGAGCATTTCTCTGCTAGTTGCATCTTACTCCAGAACACTGCACAGCTTCCTGGAAGAGATCTGTAACCACTCCAGGCAGTTTGGCCTGCCCATCCACACTGGAAAAAACAAGTGAAGAAAGAAGGCTTTCTGTCCAGATTACGACATGACTCCGGCGGCTTCGTAGTTGAGCTGCCCATGTGTCTGTTGGCTACCAGGCTCTACTGTAGATATTGGCAGTGGAGAGACTGGCTCCACGTGCCTCTCCTCTGCAATGGCTGTTAGACTCCAGAGGCAGGGCCTTGAGACCTTCTGTGCCTCAGTGCTCTCCGGACAGGAGAGGAAGAGGCCCTCTGGGAGCCATGCAAAGTCCCAGTACTGCCACTGCCTAAGAAGGAGACCCTACAGAAGATGCTGCTTCCTCGGGTCTCTTGGTCTCAGATTCATTTGTAAAGGAGTGGACATGCCTTGTTACCTCATACGACTGGATCCTTCTGAGGATCCAAGAAGATAATAGATGCAATTAATCCATATTAATGCATTTTAACAATAAAGGATAATGCGTGCATTTTATAAATTGTAAAGCCCCACACATGTCTTAAAAATTTAGTATTCTCACGGAATTTAGAGCTGGAAGGACCTCAGAGGCCCTCTAATCTAACCTCTTCATTTGATGGCTGAGGAAACAGGCTCAGAGCATCACCGATCTGGGGCTGGAAGGGACCTCAGATGCCCTCTAGTTAAACTCCCTCATTTTATAGGGAAGGAAACGGAGGCCCTGGGAGACTGTGACCTGCCCAAGGTCACACAAGTAGTGTGGAGCATAAATGGATTTCAAACCCAGGTTCTGTGCGTTTGACTCTGCTCAGTGCTCAGTAGCTCCATGCTACCATTTTAATATCTCTTTCTACTGTAAGTAGCTGGTGAGATATATGGGTTGGGGAGAATAGGTGAGATCCTCGGAGAGGAAACCCCAGTTCAAGCCAGAGAATCCCCCATCAGAACGAGGACTCAGCCTTAGACAATCTCAGAGCCTCTTGTGGGCCAGCATCCCCTGAGGGAGACGGGGCACTAGCCTGCCTTGTGCAGGAGGATGAGTAGTCAGGAAGGGAGCAAGCTTCTGAAAAGCTGGCAACTGTTTCCCAACCAGGGTACAGTGTTACTCTGGTGGAATCTGAAGACATCCTTCACTGGCTGTGTTGTCCTGGCTTCCTTCATTCCCCCTTTATTGTGTGTCTCCAGTGTGATCTGAGAGGTTCACAGATGTGTCTTAAACCAAAAAAAGTTGACAAATGTTGGGACATAGGAAAAGGGGAAGGTAAAAAGGGAGTGTGACTATTTATCTTATTGGGCATGTGAATATGGCACCAGAGAAACAGTCTGGTACAAACCCCTGGCTTGAGACACTGCTAGGTCCGAGGCAGGGGTCATATTTGCACCAAGTTCCCTGGCTTTGTGTATATTTAGGAAGGATCTTCTTCTTTGAAAGAACTGAGGGGTTGTGGGTATGGCAGTGGTTTCAGCATCTTCAAGATATGGCTATACTAGGGGCAGCTACGTAGAGCAATGGATAAAGCTCTGGCCTTGGAGTCAGGAGGACCTGAGCTCAAATATGGACTCAGATACTTCATACTTACTAGCTGTGTGACCTTGGGCAAGTCACTTAACCCCAACTGCCTCATCAAAAAGCAAAAAAAAAAAAAAAAGATATGGCTATACTAATTTCAAAGTAATGAGTGTGTATGAATATTGGTGAGGGTCCCCTCACCTTTAACCTTTATTCACAGGGTCTCTCCCCTTTAGTACCCCCACATCCTCCAGCCTACAGCAGGAGCATCCTACCTCCAGAGTAATGGCAGGGTTGTCCAAGATGACATCTCTCTCCACTACGACCTCGGCTTCATCTGTAACTTGACACACAGCAGTGATGCGGATCATGTTGTCTGCCGTCAAGAAGTTTTCATATTGAGCGTATGTGAGCTTCAATGGGTATTCCATCTCTGGAAGGAGAATTCCAAAATGAGTGTGAGTTTTCAAAGGAGGTGAATGTGAAGCTGGCTTACTCTGGGGAAATGTTTTCTGGCCAATACTTGGGTGATTTCCCTCTTAGTTAATTGCTGATAAAAATACTTCCTTTCTTGTGGATGATGGGATGGCCACACATTTGGCTAACAGCTGCCCTGGGATTAGGATAAGACATCCACCATAAAGAAGTTGGCCACACTCCCAGGAGGCCAGACTTATATAAGGGAGAGTTTTCAAGAGCTAAGGCACTGCCATTCCCTCCCTTTCCTAGAGAAGAATGAAGGACATGTAAGTCCCCAGGGCCCAGGCATGTTTGGGCCAGGAGGGCTGCACAACTTGTGAGTGATGCTCTCCTTCCTACCCTCACTTGCCAGAATCACAGAAAGTGGCTGGAGCCACAGGCTACATTTGAGTTCAACAGGAAAACTCACTTGAGCCAGGAAGGCATATCTCAAACTCAAAGCAAACTTTGAGGGTGCCAAGTTAAGGAGAGGTATGGAGCCTAAACCAGGAGTTTCTGTACTGGTTTCAGACCCTTCCACCTGCCTACTGGTTTCACTGCAAAGTTTAGGGTGGATGTGGGTCTGTGCTCTTCACCGTCCTCCTTTATAGGAGGACTCTGGGGCATTCTGTCCACTTGGGTAATACCAATGGCACAGGTTTATGTATTGCTTTATGGTCCCAAGATGCTTCACATACAACACTGCATTGGACTGTCACAACAACCCTGTGAGGCAGGCAGTGCAGGGGTTATTATTCTCATTTTATAGACAAGGAAACAGACTTGGAGAGAAATAATTTGCTTGTGGTTGCATAGTAAGATCTAGACATCTGGGTAGTAAAGGGTAGAGACCCTGTGAGTGAGGGTTAAAGGTGAGGGGACACTCACCAATACACGTAGACACATAGTAACATAGTGAGTTAATGGCAGAGACAGGTGTCAAACCTAGGTGTACTGAGTCCTAGTCCAGTGCTCTTGGCTTCATACTTTGTTTCCATTTCCCCCAGAGGAGAAGAGAGTTCAGGTTTCTTCCTTTCCTTTTTCTCCTCCTCCCCACCCTATTTGGATGGTAAAGACACTCCTGGGCCTCTACCAGGGTCTGACCTCTCTGGGGCCTGTCTGACCCATGTCTCTCACCCCAAGTACTCTCTGTAAACAGAGCTCCAATGTCCCATAGCTGCTCTGCAAAGGTTCTGTATGTCAATCACACAATCCCCAAAGTCAGACTAGACAGGCCCATGCCTGAGAGAGGCAAAGAGACAAATGATCGTCTCAGACCTGGCCTCTGAGGCCATCTGTGCAATGAAGGAATTAAATTAGATGATCTCAATTGTCCTTTACAGTTCTGACATTCTAGAGTTCTATGGCAACAGCTCCCTACTCAGTGCCCCTCCCCACCTCTAGTCTCCAATCTAGCCTGCCAAGCCAAACTTCCTAAAGTACCTTCCTCCTCTGTTTGAGAATATTCAATGACTTCAAAAGCACTATTCCCCTGCTTACAGGTGAAGTGCAAAGTCCTAAACCTGGCATTTAAAACCCTTTATAATCCGGTCCCAGCCAGCCTACCTGGGAGGCTGCTCAGAGGCATAAGATGAAAAGAGTGCCAGGCCTGAAGTCAGGAAAACCTCAATTTAAATCCAACCTCAGGCATTAGTTTTATGACCCTGGACAAGTCACTTTACTGCCATTTGCCTCAGTTTCCTCATCTGTAAACTGGGAAAAATAAAGGTACTTATCTCTTAGGGTTGGTGTGAGGATGAAATGAGATCTCTGAACTTCAGTTTCCCCACTTGTAAAATGGAGATAATAAGTAATATTACAACAACAAAATCATCAACGTAGTATCTACATCACAGATGGAGATGGTTGTGGTTGTGGAGAAAAATGTCATTTCTTTAAACCTTAAAACACTATTTTTTGTTATTATTATAATGTTTGCCACTCGGAGAAGGTATAAGGGAAGGGCTGTTGTTATTATAGTTTTTTCCCAACCAGAACCCACGGAAGAGGGAAAGTTGTAGTTCTGGTTCGGCAGAGGACCCTGGAGCTCAGGAATTGCTCTGTAATATACAACCCAACTTTGAGAAAATCTTTTATCCAAGAACCTCAAAGAACTTAGGCCACTTCCCAGACTGCCCCAGTCTCTTCCCACCAGTGACCTGGATTCTGGCCCTGGTCTCTTGGTGCTGATAGGTTGGTTTCTGCCTGATTTTGCTAGGCCCAGAAGTATAATCTGGATTATTAACATTTACACCATCACTTTCTTAAATCTAGACAAAAAAAGCAAATAACCCCCCCCCGGTTTGTAACATTTGAAGATTTGCAAGGTGTAAATGCTCACCCTGAAAATTTAACAAATGGCTCTTGAGAGCTGGCACACACTGGCTCTAACCCCTTGCCTGCCCACTCCACACCTTGCGGGTGTGTGTGCCTTCCCTTCCTTCAGCCCTCTGTGTGTCTGCAGGCCCCATTAGAACAGAAGTTCCTGGAGGGCAGGCTTTGTCTTGCTTGCTTGAATTTATATCCCAAGAGCTTAGTACAGTGCCTAGCACATAGTAAGTGCTTAATAAATGTTTTGTCTATCTATGAATGAATAAAACATTTATTAAGTGGTTACTATGTGCAAAGTGCTCGGCTAAGTGCTGGGAATATAAATAGAAAAGTAAGACAGTCCCTGATTTTAGGATGCTCAAACTCTAATGGGGGAGACAACACATGGATCTATCTATCTATCATTATTTTATCCTTCCCGGCTTGTCCCCTCTCTCCCTCTTCACTCATCTGGCCAGTTTGGAATCCTTTGGGTCTCTTCTTGACTGCACTATGTGCTGCTACAGCCAGCTCCTATTATTTTCCATACTGCAGTGTGGAATCAATCAATAAGCATTCAATAAACCTTTATTAAGTACCTACTATGTGCCAGGCATAGTTCTAGGTCCAGGGGATACAAAGACAAAAGTGAAGCAGTTCCTGCTCTCAGGGACCTTCCATTCCATTGAGAGGGACAACATTTCCACCTTCTTTGTAACAGTATTAACTCAGTGACTTTGGGCAAGTCAATTGCCCCCTCTGAGCCACAGGTTTGATAACTGTGCAGCGGGGGCAATAATCTCTGCCGTGCCTACCTTCTTTGTAGGGCTGTCATAATACCTAGAGCTAATGTACATCTGAGAATTCTGTCAACTGTATATTGTGGTAGAAGAGGGAATTATGAAGGAAAGAGCTCACAAATTACCTTCTTGAGGGTCCAGAGAAGCTGTGATGGAGTCCTTCCACACCTCGTGTACCAGAGTCCCATTGTATACAATGGTCCAGGCTGTCATGTTCACTGAGACAGTCTTCCAGTCGTCACTCAGGTTTTTGAGCTGCAGGTTCACGTTGACCTCTTTCCCCACTTCCAGAGGGCCATTGACCTTGAACTTCCCAGAGATGCTGGGTGGCTTGGCTTCTTGGTTTTCTGCCCCAGCTGCTGTGGGGCCAAATGCCCCAGAATTGGGCTTCAGTTTCTGCAGAGCCTGCTTGAACACCTCCCTCTCCTCCTTGGAACCTGTGCAAAGGGGGAGGGAGAAGGTGTTGGAGGGAGTCTAAGGTGTTTGGAGGCGGCATTATAATAGTGGCAAGAGCACCAGACTGCAGGGTTTGAAGTCCAGTCTTGCCTTTGTTATTGATCTGCAGGGTGAGTTGCTTCCCTTCCCCAAGGAGTCTCAGTATCCTCACCCGTAAAACAGGGAAGTTAGACTCCTGGTCGATCTCTACTTAGCTTCCTTTTAGCTTTAAGATTCTAAGTTTGACTCGTTTCAATCCATAAATATTTATGAAGTATCTACTACAAGGCACTAGGGACACAAACATCAGTACAAAACAGATGCTATTCTTAAGGAACTTATGATCTCAGGACAACTCTAGGCCTGACACTCTATGTTCTAGGGTCCACTCCAGCTCTAACAACCTATATTTTAGGTTGTAACTGTCTGTGACTGTGAGCCAATGTAAAGCCCCAATCCCTTACACTGTCATACAAAATAAGGCATCTCAATGGAAAGACGGAAGATGGAATTATTGGCCCGCCCCTAATCTCCTCCTGTGTTGGCCCCAGGAAGGTTCAGCTCCAGCTTTCAAGGGAGAATAGTCAATAAGATTACCAGAGCAGCCAGTTCCTTGAAGTGTTGGTTCCTCTTGGCTTTTTCCCATCCTTCAGTCAAGATGCAGGCTGAACAACTGGGGCCAAGCGCTAGGCTGGTAACTGTATTTTTGTGCCCAAGCTGTGTGCAGAAAGAGGCTCCTACTGGGGCTGGGGCAACGTAGGTCAGCTGCTGGGGTTTGCCCAATGATCTGGACTTCCTACTCCTGTTTTCAGTCTTTAGCATTTTTGATATGCAAAATGCTTAGCAGCTACTTTTACGAGCTACTCCTTGGGGCAAAGTTAGCGTCATTAGGTGAGGAAATTGAGGCTGACTGGTCAAATGACTCGGCTTCATGTCACGTAGGGGCTGGGCTGTGGCAGAGCCCAGAACCCAGGTTAGGTCACCTGGATGCCACTGGGTCATTTTCCCCCTTAAAGGGTCCAGTAAGGGGGTAGAAGTAGCCAATCCAAGCTGCATGGGGCCAGTCGGGGAAAAAGCAGTGGACCAACAGCCAGGTCCTGGATCTGCCAATGACTCTTGTGTGACCTTGGGTAAATCATTTCACATTTCTGAGTTTCAGTTTTCTCATCTGTTAAATGGGGTTAATAATACCTGCCTTGCCTACATCATAGGGCTCTTGTGAGGCAAAAATAAGAGGCTGTATATGAAAACTTACATGCAAATGCTTCCCTTTGTAACTACACTTTATAAAGTGGTTGTTACAATTAAGTTGTGGTCTATTTGTTAAATAGTTCTTTTGTTTCTAGTCTCACCTTTTATTCTAGGCTTTTTGCATTAACATGACATTAACTTGGAATGAGTCAACTCTCACATTTACCTCTTAGGTCACATGGGACATTTATTTGCTGAGACCTATTTTCATTCTGAACTCTTAGGCACTTCCAGAGGGAAGTTCTTTGTGACTGTGGACTGGGGGACAGTCTCTACCCTTGGTTATAGAGTCTCTTCAGAATAGTGACATAAAGCTGATGTAGTTGTGATTGTAGGTGGGGATGGAGCAGGCAGTGTCTGTATGCAAAGGAATCTTCTTCCTGGCACTGATTAAGCCCATGACTATTTCCTACATAAGAACCATAAAACAGAGAATATCAGAGCTGGAAGAGACCTTAGAAAAGATGATGTTAGCTCCAAAAGGGACCTTACAGGTCATCTACTCCAACCCTCTCATTTTATGGATGAGAAAACTGAAGTCTGAAGAGAATAACTTTATCTAAAGTCATGCAAGGAGTTGATAGCACAGCCAGGGTGAGACCTCAGCCACCTGACTGCCAGTCTACTATTCTTTTCATTATACTCTCTTGTCTGTATTTTGAATCAGTGTGTGTTAGGGATGGGAGCAATTGTTTGTGTAAGGGTAGGAGGCTATCTGGAGTTAGGCAGGAGAGAGGAAGAATCAAAACTGCTGTGTTAATCCTCTGAATTGGGATCAGCAAACAGGAAGTTTTGGGCATTAACTGTAGGGATAAGCTAAGCTGGCAGGGGTTGTGGATGGGCCCAAAGCAGTCTTAGAAAGGGAAGAGGGAGAGGGAGTAGAAAGAAATGGAAGAAGAGGACAAAATCTAGAGAAAGGAGGGAAAGAAAGATAAAAAGGAGTTAATAAAAAATATACGCCTAGGAATCCAGAGACCTTGATTTTAGTCCTGGCTTTATTACTAATAAGCTGGGTGACCTTAGGCAAGTCACCTCTCTGGGCCTCAGTTTTCCTATCTGTGGAATTCGAGAGTTGGATTATATTACATCTCTAAAGTTCTTTTCAGTCAGAACCTTATACATTCTATGTTCTCAGGTCTATTCTGTGTTCCTTTTAGTTCTGATATTATGTGGTCTATGTCTTCAGTGACATTTTAAAATTCTACAGTGTAAGGTATCTCCCAGCAATGACATTCTTTTTCTAGGCTCTAAGGAACTTTCGATGATTGCGTCCATTCTGTGCTTTAAGATTCCTTCTTGCTCTGACACAGACTGTAGTCTAGGATTCTACATGGATTATTTCAGGTGCCATTCTGTGAAGCCAGTGCCATAACTCATTCAGTTAGGAAATATTTACTAAGGTCTGTTGGGGACAGAGCTCTCTGCTAGGTACAACGACAAAGACGACCAAACATGGTCACTGATATTTTGAGGAGATAGTCACGGTCTAGACGGCCTTAATTTTTTCCCCTACTTTTCTTGCTTCCCTTCATAACACCATCTCCTGGCTTACTTTTCAGTGATTGTTGCTTGTAGGCATCATGGCCTTCTTTAGAGACAAGCCCCCCCCCCTTTTTGAGGTTGTTCAGATTATGTCACTTCACTGCTGAAAACTAAACAGGCTCCCTACTGCCTACAGGACACAACCCAAACACAATCTGGCACCTGAGGGCATCTACCACCTGGCTTCCCTTGGCCTTCCTGCCCCATTGTTACCTTCCAAACTGACAATTTGTTCTCCCTTTCTTAACATGGCCTGGATGCTTTTGTTCCCATTGATCCATATGCTAGAAAGCCTTATCTTTGACATTCAAAATCCTACTTACCTTTTAAGACCACCTCTTCCACGAAGCTTTTCCCGATCTTCCTGATTACTGCCATCTCTGTATCTCCATGATACTTTATACCTTGCTGACACTCATTTCACACTCCCTAAGAGAATCATTTGCAGACTTGGCTTCTACCTCCCCTAGCCAGCAAGCTTGAGGAGAACAGAGACCATGCCTTATTCATCTCTCTATCCCTTAGGACATCAAATACCAGGAGCTATCCAGAGCAGATGCTTATATATAGTTGCTAAATGAGTGAATGAGAGAGAATGAGTCCTGCCACGTTTGGAATCACAGGGCATGAGATGGATGGCCCTCTTCCTGGGCGTGACAGCCCTGTCTCTGGACCAGGGACCTCACCTTCAGCATATTTGTATTTGTCTGTGACATCCATGCGGGAATTGCTGCCCACGGCCTTTGTGCTGATGAACCTGCCCACAGAGCTAGTTTTGGAGGAGGTTTGTTTTTTGCTGTTATCAGAGTTGATAATCCAGGTGATCTGGTCAGCATTCACTTCCGAAAACACAAAGGGCATATCAAAGTCCAGGTTCACATCACCTTGCCGGATGGCAATGACAGAAGCAGGACCACACTGGAATATTCCTAGGGCACAAGGAGTCAGACAGAGCATGAAGATGCAGCCCAGGCATCCCCACCCCTGTGCCATTCCCTGCACCCTGAGAAGGCCCTTCAATTATGTCTATGTCCTTCCTTTTTCTCCTCTGCCTCTCCAGATCCCATCTGTCTCTCAAGAACCAGATCAAGTCCTACTCTTCCATGAAGTCTTCCTTGAACACCTCATCTCTAAAGGATTGCTCCCTCTTCTCACCTCTGATAGACTATACTGTCTGTACCACTCACTGAATTTTTGTCATACGCTTCCCAGGAGTGTTAGACTGAGGCCAGGAGCTCCTCAGGGACACAGACCATGCTTTCTGTTCTAATATTTGCTACCATATTGTAGCAGAGTTAAAGTGAGGCCTGGCAGGGCCAGGCTTCTACCCTTTGATGAGCACAGGCCCTAATTCTTATTTAAGAAGTGCCAGAACAGGAAGAAGGGTCATTAATTTGGGTGGGCCTACAGGACTGCATTAAAGAATGATCAGTGTGACACACAGGCTATAATAAAAAGCTAGGAACATTTTTGTTAAAGTATCAAACGATCAGTAGACTGAGGGCAAGGAACACATCCTATCTGAATTTTGTATCTTCTTTGGCCCCAGTAAGGCATTCTACATATAGCAAGCTCTTCAGAAATCTTTTCCCAATTGAATCCTTTACTATTAGGAAAAGTCAAAGCTGAGACAAGGCATTTATTTCTGGGCCATGTAATTCCGTGACTGAAACAGCAACAGACTTGCTGTCAGAAGACTTGAGGTCAAATCTTGAATTTCTTACTTACTATTTATGTAACTTTGGTTAACTCATGTCACCTTTCTGGGCCTCTGTTGCCTCAAAGGTAAAATGAGAGAATTGGATGACATGATATCCAAAGTCCCTTTCAATTCTAAGTCTTAGGATCCTATGAAAAGTGAATGACCTCTACTTTGTGGAATTGCTGAGTGCCTTAGTCCCGTGGAGAATTCAAAAGGAGATGACATGACCTCTGACCTCATGGAGCTCATTGTCTACACAGGGACCTGAGCCTCACAACAACGAGAAATTATGAGTCACACCAGGTTATGTGTGATCAGGGCCCAATGAGAAGTTAAAAAAATGAAGAGCTATTCAAGTCTATATAAAGAGGAACTTCTTTACAACCAAAGCTGTTAAATCCAAAGAATGGGCTGCTTTGGGAAGCAGTGAGCTTTCCACTGCTGGACGTCTTTAAGTTAAAGCTGAATGATGTGTCATCAGGGTTGTTATAGACAGGGCTGGACTAGTTAACCAATGAATTCTTTTCTAATCATAAAAATTTTGTGATCCGCTGAGTTCAAAAATGGGAAGGAGAGATCAATAAGGCCAGTGGCAGGGCCTTGAAAGATGGGTAGAATCTAGATCCACAGAGAGAAGGGGTGGGGGCATTACAGACACTGAGAAAAGATATGGAAACAGGAGAACAGAAGGCATGCTTGCATTTGGGATGGCATGATGGCCACTCTGGAACAGAGGATCTGAGTTTGACAAAAATGGGAGATAAAATTGGTACGTAGGCAGTGAGGATGGATTATGAAATTTAGACTTCATCCTGAGGGAAGAAGGGAGCCAATAAAAGTTTTTGGGCAGGGAATGACATATTGAAAGCAGTATTTTAGGAAGTTTCTCCCCGGCAAATGTTAAATCCCAGGATGGCTTCCTGAAACGTGTATCATGGCATGGGGTAGCTAGCTACCTTCCCCGCCTTTAAGTGGTATGGGGTCAGAGAATACAAATCCATTTTATTATCGGTCAAAACCAAACAGAATAAGAAAGCTAAATTTGCTAGGGAAAATATAATCTCAAAGACAAAGAAATAACTTTGATACCATTTGTATCATCCTCCCCATTTCTCTCCATTAGTCAAGGATATAAAAATTTAGCTGAACCATGACCAATCCAAGAACCAAGAAAAGTCAGACCAACTTAATCTTAGTAGATTACCTTGACTCTTCTCCTGCGGAGTTGCATCCAATACTTGCCATCCATTATATTGTGAGCTCAAGTCAATTCGAACAAACCAGGCTTCATTCCAGACATGAAAGTTCCTGAATAACCAGATCATAGTTAACTTAGATCATTAGGGTCAGGTCAACTAGCCCAATCCTCTTGTTTTACAGATGAAGGAAACAGTTGTTGTAGTAGAACTATTTCAGTAGCAGTTATTTACCACATGAACTTGAAAAGGAGATATTTCTCCCATAATGCAAAGAAAATCTGATCACTTGAGGGGCTTTCAAGTATGGGTTATAAACTAGATGGCCTGTGAAGCACCCCTGAGATTCTGTGATTCTGCTGCAGTGAATTCCAAAGCTATAAAGACCTGGAGTTGATCTGGAACCTCAAAGTAGCTCTGTCCATCTCTGCTCAACTCCCAGATTTGGAACGGAGAATAATTTCATTCAATCAACCAATATTTACTGAGCTTTCACACAAAGTCCTAGGCTCTGCATAGTTGAAGACAAAGATATACACCCCTGCTCCCCAGGAGTCTGATCTAGTGCAAAGAACACTGGACTTAGAAGGAGGGTTCAATTTCGGCCTCCTTCACTTACTACCTGATTGACCTCAGGCAAGTTTATTTTCCCTTCCTGAGTCTCAGATTCCTCATCTCTAAAACAGGGATAATGATATTTGTCCAGCTTTCCTTACAGGAATGTTATGAGGACTGAATGTGTTAATGGGTATGAAATCACTTTTGAAAAGCGCTACACAAATGTTACGTGACTACTTCTATTAGCAGAGATGATGATAATTTTAATAGAGAGAATAGGCATATACAAAGATAACTATACAATCCAATAGACTGTATGTCAACTCTCCCCAAGACAATAACTATCACAAGGGCTCAGGGAAGGGAGGGAGCACTGTGGCTTGGGATGGTCAGGGAAGGATTCTTGGAGATTCAACTTGACCATGGGATCACAGACCTGGAAGGGACCTCAGAGGTCATCTAGTCCAACTCCCTCACTTTACAGACGAGGAAGTTGAGTCCCAGTGAGGTTAAATGACCTGCCAAGGGTCAAACAGTGCTATCTACAATCCGAACCTAGCCACTGCATTCAATCAGTCCTCAGAATCTGACACACAGTAGGCACTCATAAATGTTTACTGAATTGAATTAGAGCTCTGCCTCTAGGCTGGGAGTTGGGATCAAGCCCTTGGGACAAAACTGCTTTTGCAAAGGGGTGTTTATCTGTAAGGGTCTTCATTCACCAAGCATTTGTTAAGCATTTACTATGTGCCAGGCACTTTGCTAGGTGCCTCGGATATAAAACTACAAATGAAACTAGTCTTTGCCCTTCAGGAGCTTACATTTTACTGGGGGAATGCAACACGTATACAAGTAAGTAAATACAAAGTTGTATGAGAGAACCTTGATAATGGATATGGGGACCAGGAAAGGTTTTGTGTAGGAGATGACATCTGAGCTAAGCCTGAAAAGAAGCTAAGGATCCTAAGAAGTAGAAGTGAGGAGGGAGTACATTTTAGGCATGATACTTTATATAGTTTTAAGGTCTGTAAAGGGCTTTGCAAGTATTATCTCACTTTATCCTCACAACATTCTTGGGAGGTAGGCCATGTGAGTTGGACAGATGATCACTGAACCAATGAAAATTAATGAGACCACATAAAAGGTAGAGTATAGAGAAAGAAGAGGGCCCAGATCAGACCCTTGGGAGCCACTCACAATTAGATGCTGAACTTGAATGATGAATCATCAAAGGAGTCCCAGAAGGAACATTCAGATAGACAGGAGGAAAACTAGGAGGAAACTGTCATAGAAATCCAGGGACCACCCAGGGGATAGTAAGCAGTGTCTAATGCTGCAAAGAGGTCAAGAAAGATGAGGACTGAGAAAAAAAGTTGGGTTTAGCAATTAAGAGTCTTGGCCTGAAAGGGAAATGTTGAGGTTGAGTTGATAGGTAGCAATTTCTGCTCTGTTACCCATGGATAAGAAATTAAAGTAATATTCTGTGAGAACTCGGACTATTCTTGGCAGATACTTTGCTATTTTGGGCTCAAAAAACTCACAGAAACTGGAGTTGGAAGGGACCTAAGCATACAAAATATTAGAATATAGAAAGCAAAAAAGCAAACCTGGCATGGATAGATCTTAGACCATAAAATGTGAGGGCTAGAAGGGATCTCAGAGGTCATCCAGTTCAATCAAGACCTAGAGGGGTGAAGTTACTTGTCTAAGGTCACACCATTTTTCAGTTCCATATTCTATTACTATACCAGACTGGCTCCAGTATGTACATTCTTATCTCAGTGAGTAGCTCAGAAAGCAATTCCTGTTTCACAGGTTCTGTGACTATGGAAATAGTAACAAGTCAGGGGTGGGAAACATTTGTAGGGAAAGTTTACAGGGAAAGTCATAGCAGGCAAATTTCCATCATTCCAGACTGGAAGTATAGAACATGCCATTTCTCTATTTTACAGTAAGGCAAGTCACTTCATTTCTTTGGGCCTCAGTTTCCTCATGGGCCTCAGTTTCCTCATCTGTACAGTGAATAATAGGGAAAGACTGCATAATCTACGGTCCTTTCCAGATCTGACAGTCAATATTCTAAGGGTCTGACCGTCAGTGTTTTATGGTTGATGACCTTACAAATGAACTAGAGGTCTCATAGGTCATGGACTAATTTCCTAAATTTCTATTCCTTAAAGGGTACCTGACAGCATTCTGTCCTGGGGGAGGGGAATATCTCCCAGGTCTGTAGCCTATGTTGCACTGACAGACACCCAGGAATGTGTTCTCTGGGAAGCAGGGCTTTAAGAAAGACCAGGTGAGGTGAGTATTCATCTTTGAAGGTATGAAGCTGGGGGTGGAAGGGGGCTGAGGTGGCTGGCTGATGGGTCAGAGGTGTGAAGGTACCTGATTGAGTCTGAGCTAAGGTATGAGGATACTTGTCCAATCTGCCTAAAGCAGCCTGTTCCTGCCCTTTCTTTTCTCCCAGGGATTAGGTTGTGCAGCATTCTACAGAACATGGCATGACCTGGAGCACTTACTGCTTCTACCATTCATGGCAAGCTGCATTTTTGTAAAAAATAACACCTGCTCTCTCTCCAACTGGATTATAAGTGCCTTAAGGGCAGAGTGTGTCTTGTTCATCTTTTAACTTCAACACACTCAATGTCCTCCAACTTTTATCACCTAATATACACAGTGGGTGTTCAAAAAATGTTTGTTGTTTATGATTGGGTTGATGTTATCAGGAATAACATAAGCCTTGAAAATATTTTATTGTTAGATAGTTGGTCAGGGGGAGATGGGGGAGAAAGATAAAGAGTTAGAATAAATAGCCATTCAGGTGCCTTCTGAGTCTGACCCTCTATTATCCTATGAGTCTAAGAAAAAAGGATTTTTTCCCTCAGGTACTCAGTACCAGGGGAAACATTTAAGGGCTACCAGGACAAAATAGAAACAGTGCTGGGTTCAGAGTCAGGGGACCTGGGTTCAAGTCCATGCCCTCTTATATATGACCAGGGTGGCCTCGGAAAAGTTGCTAATAAGGGGGTTGGACCAGATGACCTCTGAGATCCCTTTTAATTCTTAATCTATGATTCTTGGAATAGCCCCAATCCTGCCTCAATGAGCCCGGAGCTGGGCTTCCAAAGAGCTCCTTAAGTACAGGAAATATGCAATCCAGTTTGTGGATTTAGAAAACCAAGGCGACTCAGAGACAAATGAAACGTACACAAAGACACGTACACATAACAGAAACATCAAGGTAAAAGTTAACCACAGCCTAAACTGTTTCAGCTGATTTGGTTATGCTCACTGACCGGGCTGGGCCTGAGGCTTCATTTATGTTAGCAGACAAAGGAGTCACAGAAAAGCCCTGGGGAAGTAGATACTGAGTGGAAGACTCTCTCTGCCATCTGGTGTCAAACTATGGGATGAACTCCGTGGTCTAAAAATGAGATTCAACCCTTTAGCTGTTGCTCTGTATTTGAGGACTGTTAAGGCTGGAAGGGCCCTGAAAGATCATCTGGCCCAACTGGAGCTCATTTTAGAAATGAGAAAACTGTAGTGAGAATTAGAGAAGGCATTTGCTCAAGGTTATACATGAAGCAAATGGGTTCCTAATTCTCAGTCAAGTACTTTTTCCACTTCTAGGGTTCCACCCTTGGACAAATATATTTCCTACCTCCTCACAATCAAAAAAAAATTTGGCTTTGACTTGAAGTCTGTTTGGGTATGTTGGGGCTGTTCTATTTTCTGACTTGGGTGTTTGGTGGGGGCAGGGGAAGGAAGGCTCAAATTTAAGAAAAGTTCTTTGAGGAACACTAAAGTTTCATCTGAGGGACTGACACCTTGTGTTGGCTCAATATTGCTTTGCTTCTGATCTGACCAGCAAGATGGACACAATAGGGTGCCCTCCCAAAGGGAGGTCAGAATGGGGTATTCTGACCATCTTGGCATCATGAAATATGGACTGGTCTGCCCTGTGGTGATCACCTTGCTCAGGATACAGTTCAGCAAGGTGTACCAGTGATTTTGGCTAAAGAGGGGGTGACTCCTTTCCCACCAGCCCTGTGATCAGATGCCACTGATGCCAACTGGAGATAACTGGGAGAAGGCCAGTGACAGACCATGATTACAACTTACTATACTGTGATTTATAGGTCCTTGAGATAATATCAGCTAATCAGGGAAGGGGGAACTCTGTGCAATAATGGATCAGAAAATCACTTTGGGTTCTATGGTATCACAGAATCATAAGAGGTGAATGGGAATTTGAGGCTTCTAACTTATACATGATCATGAATCCCTTCAATTATATATACACCATGGGTATTATAGCTTACTTAAGTATTATTAGCTTACATAACAAATCAGTTTATCCTCTTGTTAGATGGTTCTGTTTGTCCTTGGAATAGTGAATTCTTATTATACTGAGCCAAAATCTGAGACCCTGAAACATCCCCTTACTGGTTCCAGTTCTGCCTTCTAGAGCCACCGAGAAATAAGCCTGCTTCCTCATTCCCATGATAGTGTCAGATAGCTGAAGACAACAATTACATTCCCACCCAAGTCTTCTCCAGGCTAAATACCCCAGATTCCTTCAACTGATCCTCATATTTAGGGGGTGGCTAGGTGGCACGGTAGATAGAGCAGCTGGGCCTGGATTTGGGAACACTTGAGTTCAAATCTGGCTTCATATGATCCTAGGCAAGTCACCTAACCCCTCTTTGCCTCATTTTCCTCATCTGTAAAATGGTGATAATAATAGCACCTACCTCCCTGAGGATCAGATGACATAATAATTGCAAAGCACTTAGCACAGTGTCTGGTGCACAGTAAGTGCTATAGAAATGGCAGCTATCATTACATGTCATGATTCTGAGGCCCCTCCCCATCCTGACCATTCTCCTTTCTTTGACCTGTTCCAGCTTGTTGATGAACTTTCTGAAATGTGGTGCCAGATGGATTCTGACCAAAAATAGAGTTGCATTAATATAGTTTAGGATAAAATCAAGATTATTTATTACCTGTTCTTCACAGGATTCCACTAAACACGAATAGTATTTGTATTGTGCTATAAATTCTTGCAAAGACAGGTCCTAATTACCTACCAAGCCTAAATGACTCTAGGCCTTCTTTCCCCTGATAGTGCTGGGATTAAGAGAAAGAGGGTGTGGCTTCCCTGGGAGGAGCAGCTGCTGGGAGGGAAGAGACCTCTAGAGAATCAGAATTTTTAAGATGACTTTAGAGATCATTTGATCCATTCCCCCCAATTTATATAGGAGGAAACTGAACCCTAGAGGGTAAATGACTTGCCAGGGGCACAGAGCCAGGTAATGGCACAATTAGGGTAGGACCCACATCTTCTGATCTTTAGTTTCCACTACCCCTGGCAAATAAGAGAAGGGGGTGGGGATCAGATCCCACAGCTTTCTGTTTAGTATTCACATAGACTGGGGGGAGGAGTAGCGGGGGGGGGGGCACACGCACTGAGGGATCTTCAGGCTGCTTCTGGAGGAACATCCTGACATAAGCCCTGGCCTCCTACAGGGTTGATGCAGAGTCGGGGGCTATACGGCTACATGCAGAGCTGCTCTGCTGGTATATCTGGATGGGCTAGGCAGGTGTGGGGGTTAGGGGACTGATGTGAAATTCCGCCCAGAGCTTCCCACTGCAACCCTCATAGACTTCTTAAGGCATTTAAAATGGCATCAGGTGGCAGAGCAGAATTCTGCAAAGAGAACTGGAACTCAGGAGGTCTAGGTTCTAGGTTTGGTTCTGCCACTTTGCTAGTTGTATCTTGGGCAAATAACTCAACCTCTGTGAGCCTCAGGTTTTTCCTAAGTAGACTGAAAGGTCTGGATTAGATATCTCCAGGAAACCTTCCAGTTTTAACCTTCTCTATTCTGTGCTCCCTTTAAGCTCTGAAATGTTCCAAGGTCCCAGCAATTTAATACATGTTGGCTCTGAGGTCGTTTTCAGCTCTGATATTCTATTTTCTAGATTAGCTCCCAGTTTTAAGTTCTAAGAACTCTTCTAAGCAAAGTTTTTACAATTTTAAAACTGTCTGCACTAAGTGAAATTTCTAAAATACATTTTTCTTTTGATTAGGCTTGATTCCAAAGAGTGAGCAACCATTGTGATAGCGGGTTTTCTGAGTAACCTGTTACCAAAACACTACATTGTGTGTTCCATTCTGTCAGATCATGTGCTGAAATAGGTCAGAATGGTTTCCTCTTAGAGGCGTCATCAGTCTGTCTGTCATTGACAGTCTGCGTTTCTCCTCCTCCCTCTGTAACCCTTCACCCCACATGTAGAGCTGAGTCATTGAGGAACAATACATCAAGGAGATGTCTGAGTTTTGTGGAGTTGGTACAGAGGACAGGAGAGGTGCTTACCAAATGCTGTCGCTCCCTCTGTCTAGGGGGTTTCCTAGAGCGTCATAGTAGACATCGATGGTCAGGTTGCGGTCCGTGTCGTGGGCTGAGTTAAAGTTGGTGATCACCCGGGAAGGAATCCCCAAACACCGAAGCACTGGAAGTCAAAAACCAGGGAGACAGCTTAGATGATGCTGACGCCGACACCGACGATGGTGGTGACGATCTCCATGTATATAGTGTTTTACTGTTTACAGAAGCATTTCCTCACAATAATCTTACGGGCTAGGTTGGTGGTGCAGTGGAGTCAGGAGATCTGGGCTTGAATACAGGTCCGACACTTGGTTATGTAGCTGTTGGCAGCTCAGCTCAGTTCTCTGAACCACAGCTCCCTCAGCTATAAAACGGGGCCAACAGCGCTCATGCCACAGGGCTGCTGGGAGGAAGGCGCCCGGTAAGCCTTACAGCACCATTTCTCACCTCTATGCCCCCAGGCTCTGCAGTTTCATCCCCTGTGAGTGCAGGTCACAACCTCCCTATAATTTAGCAGAGGGTTACTAAGTGTTGCTGTGGTCTGGCCAACCGCATGATTCTCTCCACATTTAGTTACATTACTCTTTGGATAAGTCTATTATTTTCCCCCTTTCTATAGGTAATAAGAAGATGATAACAATAACTTACATTTATATAGCAGTTTAAGGCTCATTGAACTCACAGCAGCCCTGGTAGGCAGGTGGTACAATATGATTATCCTCATTCTACTGAGTCTCAGTGATGTTAAATTCACAAAGGGAATTTAACAAAGTCAGAACTGGAACCCAAGACTCCTGACTCCTAATTCAGGGATGGGAGTTGGGGACAAGCTTTTGAGAGTGAGTTCACTACTCTGTACTGACCCAGCCAGGCTGCATTTCCCCCAGGGTACCTGTATTCAGGGTCCCAGCAAAGACCCAACATTGGCCAAAGCGGACAGGCTGGAAACGATTTTTCTTCCATTGCTTCAGGATCTCCACACTGCCATTCCAGTTCCTAGGGTCCATGCCACCAGTGTAATCTCCACTCCAGTTCCCAGATAACACACCATTATCATCATTGCCATTGATCTGAAAAACACCTGTGTCCAGTCAGTTCCCCATGTGGAGAGGAGGAAAGGTGGCAATGTGTGGAGAGTGGATGAGGAGAGGAAGAAGTCTTAGAAGAGAAGGAGAAGAGCTCAGTATGGCGTAGAGCAGAGGTGCCCAAACTTATTTGGCCTACAGCCTCTTTTTCAAAAAAAATTACTCAGTGTCCCCCTGGAAATCAAACTTGCTTTAACCCTTTAATTTTTTTAAAAAATTTGCATCATTTCAAAAAATACATAACATTTTTTTAAAAAAATGACACATCTTAAATTTAATAATTTATTGTAAATTTGTGGTTTTTTCCTGCACTGAAATTCTGATGATGCAATATTGTGTCATGTAACCATGTAGTATCATATTGTAAACAAGTCATTACACACACATATTCCTGCCCATGCATGCTGTACTTCCCAATAGTGCATGACATGCTTGCCTGCCAACACTTGCTTGTTAAGACCTCTTGGTGGACTTGACCACTGATTGGTTTATAACTTGCATTTTGTGTGTTTATTTGGAAAATAATGTAATCACTACGATATTAACTCTGTTACACAACAGTTAAAACACGTATGAATGGTTTTTCAAAATTTTCTTCTCTTCTTATGTTTCCATTACCCCCTTATTTTTATTCAACACCCCCCAATTGTTCTCGAGGCTATTATGGCCCCCACTCCATGGTTCTAGGGCCCCCAGGGGGTGGTACTGCCCACTTTGGGAACCTCTGAAAAATAGTGCCTTGGGAATCAAGACACCTCAACTCTCTGCATGGGTTTGGGCCAGTCACTTTCACTCTCTGAGCTTCAGTTTCTACCTCTATAGACTTTGACGTTCTCCGTATTACCCTGACTCTTTATGAATTAGCAATAGCATGGGAAATTTTATGTCAATTTTTTAATTTAAATCTATTAAAATCTTTCTGTATTAAAGGTATTTCCTATAAACAACCTATTGTTGGATTTTAATACATTTTGTAACCATTTCTTTTTGTCAAGCAGTTCAGTTAATTTACACTTAACGCTATAATCGTTAAATCTATTTTTCCCTTTCATCTTTTTTTTTTTTTTTTTTTTGCTGAAGCAATTGGGGTTAAGTGACTTGCCCAGGGTCACACAGCTAGTAAGTGTCAAGTGTCTGAGGCCGGATTTGAACTCAGGTCCTCCTGACTGCAAGGCCAGAGCTCTATCCACTGCACCACCTAGCTGCCCCCCTCTCATTCTTTATTAAATTATTTTTAGATTTGCTGGAAGGGAATATTCTTGTTGTTACTATTATTAACCAAACTTGTCAAAACCATTAAAATAAATTTCCTCTGTCTTATACTACTAATCATATTCATGCAAAAGTCTTTTAATTTCACATAATCAAAATTATGTATTTTATCTTTTGTGATCCATTTCTAGTTAAAAATTCTCTTCCTAACCATAGTTGTAAAATATATCTTATTTCACTTTATTCTAACTTCTTTATGGTGAAACCTTTTATATTTAGGTCATATTTCTATTTTGAGCTTATCTGTGATGTATGGTATAAAATGATGGTCTAAACTTATTTTCTAGGGCAAGTAGGTGGGGCAGTGGATAAAGCTGGGCCAGAAGTCAGAAAGACTCATCTTCCTGAGTTAAATCTAGCCTTGTCTAACTTACTAGCTGTGTGACCCTTGGCAAGTCACTTAACCCAGTTTACCTCAGTTTCCTCATCTTTAAAATCAACTGGAGAAGGAAATGGCAAAACCCCAAACAGGATCATGAAGTGTTAGATATGACTGAACAACAACAAACCTAATTTCTGCCATACTGCTTCCCACTTTTCCTGGCAGTGCTTGCCAGATAGGGAGTTCTTCCATACGTAGTTTATATTCTTGGGTTTAATGAGTTATTGAAATAGACGGATTTGTTTATATATTATGTGCCATTGATATGCTTTTTTCTTGTTTAATTTTTTTTACTAGTACCAGTTTTACAATATAAAGTCTTTACAATATAAAGTCTGGAAGTATTATTCTCTCTTCATTCTTCTTTTTAAATTTTATTTCAATTAAGATTCTGTACCTTTTGTTACTCCAAATGAATTGTTATTATTTTGTACGGCTCTACAGACTCCTTTGTTAGTTTCATTAACACAGCACTAATTTTTAAATTAATTTAGGTAATGCTGTCATTTTATTATATTCGTATAGCTTAACCACGAGCAGTGACTATCTCTTCAATTACTTGTCATTCTTTATTCTCTTAAAGAGTGCTTTGTGATTGTATATCTATATCTATATCTTGAGTGTTTCTTAGTAGACTGACTCCCAGATAGTTTGCATATTTTGTAGTTATTTTGAATGGGCTTTCTTTCTATTATTTCCTCTGGATTTTGTTACTGCTATACTATTAAAGATACAGATTTTTAAAAACTCTACTTCACTTTTTTCAGAGAAGAGACTTATTCTGAAATGTTTTCGCTTTTATAAAATGACGGGGGTGAACTAAGCTTTGACAGTTAATGTTTCAAGGCCTCTTCCAGCAGCTAATGTCTATGATTCTATTTAGAACAAGCAGCCCAGAGATTAGTGCTCCCCTGATTGCAGTTGGGCAAATCTTACAAAAAAAATCTTACACCCTGCCTCTCATTTTGATGGGGCCATCATTTGAGATCATAAGATATGTTTATAGACAGGCCGAGATGAAAGATTTCGCCATCTATCCCCATCTGCTGAATCACCAGGGTCCCAGCATGGAAAGTAGTAATCAGCTGGGTTACCCTGGGGCTGTGCATGTGGTAATTAGTGCAGTGCACCCAGCCCAGCCCAGCTGTGAGTTTGAGAGGGATCATCTCCAAGGTGTAGCTCAGGAAACTCTGGGGAGATAAAGCAGTTTGCCTGAGGGGCTAGGAATGAGTCAGCAGCAGCAGCTGAAGCCCAACTTGGAGAATGTGCAGGCTGCAGGCTTCAGCTTTTCTGCACAAATCTCCCCTGATCTTTGGTTTGTTTTACTTTTTTTTTTTTTGGGCTAGGCAATGGGGTTAAGTGACTTGCCCAGGGTCACGCAGCTAGTATGTGACTATGTGTCTGAGGTCGGATTTGAACTCAGGTCCTCTGAATCCAGGGCCGGTGCTCTATCCACTGCTCCACCTAGCTGCCCCTCCCCTGATCTTTGGCTTGGCTTTCAGTGCTCTCGCTTCTTCTGAAACCTCAGCTTTCAAAGTCTCACCTGCCCTCTGAAGCCTTCTTTGACCACCTTAAATGTCTATTGATTTTTAGAATATCCAAGTTATAAAGGGGCAGCTGGGGCATAGCAAGGAGAATGCCAGAAAACAAAGTGTTTTCTGGAGGAAGGAAGCCACTTAATAAACGCTGTTGCTTCTTAATGCCGAGAATACAGAATTATATGCTTCCAGTGGCAGGTGACCTTAGGGGTCATGTAGTCCAATCCCCTCCTTTCACAGGTAAGAAATCTGAGGCCCAAAGCAGTTGAGTGACTTGTCCAAGGTCACACTGCTGTGATTCAAACCCAGTTCTTCTCATTCCAAATCCAGAGATCTTTCTACCTCACCATGATGCCCTGACTTCCCCCCTGTCATTGACTAAGCTTTATGTTAGGTATGTCCCTTCTTTGTTACAGGTCTCCGTCATGTCCTCTTGTAAAATGAGGATGCTGAGTGAGCCGATTTCTAAGGTCTCTGACTTTGGAACAGTCAATGAATTAGGGGCACCTAGGTGGTGCAATGGATAGAGCACTAGCCTTGGAGTCAGGAGGATCTGAGTTCAAATCTGACCTTAAATACTTACTAGCTGTGTGACCCTGGACAAATCACTTAACTCCAATTGGATCCAAAAGTCTATGAATTATTTGAAGAGACTTTAGTGACAAAGATAGACAGAATACAGGGCTTCTGGCTAAGCGTTTTGAAGACAGTAGTCTCCAGAAAGTGGGAGGGCAAAGTGGGGATTTTGTGGTGATGTTCTGAAGGCTCATCAGTAGAGATGCTGGCATCCTAGACCAGAGAGGCAGGGTTTCTGACCTGGATCTAAGAAGTCATTTCAATGAACTTTTTAAAATGTTAAAAGTTAAAAAGTTCAAAGTCAGAGAGATTGCTTTACCTTTTAACCTTTTGGCTAAGTCAATTCACCAGCCAACTGGGCTAATTAACAAGATGAAAGGTAAAGAGATTTCTAGTTAATTAACTAGGTGACAGGTGACAAGTTAAAGCCATCCCTTTGACTTTGAACTTTTAAATGTTTGTAGGGAGCCAAGTGGTACAATAGAAGGTGCCCCACTGAGAGTGAGGAGCCCTGGACTGCAGCTCTGACTGTGCTTGTAATTCTGGGTTTGACCTTGGGTGGATCACTTCCTTTCTCTGGGCTGCAGCTTTCCCACATGTAAGACAAAAGTGATGAACCACTGAGCTCAAAGATACTCTCCAGTTCTAACATTCTGTGATGCTCAGATTCTTTAACTTCTATCACGAAGGCCGAACCAGTTCCAAGATACCAGGCCACTCTCACAGGAAGAGTGGAGAAGCTAGAGGTGCCTTGATGAAGCTTCCTGAGGACAGGGCTATACCAGAAATGTGCTCTTGTAGAGCCCCCACTACAGCCTCCTGGGACAGACTGGAACTGGGAACTCTATCCATCCTTAGAGGCCCAGCTCCCATAACACTTCATCCAAGAAAATTCCTCTGAGCCCACCTGCCCCCTATCACCAAACATACGCAATCAAATGCTTTCCCATGAATACTTAGGACAACTGGTCTGTTATCACCATGTATTTTGCAGAAGGGTTACTTTTTGTCTATGTCTCATCTCTTTTATTGGATTATAAGCTCAACAGGGATGGTACAAGAGAAAGAACATTGGATTTGGAAGACCTGAGTTTTCTTTTTTTTTTCTTTTTCCTCTAGGCAATTGGGGTTAAGTGACTTGCCCAGGGGCACACAGCTAGTGAGTGTTATGTGTCTGAGGTACGATTTGAACTCAGGTCCTCCTGATTTCAGGGCCGGTGTTCTATTCACTCCGCCACCTAGCTGCCCCTGAATCTTAGTTTTCTAATTATTATCTATGTAACCTTGGGAAAGTCAATGAACCTCTCTGGGGCTCAGTTTCCCCATATGTAAAATGAACTTTGTAACATCTCAGGTCCCTTCCAACGCTCCATCCTGTCATGTGCTAGGGTAGGGGGTGTGTGTCTTTTTCTTAGTATCTCACCTATAGCCTGGGATAGTACAGAATAGTTGTTTAATAAATGCTTGCTTGCTTGCCTGATGAATGAATGAAGGCTTTTGCAGGATGTGGCAGAGCTGGGGCCAGGATAAGAACAGTTCACATCTCTAAAGCTTTTTGTGGTTTAAAATGCACTTTCCTCACAATAATACCTAAGAGGGAGGAGATATAAGGATTGCTATCCTTATTTTATAGATTAGGAAATTAAAGCTCAGAAGGGGAAGTCATTTGCCCAGGATCACCCAACCAGTGAGTATTAGAGCTGGAAATGGAATCCAAGTCTTCTGATTCCAAGAACAGGCACTTTCCAGAGCCTCCAGCTGGAGGCAGCTAGGTGACACGGAAGACAGAGTGCTGGGCCTAGAGTTAGGAAACCCTGAGTTCAAATGCAGCCTCAGTTGTGTGACCCTAGATGAGTCACTTAATTTCTGTCTGACTCATTTTCCTCAACTGCAAAATAGGGATAACATTTGTAAAGTGCTTGGCACAATGCTTGGCTCATAGTAGGTGCTGTATAAATGCATATTCCCTTCCCTTCCCCATGCCATGTGGAACATTGGAGGAATGTCCTAATGTCCTCTCTCCTTTCTCTTAGGCTGGGTTCTTGCTTTTAACACTACTAGACTTTGTAGACTAAACCCTGCCTTGCTTTCTGGGCCTCCTGGGCAGAGGCCCTGGCCACACTGACCATAAAGCCAGAAGAAGAAGAACTATGAACCAGCGTCAGAGTTAGAATTGTCTAGGACCTCAGTTACGGGCTGGATAATACTTTTCTTACCATGCCACTCAGTACTCGACCAATGTATTTAGGGTCATTTCTTCTGGCCACATCAGTGATGGGGTCACGGCGAAAGTTGAGGCTCCTGTCCAGGATCATGAGGGAAATGTTCAGAATGTCTTCTTCATACTGTTCAGAGACAGAAGCCTGGGGTTACTACTCGATATGTAACTTGTAATGAGGGAAGGAAAGAGCCCTCAGGGAGGGCCACAAGGTAAGCTCCAGGCTCTCTGCTGGCACCCATGCAGGAGCAGCCAAATGATGCTCTTCTTGTCTCCTCCTTGAGCTGACTCACCCAAAATGTAGGAGAAAAGTGTCCCGGGTTCCAAATCTGCCACTAACTTGTGTAGCTTTACAGAGGGGACTTGATCTCTTGGTTGGACTAGATAATACCCAAGGTTTCTTCCAGCTCTAAATCCTATGACCCTATTAAAAAATCTGAGATAATTTAGGGGTTCAGGCTGGAGGATGGGTTTGCGCTGCTGTGTAAGAATTTGAAAGACATGAAGCAGTAGCTATCCATACCACCAGAAAGCCAGCCAGTATACTAATTTATTACAATGCTGTCATCAAATCTAAAGTCATTGAGGCTATCAGAGAACCACTGAATATTATAGTTAGAAGTAGCCTTAGAATATAAAGCTTAAAATATTAGACTTAGAAGGGCCCTTAGATCACTCATAGCCCTAGAGCTAAAGGTGACCAAAAGCCAGATGATCCAAAGTCCTCCTTTTTGATTGATTAGGAATCTGAGACCCAAAGAGAGGGGCCATCCCCAGAACTCACCCCATAGACCTTTATCAGTCTGTACAATTGATTAATTGCCCCTGGGTCACCTCCCCCCACCCCAGGGTCCTGTTGTCTTTCCAACCCTCTCTTTCCAACCCCTGAGAGGATGAGGGTCAGACTATGTCCTCTCCCACAGAGACAGAACCTGTGGTCAGACTGTCCTCTTCAGTGATGCTGTCCACTGGACCCTCCCGAACTGTTTTTGTCCTAGGTGAAAACAGTTCTAGTCATGGCTCTGAACACTAGTCATAGAATGCTAAAGCTAGAAGGGACCTTCTACACAGATCCTACATTTAGAGCTGGAAGGGACCTTCAGGACCTACAGCCTAGTCTAACCCTTTCATTTTACAGAATGGTGAGTTAGAAAAGTCCTTATACTACAGAATGTCAGAGTTGGAGAGTACCTTAGAAAAGAAAGGGTTTTAAGCTCTTAATATGTATTAATAAAAGTAAATAAGGTATTCATTAAAAGCTAAGAACTGCACTAAGACTTTTGGGACACCTTGTAGAATATTAAAGGTGAAGAGACCTTAAAACAAAGAATGCTAGAGCCAGAAAAGATCTTAGAGATAATATCCAACCCCTAGAGACACATAGGTAGCACAGTGGATAGAGCATGGGGCCTAGAGACGGGAAGATCTGAGTTTGAATCTGGTCTCAGACACTAGCTACGTGACCCTGGGCAAATCACTTAACCCTGTTTGCCTCAGTTGCCTCATTTATAAAATGAGCTGGAGAAGGAAATGGCAAAGCACTCCAAGACCTTCATCAAGAAAACCCCAAACGGGGTCATGAAGAGTTAGACGTGACTAAAACAACTCAACAACAAAAGTCCAACCCCCTTATTTGAACCTTAGGCTCAGGGGAAGAAAGTGACTTGGTCAAGTGACTGGTGGGTCCAACTACAAAGTGTATCAAGTACATTTTTCCAAGCCAGGAAAACTCAGTCTCACAGTGTAGTAGAGGTAGAAAGAGGGGAGAAGACCAAAGCAGGAGCTTGGAGCTTTGAATGAGAGTGGGAGCCAATAAGATCTGGATGTATTTTTTAGTCAAATGACTAACCCACAAGAATATATACAAATGATAATCCAACTTATTCTGGTTTTTTTTTTTGATTGGGCAATGGGGGTTAAGTGACTTGCCTAGGGTCACGCAGTTACTAAGTGTTATGTGTCTGAGGCCGGATTTGAACTCAGGTCCTCCTGAATCCAGGGCCAGTACTCTATCCACTGCGCCACCTAGCTGCTCCCCCCCCCCCCAACTTATTCTTTGAAGTCAATCACTCCGGAAATTTGTATGCAAACCTTTGGCTGCTTCATTATTAATTTACCTGTCCATAATTCCAGCCAACCATGCTGATTCGATTTGTGCTCCCTACGAATATGACACCGGCATCTTCCTCCACATACTCTTCTCTCTCTGCGTTATTCATCATGAACACACCATCCGCTGGAAAACCCAAAAAAGGAAATGTTTGAGGTGGAAAAGAATTAGACAGGACCCTTTTCATCTTACACTCCTTCCAGACAGTCCTCTGTGCCAGGGCTGTCTCAGGGGAGGCCCTGCTCTGGCCTCACTGACACAGAGTCTCTGAATTGGAAGAGACCCCAGATGTCCTCTAGTCCAAGAATCCTTAACCTGAGGTCCTGTGGATAGATTCTAGTAAGTCCATGAACTTGTATGGGGGAAAAAATTACATCTTTATATTCACTAACCTCTTCCTGACATTTAGCATTTCCTTTGATTGTGATTTTAAAAACCAAACAACTAGTATTCTGTGAGGGGGGTTCATTGGCTTTACCAGACTGCCAAAGGGGTCTATGACCCCGTGCAGATGAAGCTTGCTCTAGTCCAACTCATATCTGAATAGGAATCAGTTCCATAACATCCTGACAAGTATCTAGCATCTGCTTAGAGACCTCCAGTGAAGTAAAGTGTGCTACTTTCGGCTAGCTCTAATCACTGACAAGTTTTTCTTTACATTAAGCTTAAATTATGCTCCTCTGCATCTTCCAACCTTTGTTTCTGACTCTGCCCTTTACAGCCAATTCATACAGAGCTAATCCCTTCTTCACATGACAGGTCTAGGCTTGATCCTTCTGACTACCTGTTCATGCTCTGGAAACAGTGAATGCACGTGGGAAGTGTGGTTGAAGAAAGGTTCTGCTGCCAACCAGCTCTAAATCCTATGACTAAAATAAACAGTGATACTTTAGAAGTTCAAGCCGAAGAGATGAAATAACTGTGCTGCAGTATTGAGAATTTGGAAGATGTGCAACAGTAGCTGTCTACACCACCAGGAAGCCATTCGGTATTACTAGTTTACTGAAATGCTGTCATCAAATCTAAAGGCATTGATGACACTGTCAGAGAACTACTGAATATTAAATCACTGTCTTGTTGACTTACTGGGACAGAAATATTATTGATGTATAGAGTCCTTGTGCTAGAACTCACCTTTGAAAGTCTCTGACCCACTGCCCTGACTCCAATGAGTATCACTGAACTTTAGAGATATAACAAGCCTTCGACAGAACAGAGCTGTATAGAGTTGCAAGAGACATCACAACGTAGAGCAGAGATTTCAGAGCTGGAAGGGACCTTAAAGCATGGAAGGCAGAACATTACAGCTAGAAATGACCTCAAAACATACAATGGCAGAACTAGAAAAAACACAGAACACACAATGTTTGAGTTGAAAGGATATTTAGGATGTAAAATATTACGACCAGAAGAAGCCTTTGAAATGACTTAGCCCAAGCCCCTCATGGAGAAAGTGAGGCCCAGAGATAGGAAGCAAAGTGCCCCGATGACCCCAAGGCAGTGGAAGAGCTAACATTAAGACCTAGCTTTCCTGCCTCCTGGGCCAGGGCTCTTTCCAGTGTGCCCTTTTTCTTGTGTGGGCAGTGAGCTACACCTGGAGTGGGAGCCCAGTGGTAGGGAATGACCTGGTCTGGAGGCTGGCTCCTACCTTGCAGCCAGGGGTTAAACAGCAGAACCCACGTCCCCAGAGTTGTGGAGGTGCTTCCACCTTGAGAGGCAATCTGAATGCTGAGTGTATATCGACCAATAGGGGCATTGGCTGGACTGGAGATGGCGACGATCACAGAGCCGTCGCTGTTGTTGGACGAGAGTACTGCACTCCAAGAGCTGCCACTGGACCCAGTAGACAAAGGAATCACGGCTTTGGTCCGGGCTGATTCGGAGGGGTTTGGACCTTTCCAGAAACAACAGAGAACAATGGAATCCATGTAGCATATATGAACAAGGAGTTAGGATAGAGTAAGTGAAACTGAACATTGTCATAGCCAGAGTCAGGCTGAGTCACTGAAGAAGTCATAGACTATCACAGCGGGAAGGGATCTTGGAATGTTATGTCTAATATCTCTCATTTTCTAGATGAGGAAATTGAGGCACAGAGAAGGAACCAGAGATAAGAACCCAGGTCATATAATTCCCAGGAAAACTCTCTGAACTGCTGCTGCCCCTAAAAGTCACCAAATTAGATAATTTTAGAGCTTGAAGGGACAGCTAGGTGGTACAATGGAGTCAGGAATACCTGAATTCAAATCCAGCCTCAGACACTTACTAGGTGTGTGACCCTGGGCAAGTCACTGAGCTCCATTTGCCTCAGTGTCTTCATCTGTCAAATGAGCTGGAGAAGGAAATGGCAAACTACTGCAGTATCTCTACTAAGAAAAACCCCAATGGGGTCATGAAGAGTCAGACACAACTGAAACAATGAACAAGAACAGAGCTTGAAGGGATCTTAGTCATTATCCAGCACAGACCTAGAGAAGTCACACAGAGCCTAGATCTCTTGCATCCTGGTCCAGGGCTCTTTCTACTACATCACGCGTCTTCATCCTAATCATACCATGCTAAAGCAGTAAACTTAATACAATTTATTCAGTGTCCGCTGCATGGAGAGCATTATGCTAGACCCCGGGAGAAAGAGAAAAAAAAAAAAAAAAAGAATTCCGTTACCTGTTGAGGCTGTGAAAGTCAGCCTCTCCCCAGAGGCAATGGGTCTGTTGAAGGACAACTTCAACTTAAAGGGCTGGCCCCTCCTTGTGATCAGCTCATTAAGGTAGTACTTGTCTGTGTGATGGGCATATTTGTTAGCTTGCATCTGCCAGTCGAAGCCCGAGAGTTGCAAAGCTGTGAAAGGATAAAGAAGAAGCTGCAGACTTTGGGGTCTTTCACAGAATAACAATCAGGCAATCAACATTTGTGAATCACCTACAAGGTGCTGTGCTAAGCACTGGGGAGACAAAAAGAGGGAAAAGACAGTCCCTGCCCTCAAGGAGCTTACAATCTAATGAAGGAGACAACATGCAAACAAATATAGACAAAGTAAGCTACATACAGGATAAATAGGAAATAATGAACAGAGGCAGAGGCAGTGGAATTAAGAAGTGTTGGGGAAGGTTTCCTGTAGAAGGTATTAGTTGAGATTTAAAGGAAGCCAGGGAGGTCACTAGGTGTTGCAGAGGAGGGAGAACATTCCAGGAATAAGGGACAACCAGAGAAAATGCCCGGGGCTGAGAGACAGAATGTCTTGTTCATGGAACACCAGGAGCCCAGGGTCACTGAATCAAAGAGTACATGTTGGGGAATAGGATATAAGAAGACTAAAAAGGTAGGAGTGGGCTAGGAGATGAAGGGCTCTGAATGCCAAACAGAGCTGTATTTGATCCTGGAGGCTAATGAAGGAGCTAGAGAACCTGGGACACTCAAGCTGGGGGCCACAGGCTACAGAGGAGAGGTGGAACTGGGAGCATTCAATCATGCATGCCTTTATGCATTCAACAGACATTACTAAGCAAATACTGTGGGCAGCCAGGTCGCACAGTGGATAGAGTACTGGGCCTGGAGTCAGGAAGAATCATCTTATTGAGTTCAAATCCAGCCTCAATACACTTACTAGCTGTGTGACCCTGGGCAACTCACTTAACCTTGGTTGCCTCAGTTTTCCTCATCTGTAAAATGAACTAGAGAAGGAAATAACTACTTCGGTATCTTTGCCAAGAAAACCCCAAATGGGGTCAAGAAGAGTCAGACACAACTGAAAAATGATTGAACAACAAATAGGCCCAGTGGTGGCATCCAAAAATAATTCTCCTTTCTCCAGCACTTTTTGGCTTACAAAATACTGTCCATACAAGACTCCATTGAGGTAGGCAGTATCAGTATTATGATCCAATTTACAGAAGAGGAAACCTGGGTTCAGAGAAAGTGACTTAGGCTGGTAGGAATTAGAACTGGGGTAGGGGGATGGTGTCAGACCTCAGGGATCATCTAGTCTAACTATCTCATTTTATGGACTTGTCTATGGTCACGGGTCTGGTTCAAGATTTCAAGGAAAAGGGACACAGCCACACTGTCCACAATGAAGGAGTCCTTTACTTCACTTTACTGCTGCCCCGGGTCTCAATCTCCACAGGATCACAGAGCTGGGATGGGGCCTGAGAAGGCCATTAAGTCTGACACCTCATTTTGCAGATGAGGAAACAGAAGCACAGAGGGATCAAGTGACCTACCTGGGTTCACAGTGCTAGTTAAGTGCCTAAGGAGAAATCTGAACCCAGGTCTTTCCTTCTCTCTAAGTCCATGCTGCCTCGCACTAGTTATGGTACTAAGGAGTCAAGTTGTACACACAACAGCCCCACCCCCACCCCACCCCCATCCCAGGGCTTGCAACTAAGAGGTGAGATGAGATAGAAATCCAAATAACAATAGTGTAAATTAATAATAATAATAATAATAGCTAACATTTATATAGAGCTCCCTGTGTTCGAGGCATTATGCTAAGCGCTTTACAATTATTATCTCATTTGGTCCTGACAACAACTCTGGGAGGTAGGCGCTGTTGTTATCTCCATTTTACAGATGAAGAAATGGAGGCAATCATGGGTTAAGTGACTTGCACTGGGTCACAGAGTTATTATCTGAGGTTGGATTTGGACTAAGGTGTTCCTGACTCCAGGCCTGGTGCTCTTATCCACTATACCACTTAGCTGCTAATAATAATAATAGCAGCTAACATTTATATAGCACTTACTGTATGCCAGGCACTATGCTAAGCACTTTACAAATATTACCTCATTTGATCCTCGAAAACGCTGGGAGGTAGGTGCTGTTATTATCCCGTTGTTTTAGATGAGGATACTGAGGTCGAAGTTAAGTGACTTGCCCAGGGTCTGGGGTCAGAATTGAATGAACTAGGGTTTTCCTGACTCCAGGCCCAGTGCTCTATCCATCAAGCCACCTGGTTGCACATGGCTCCTCTGTGGTCAAATGAGATATTTCTGGCCATATTTCCTGGGCTTAGCTGAGCCGTTGAGTACCCTGTGGGCAGGGACTGTGGCCCGTTCTTAGATGTGTTCCCAAGGACTAAGCACAGGGCTGTGCACATGTGAAGGGTGTGACGTGACCCTCACGAGGATGTGTGACCATCTCCAGGCTTGATGCTGCACCCTAAGGACTTGCAGCTGAAATCTCCCTGAGGTGCGGCCACCTCCACTAGAGTTCAAGCTCCTTGACAGCAGGGCCTATCTGACTTTACTATTTGCATCCCCAGTGCTCTGCACATAGTTATAAGTGCTTTATAACTGGTTTATTCTTTCACTCATTCAATCAATAACTATTTGCTGAATTGAGCTGAACAGCAGCAATTTCTCTTTCTGTCAGGTTGGACAAAGAAAGAGATTGATGAAAGGTGTGCCTCCTCCCTGCCCCACGGGGCATTATAAAATTTCAATTTATGTCTCAGGTTATTCTGGTCTTTTTCTTTCTTTCTGAAAGTGCAGGCGAGTTGTTTGTGTCTCTGATGAAGGAACTTGGATTAGGGAAAAGGGTGTCTAAAGTAGCTCCAGCCCCTCCCTGACTCCACCCACCAGGAATACAGCCCTAGGCAGGTAGTGCTGTAAGCAGGGAGGAGAAGACTCCAAGGATGGGGAGGACCCCTGGTTGCTCAAAGACTATGAGTTCAATCAATTAAATTCATTTCAATTCAGGGTTATAGGCCTCTAAGCTCCATGTTCTAGGCAGGGCCATCTCTAACAATGAGGATGATGCCAGCACACACTTATATATCCCTTGAAAATACTCATCATAACCCTTTGAGGTAATAACACGTTATGATTCTCATTTTATAGATGAGGAAACTAAGGTGAAAAATGCACAGTAAAATGATGTTCAAGGTCACACAGACACCAAGTATTGAAGCTGGGCCTTCAAATCCGGTTTCCTAACTACAAGTCCAATGTCCTTTCTACTATATTGCATGTACTAAGTACCCAAGGCCACCCACAGGGAGCAAAGGAACAAATTTTGCTGTGAACTATTTCTCTCCATCAATATTATTTGTATGTCTGTGAAACCAGGTTAAAGTGAAAAACACCAAAGATGGCCTTAGACAGGACCATCTGTTTGCAGTCCATCTCCTGGCTCATTCTTGGGTGTCCAGCTTATATCTAAAGTTGCTTTATGTGTTTAAGTTATGAACCCATGACTCTGACTTGCTGCCCAGCAGGATGAAATGCATCCAGGGAAGGGTGCTCAGGACCCTAGTGGACAGAATTCTCCCATTTAACCTCTTTAGTTTTCCTTCTTTAGCCAAAAAAGAGGTATTTTCACTTCATAGACCTTATAATGTCAGAGCTGAAATTGCCATTAGAACATAGAATGTCATTGTTGGAAGAGACCTCAAAACAGAACACAGAAATTCAGAGCTGAAAGGGCCTTAGAGCATAAAATGTTAACAAATGGAAAGTTTCATTCCATTTAAATACATATTTATTAATCTACTAAGTACTGGGTACTATGGATAAAAAGATAGAAAATTACACCCTTCCTAAGGGAGCTTACAGTCTACTGTGGAGCTATGCCATGTACCCAGATAAATATAATGCAACATAGATTTTGATGATGGCAAAGGAGAGATCCAGAATGCTGTAGGACAATTTAAGAAGGAAGAGAATATTTATGGCACAGAATATACAGTGTTAGAAGTGCGGGGGAGACACGAGAGACCATTTAATCCAACTCCTCATTTTATACTGTGAGATTCAGAGAAGGGATTGTCTTGGTCCCAGCTGCACAGCTAGTAAGGAAGAGGTACCAGGACCTAGGTCTCCTGAACAGCCTGACACCAGCTGCCTCCAGGGAGGATGAATGCATGGAGGGAAAGGCCTTCTTACTAACAGCCTCCAGATCGCACTGGAAATCTAGAAAAAGGGAGGAGGCAAAGGCTATGGATTGATTTCTCTACCTATTTCCTCAGTCCCTACCAGCAGTCAGCTTAAGGGCTCTGTTCCCTTCTTCCTGTCAGGGAAGAGAGCACCAGTTCTTATTTCATTTCTCTGTGAGCACCATTTCCCCAGGTGTTGAGGCTCATACTGGCAGGGTTTTGGGTGCTGAGGGGAAGACAGATAATCTCTCTGAGACAAATACAGAGAAGCATAGAAGCCAGGAGGCTTGTAAAGACAGTGGGGTGGGGAGGGAGATAGCTCCTTACTAATGAAAGAGGAATTCTCCAGAAATTTCTCTTGGTATGGAGTCTAAGATTGATCTAGTGAGTAAATCTTTTAATAAGCCAAAGCTGGAAGACAGGTCCACAAAAGATTCATCAGCACCTGGTAGAGTGGGAATGATTCCCATTTCAGGTCATATGAGGCAAATCCTGCCCCAGATGGGGGGGAGTGGTTTCTGTCCCAGGTGAAAGGCCTTGGGGTGAGGGGAGTGGAGGAGGTGGCTCCTCTTCTTAGCCTAATAACAGAGTAACTAGATGCATAAGACATTAGCCATCTAGGACTATTTCTCAGATATGCTTGACTTAGTGGGCCTAACTCTAGCCTGGGTGGTTGTTCCTGTATGTTGAGGGAAAGTCTAACAAAGAAACCCTGGTTCCTAAAGGTTTAGAGTGAGATCTAGGGTCCTCCTATTGTTTATGTAGAAGGAAATGTCAAGCTGCTCCTTTTCACAGAAATCCACTGATAGAAAGGGCCTTAGAAGATAGAATGTCAGAGTTGGAAGGGACTTTGGAACACAGATTGTCAGAGCTGGAAGGTGCCCTTAGAACACACAAGGCCAGAGGGGGAAGGGACCTTAGAACATAGAATGTCAGGAGTAAAAGGCACTTCAAACTCCATCTGGTCCAATTCCCACATGAACTAGAGTCCTCTCTACAATATACCCAATAAATGGTCAGCCAACCTTTGCTTGAAGACCCTCAACTCCCACAGCAAACCATTCCAATTTGGCTTAGCTACAAATGTCAGGAAGTTTACATCAAGGATAAATTTGCCTTTTTGAAACTTCCACCCATAATTCCTACTTCTTTTCCCAGGGATCAATTATATAGAAGGCCAGTGAACACAGAACATAGAGCTGAAAGGGGTATTAGAGGTGTCTCATCTAGTTTAACCTCATTTTGCAAAAAAGAAAATAGGCCCAAGTTAAAACGCAGATTCATAAGCAAGTTAGTGGTAGAGTTAGGGCATGAACCCAGTTTTCTTGATTACCTATCTCTAGGAAACATGCTTTTAAGATGAAAGCTGGTAGAATACTATTGTGCTATAAGAAATGCTGAGCAGGTGGACTTCAGAAAAACCTGGAAAGACTTATATGGACGGATGCTGAGTGAAGTGAACACAACAGGAGAACATTGTACACAGCAACAGACACATTGTGTGATGACTAACTTTGATAGACTTAGCTCTTCTCAGCAATACAAGGCTCTAAGACAACTCCAAAAGACTCATGATGGAAAATGCTATCCACATCCAGAGAAAGAACTATGGAGTCTGAATGCAGATTGAAGCATACTATTTGCTCTCTTTGTTGTTGTTTATATTGTTTCTTCTTTCTTGTGGTTCCTCCCATTGGTTCTAATTCTTCTTTACAACATGACTAATGTACAAATATGTTTAATATGAATGTATACATAGAGCTTAGATCAGATTGCACGCCATCTTGGGGAGGCGGAAGAGGGAGAAAATTTAAAACTCAAAACTCAAAAGCTTATGGAAGTGAATGTTGAAAACTAAAAACAAATAAATAAATTTAAAAAAAGATGAAAGCTGGGATCCCCAGCTGTATCCAGAAGCTAAAAATCAACAACTAGAGGGATTCCATGACCCTTGGCCTCCCCTAGGTAAAGGTTAGTCAGGCAGGTCAGGAGAAACCCTTGATCAATCACTGTTCTCTGACTTCCAGGTGGCTTGGGGGACAGCAAAAGTTGCTTAAATAAATGATATGTCCTTTTTTTTTCTGAGACAAAGGTTGTCTTGTGCCTAACTTCTGACTGGTTTATGGAAGCTGTAGGAAAGGCAGGATCCCAGAGTTATCTTACAAGGAAGCAGCCTGCCCAAACCTCATCCCTCACCCCGATCACTGGAGGAATCCAGAGGTCAATCACAGAAGTTTCTCTCATATCTATGAGGACTTACGAAATATCAGACCCAGACCCTTGGAAATTTGACTAATACTAGTTCACATGTCTATAGTACTTGACATTTTACAAAACACTGTCCTCATAACAACCCTATGAGGTAAGTCATAGAAGTATTACTATTCCCATTTTATAAATAAAGAAACTAAGGCTGCTAGAAATTGACTTGTCTAGTTACTAGCATGGCTGAGGCTTTAAATCTAGTGTTCTTTTGACTGTTATATGATGCCTAACATCCATGTGCTCAATTCGCTCTCAACACTTAACCAAAGACTGAGCCACAGAAACCTCTGGGCACTTGGCCTCTGAAGATTTAGATAGGCCCCGATGTTAGGCCATGTAGAAGATATAAGAACCTTTTCTAATGTGATTTTCAGCCAGCTTTTAATTAAACAGTCAGAGCTCATCCTTTAGTCTCATGCAGAAATTACTTTCAACCATATCACAATTTCCAAGAATTTATTTTTAATTTTTCTCTTTCAGGAAAATTACTGGGATTTCTGGACCAGTAATATTCCCCTTCCCCCTGCTCCCTTTCTTGTTCTGGTACAAGTAATTGCTTCTGAAACATCCTTTTGGTCCTAAAGAATGTGATGTGACTGTATAAATCATTTCCCCACCCAGGCTTTCATTTGTACAATGGGGATAATAATACCCGCACTACCTTCTTCATGGGAATTCACTGAGGAAAATACTTTGTCAAGCGTAAAGTGCCAAAGGAATGCCATTGTTTTATTATTATTACTAAGGTCATTGGTGCTTAGCATAGTGCCTAGAACATAGCACATGTTTAATAAATCCTACCCTTCTTTCTTTCTTCCTCAATGTATTCTGAACACATTAAGTGATATTAAATAGGATAGTCTACAAACAACATGAATTGTGCAGTATTACTGTGATACAAATGTCATGTTACCTTAGACTATGCTCTCAGAAGGCTAGGACCACACCCTGGGGATGTTTGGTACAGATGTTCCAGGCTTTTAGAACTATGTGGTTTTTCTGTATGTCTATGCTATCATCCCTGACTGCATCTAATAGAGAGAGATGAAATCACACACACACACACACACACACACACTTATGTATATCTATTTATTCCAGCTTGGCTTTGGGACAGCACGACCTAAGAAACAGACCACCGGCTGCTGGTCTGAGAATGAAAAGACTGGGATTCTAATCCCAGTCCTGCTACAAAATAGTGTCACTCTATGCAAATCATTTTGCTATTCTGTAAAATGAGCTAACATTCTATGTCCAAAAGTTGAGAAAACTTGTTCAAAGCTGGATGAAAATGACCTGAGAGCTTAACTAGATGCCTCCCCCAGAATCACAGAGCCTTAAGAGTTGGATAGGACCTTGGTGGCCAATTAGCACAACCAGTACCTGAATAAGAATACCCTCTATTGCTTCCCCAAGTGGTTGTTCAGCCTTTACTTAAAGATATCCAGTGATAGGGAACCCAGTACCTCCTGGGGCAGTCTATTCCATTTTTGGATCATTTGGATCATTCTAATTGTTAGAAGATTTTCCTTATACTAAGCCCAAGTTTGCATCTGAATTAGTGAAGTCCTGAGCTTTTAATAAGGGGTCAGGTGGAGAAGATAAAACAAACAAACAACCCCCCCCCCCAAAAGCAACAAAACTGCACTAAGACCTTTGGGACACCCTGTATCAGTCCCAGAGTCCCAGTACTCTAAAACTCAGCTTAGAGGAGCTTCTAACAGTGATGTAAAAAAATCCCCCAAATCAAAAAAAAAAAAAAAAACCCACTGCCACCTACTCCCATCTCCTTTTCTCCCTAGGCAAGCTGTGCACACCTCAGACAGTGTCTATAATTGGCATTTGGGTAATATATGACAACCCCAGCCCTAAAATGAAAATCACATGATAAATGTATTGCAAAAATGTTGCAACAAGTAAACGCCACTATGCGCTCCCAAACACCCATCCCGCCAGTCTCAAGCAGAAGTTTGATGTGGACCCCTCTTCCGGATGAAGGGCAATCATTAGGAGAGGATCCCTGGACTGATCTAATCCATGTGCAATGCAGGTTTGCCTGGAATGCTGTTTTGGTGATTATGTTTCCATGGGCTGAGATGAGAAGCACAGGCATTTTGTTTCACCCAAGCCAGAGAAATTCCTATTCCCTGGTCTTACAAAATGACAGAACTGGAAGGGACATCAGGGGCATCTAGTCAGTCCAGCTTCAACCCGAGTAGGATGGAGCCGCCTGTAACATTCCAAACACGCAGCTGTCCAGCTTCTGAAGACCTCCGGTGAGGAGGAGGAACCCACTCATTCTTGAGGTGGCTCTAGTTTCACATTGTTCTAATTGCTCTAATTTTTAAAAATAATTAACTTATTTTTAGTTTTCAATATCCACTTCCTTAAGATTCTGAGTTTTAAATTTTCTCCTCCTCCCTCTCTTCCCCCCTCCCCAAGATGGCATACATAGATTGCTCTAATTTTTAAGAATATTTTCCTTATATTAAGAGTTGTAATATTCTATGCTTATTTCTTCATTCATTTTATCCATTCATTCTCTCAACAAGCATTAAGAGCTTACTACTGGGGATACAAAGACAGTTCTAGGAGGCCAAGACTAGGAGGGAGGATGTAACAGGAGATGGAATGTCATGTGTGGGGAATGGCAAGTGGGTTGATTTGGCAGGGTATGTACCGTACACAAAATGGAGTAAAAGAAATGCAGTCTAGAAGCAGACTGTGATGGGTTTTAAAAGCCAAATAGAAGAATTTTTATTTTATCTTAGAGGCAAAGGGAAGCCACTGGGGCTTTTTGAGCATGATAATAACTAATAGTAACACTGGATAACACTTTCTATGAGCCAGGCACTGTGCTTAGCACTTTACCATTACTATCTTAATTGATCCTCACAAGAACCCCAGGAAGTAGTTGCTAGTATTATTCCCATTTTTACAGATGAGGAAACTGAGGCAGAGAGAGGTTTAAGTGACTTGCCCAGGGTCACAGAACTAGTAAGTGACTGAGGTTGGATTTGAACTCAGGTATTTCTGACTCCAGGCCCAGAGGTCTATCCACTGAGCCACCTAGCTGCCCTCCAGGTATGAGAGTGACATGATCAGACTTATGCTAAGGTCCCTTTCATTAGGTTCATTTCCATAAGGCTATGTGATTATAAGCGCCTGCCCTGCAAAGGCCACTCTGTCAAAGGAAATGTGCTCCCTGCATAGAACAGCATGAGATCTGTGTAATTTGTACTCCTCCAGCCCTATGCTTCACAAACCATAAAGTGGCTAGGGCCTGGCTCCCACATCTGGCTGAATAATTTCCCTTGGCAAGCTTTCTTGCAGGTTTCACCACCATTCATGAGATTTTTAAGAGTTTGACTCATGCCTTGTATGGGTTTGGCTTGGCTATCACCCACCCTGGCTTAGCTGCAGCACACAATAATTAGCCTGCTGGAGAGCAGAAGAGCTGTCTAATAAACGCCTGAATCCTTGACAGCCATCGTCACACCGAAGTTGTTGCCTTTCTTCTCTTTTTTTCTTAATTTCTTTCTCTTCCTTTCTCATTCTTTATTTCTTCTCTCTTTCTGGTTTTGTTGTTTCCTCTCTCCCTTTACCCTACCTCCCTCCTCCTCCTTTCTTCCTTCTTGTACTTCTTCTTCTCCTTCCCTCCCTCTCCTTCTCTCTGTCTCACTTTGTCTCTGTCTCTGTCTCTCTCTGTCTCTCTTTGTCTCTGTCTCTGTCCCTCTCTCTTGCTCCCTTTCTTTCCCTAGCCCAGGAGCTATTTGTAAAAACAAGGATAATCTTGCACTATCACCTGCTCTTTCTGCTACTGGGAGTTTTGACATCACCAAATCACTTTCAAGCCAGGCTGCGGAATGCTTCCCGATGTTAGTTTACTTAAGTACATTCCTATAGTGCAGATGTTTTTTTTTCAATCAACTTAGTTACGATAGCTGTTCTCCTAGAAACAGGGACTGTCAGAGCTAGGAAGGTCCTTAGAACACTGAAAAACAATGCCAGAGAAGGAAGGGATCTTAGAGGAGAAAATGTTAAAGCTAAGAGGGGCTGTACAAACTATCTATAGTCTAAAACTCTATTTTACAGATGAAGAAATTGAAGTCCAGAGGAGGAAACTGACTTGCTCAAGGTCATTCAGTGAGTGTCAGAATAGGGACTAGAACCCAGGTCCTCCGACCCTCAGTCCTTCCACATCACACTGAATTCGAGGTGGTTGTTACTGACACCTCAGAAATATCATCACTGTTGAAAAATGCTAGGAGGCAAGTACTACTTAGAAAAGATGACTAGAATCTAAGATATTCCAAGGAGGCAAAACTGTTCTTTATAAATGGACATGCCTCATAACTGCTCAACAAATGCCCGCCATTCTCAGATCCATCCCAAACACACACACATATCTGCTGCTTTGGAGATCAGAGCCTCAGAACATGCCTTGCAACCCATGTGATAGTGAACCTTGGTGAACCCTTTCAAAAAACTGACCTTATCCACGAATCACAAATAACAAACTCACATTTCTATGGCACTGTATGGTTTCCAAATACTTTCTTAGCAATAACCCTGAGGTAGATAGTACCACTATTATTGTCCCCATTTTATAGTAAGAAATTGAGGCTCAGAAAGGTTAATGTTAGTGGAGGAGTCCAGTCTTGGGAGCCCAGTTCTTTGGATTCCAAATCCAAGGTCCTTTCCACTATGCCATGCTGCCTTTCCAAGATGAATTGGTGAATTAGAGCCCCCAAAGAAACCCTCCTGGATCAGACTGAAAAAGGTGGCTGCCTCCCTAGCAATTATCCATTGGAGAAGTTTTCATCACACTTACCCGCCATGTCTCTCCAGATTCTGCTTCTCCTCTGTGCTCCTCTTGGAATGGTTGAGGTACTGTGCCAGGGGACAGGGTTGCTCCTGATTGTCTTACCATTTATAGAAGCCGCTCCTACACACACCAATTAGAATTATAACCAGATGGGTGAGGCACCAGGTCATTCCTGTAGTGCCTGTAGCCTTCACTTACGACATACCTATCACCCACAGGAAGGCCACTATACTTAAAAAAGATACAAAAAGTAACTGGGAGAAAAGGCAGAGAGGAGGGGTCAGACAGCTGGACTTTTTTTTTCTTTTTAAAGAAAGAAAAGTGATTTCAGGATCTGAATCCTAGGATTTAGTGTGTAACACCCTCTTCTTCTCTATAAAGGTCCTTCCCAGGCCTGCGGCAAGGGGCCAAACAGTGCATAAGTAAACCTTGCAAACCAGAAAAGGCAAAGACCTCTTTCCTGTATACTTATGCATAGGAACACAAGATCCTAAGAACAGGAAAGGCACTTAGAAATTAGCTTGTTCAATTCCCTCACTGAGTAAGTAGGGAAATCAGTTCTAGGAAGGGAAGTGAATGTGCATAGTCAAATAGTAGGTGGATGGAAGGGACCAGGACCAGCAGGATCCCAGCTTTCCAGGCCAAGGGCTCTTTCCACTGAATCAGATTAGGTTTTTATTGATAAAAGGGCCATAATTCTACAATGGTCATTCTTAGAGAATCAGGATGGCCTAGTAGTTAGACAGCAAGCTTTAAAGTCAGCAAGACCTGAGTTCAAGTCCTACCTCTGACACATACAAGCAATATACAATGCAATACAATACATACAATACAATATACAAGCAATACATACAATAACCTGGGTGAGTCCCTTAACATCTCAGTGTCCCCAGATAACCCTCTAAAACTAAGCTGCAGAACGATCAGAATGACCTCCCTGTGAGTTCCCTGAACTAATGAATGTAGTTTTTTTTTTTTTTTAAGTTTATTCTTTCAGGATGTTGCATGTCCTTTCTTTGCAGTCCGGTGGTAAACACTCCTGCTCATCAGCCCCTACTAGAGAACAGGAAGACTTGAACTGACAGTGAGATTTCTCCTGCTCCATGTGGAGAACACATGACCTTGCCAGGTCAGAAGTTACAATAAAAATGTATATCCTAGCATAGAAATCTAGGCTGCCCTACTGGAAAATCGAAGGGGAAGGGGTTAAGAGAAGGTGGTGGGGAGAGATAGAAGGGAGGGCAGATTAGGGGAAGGGGTATTCAGAATGCATGCCATCTCAGGGTAGGAGGAGGGACGAGATTGGGGAGAAAATTTGGAACTCAAAATCTTGTGGAAGTGAATATTGAAATCTAAAAATAAATAAATTTTAAACAAAGAAAAAAGTATATCCTACTATGTTATATAATTGGAAGGGACTTTAAAACATGAATGTCATGGCAGGCTAGCAGAAATATTAGGACGTCGAATGTCAGAGCTGGAAGGGACCTTACATCACTACAAATGCCCAGACCTAGAAGAGATTTTAGAACAGACTATTGGAATTAGAAGGGACTACAGAACATAGAAGGTTGGAGCTGGAAGGAACCTCAGATGTCAGAGCTGGAAGGAATCTCAGAGCAGAGGATGACATAGATGAAAGTGATTTCATAACACAGAATACAGAATGTCAGAGCTGGATGGGTTTTACAAATAATCTGACCAACCTCAGCTGACAGAGGAGGAAAGTGATGCATGGAGAAGCGAGGAGACTTGCTCTAGTTCACAAAGTTAGGCAGTAACAGGTAAGAACTGAACTCAGATCACCTTTTCCTAGTTCTCAGATCTAGCTGCTGGCTGGTGACTTGGTCCAGTTACAATAGAATGCTCTGCACACACACACAAGACAGAGCGTGGCCCTGTGTTTGTCCAGGCAGATGGCCAGGGAGATAGTATGGGTTGGCATGGGAGCACAGGGTGTCTGGGCTCAATGGAGCACAGTTCACTGGGGTGCCCTTTGGAGGCTCCAGGGAAGCAACAACTTGAGAAAAAGATCCTGGGGAAGTTGTGGTTCTCTTAGGAAACACATACTTATTGTACCTATATATTTTGCTGAGAAACCACAGGTGTTCAGGAAGAAATGTCTTCATACATATAGTACATGCAGCACTATGGTTATTAAGTGTTTCATAGGTATTACTCATAGAATCTCAGACTCCCTCTTTTGAAGGAGGACGATACAGCTATGACAGGCCAAGTGGGTTACCTGGAGTCATAGTATGATTCAGTGGCAGAACCAGAATTCAAAACTTGGTCCAAGGTTCTTCCCGCTACTCCACTGAGGGACCTAACATGTAGGACCTGCCCAATCGGTCCTTCTGGAGAGCTGCCTTTATTGGGGAGGGTTTGTAGTTGAACCCTATAACCTGAGAATGAGCTTTCCTCACTCCTACCAGATTAGACCTCAGCTCTGATTCTCTGCTCTCAGTTAGCTTCCTGTGTAATTAATGAGCAAGCAGAGATTCTGGGTCACAATGAGAATGCACATCTCCTGGGCTCCAGTATCATGAGTCCCTTTAATATCTCTAACCCAGGATTGCCCCATCATAGGGAACCAGAGCCCAGGCCTACAGGCTGACAACTGTAATTGGCACAGGGTTGTGTCACAATTTCAGGGTAAATGATTTTAAATTCAAAGGTGGAGTCAGCTGTCTGTGAGCTTCATGGATTTCCTGCTTGGCCACACTCCATAACAGAGACATTAGAAAAACCAGATAGATTGAGATTAATGTGGGTTTTTTTAAGGAGATGTCAATTAATCACTTATACTTTTCCCTCTCTAATTGAGAAACTGAGCCTTTTCAGTGGCTTCCTCAGCAAGTATAATTACTAAAAAGGGAACTATTCGGCTACAGATCTTTTCCTTTTACCCTCTTGCTGAGCTGAGTCCAATATGAAGGCAAGGCTTGGCCTACAGCTAGGAAGGAACAGCAGGGGCCTTGTTATCCATGATGATAATGACAGTTCATATTTATACAGCATATTAAGATTTATAAAGTTTGTCACAACTATCCAAGAAGGAGGTTGTATAAGTATTATTACCCATTTTACAGATGAGGAAACTGAGGCTGAGAGGTTAACAGATTTGCCTGTGATAATTCAGCTAGCAGCCATCCTGGCCACAATTCTAACCTAGTTTACTGAATCCAAATCCATTGGTTTTTCTACTGTACTAGGCTGCCTTGGTGAAGGGTTATCTCCTCTCCTAAAAAAAAAAAACCCTTCAGTTGCTTTCTGTTAAATTATATAAGTCCATACTCCAACTGGGCATTTAAATCCCTCCACAACTGGGTCCAAATCTAACATCTATCCATTCATCCACCAAACGTTTATTAAGCATCTACTATGTGTAATATAGCACCCCTGACTTCAAGGAGCTTATAGTATGGTAGGAAATCATTCACATACATAAACAGAGGCATGCATACATACAAATATAATACTTAAATGCTTCAAGAATCTATGATTTATTAAGCATAAATACTCCCACCAATGACCAATCAATAAAGAAGCATTAATAAGAACTTACTATGTGCCAAGCATTGTGCAAAGGGCCAAGGATACAACGACAAAGCAAAAACAGTCCCTGCCCTCAAGGAGCTTGCCTTCTAAAGTTGCAAAATGTGAACCTGCCATCAGTAAGTGACCAAAAGTTGTTTTGGTCCCCAAATTCATCACTCTGCAGTCAATCTGGTGACAAATTTTTCCAAAATTAGCTAGTTTGACCTTCAGACAACAAACAACTGTCACTGAGTCTACTGTATTAGTCTAGGAGACATTGTTCTTTTAAGGTTCAGGAAAGATGCTATTTGGCACAAACACCATAAGGGGTAAATGATTTAATGGAGAAAATAGAAAAAAGAAACAAAGGTATCTGGGACCCACCAATTATGTAGCCACTTGCATGATGCAGGTTTGTGCACCGTTTGAGCAAACTGGGTCAAGACTGAGTGGCTTGCTTCACCCACTGTGTTGCATAGTTCCATTACAGCTTTACTGCAAGAACTATCCACAAGAGCAGTGCTGACTAATCCCCATCTCTAGTTGCAGTAGTGATTGGTCAATTTCTAAGGGACGGCCCACTGTGAGCTACATGCTCCCATGCTAACTTTATGATAGGCCTGTGCCAGGATCCTCATTGTTCAGGTGTTTCAGTCACATCTGACTCTTTGTGAACCTATTTTGGGTTTTCTTGGCAAAGACACTAGAGTGCTTTGCCATTTCCTTCTCCAGCTCATTTTACAGATGAGGAACTGAGGCAAACTGGGCTAAGTGACTTGTCCAGGGTCACACAGCAAGTAAATGTCTGAGGCTGGATTTGAACTCAGGTCTTCCTGACTCCAGGCCCAGTGCTATATCCCTTACTTGACCTAGCTGCCTGCCATGATTCTTAGGTACATGCGATGATCCCCAAGCTAGTGAATAGGAATGGACTACTTTCATTCTTTTCTCTAGATAGTCAGAAGGATATATGTATAAATCAGTACTTTTCACTGGTGCTGAATAAGAGGATATACATAAGTAAAAAGACAATGTAGGATGGAATAAAAAACATGAATAAAATATGAGGTAACATTATAGAAGATACATTAATTTGCTTTGCTGGTTCATTCTCAGAACCACGTCTTCTTGTTTTTTTTAATTTATATCCCCAGAACTTAACTCTATACTTTACATATGGTAAGTACTTAATAATACTTAATACTTTTTAATTCATTCATGGGGGCTAATGACATGAAATATCCAACTACATAAAAGATATTTGATATATATTTATTTTTATATAATGTAATAGAAATATGATGGAATATAAGAACGAATTATAGAATAGGATATGCATCTACGTAATAATATATGGAAACCTGATGTTACCACAAAATAAGAAAAAGAAAAAAGAACAAACATCTATTAATCACTCCAAAGGTTTACTGATCACTTCTTTTAATCAAATTTATTTTTATTGATGCCTTTTGTTTTTACATTACATTCATTTCTGAATATAATTTTCTCCTATCTAGAGAGACTTCCCTTATAACAAAGATTAAAAAGAAGTGGGAAAAAATTTCAGCAAAATTAACTAACACACTGACTGTGCCTGAGAGTATGTGTAATATTCCATACTCATAGTCCCCTACTTGTATAAAGAAGGGAGGGAGGTGAATTTTTTCCTCTTGTCCAGGGCGAAGTTTGGTCATTATACTTACACAGCATTTTCCCTAATTATTTGTTGACCAATCACAGGTGCAATAAACCTAAGCTTGGTCTAAGTACCTAACTTTGCCCTACCACCACACCCACATGCAAAGCCTTTCCAGCGTGGTAGGATCTGCCAGAGCCTGCACTTCACAGTTATATCCTCTGAGAGCACAGGCTCATCTTCCTGACATGATGAGGCACTGAAGGCAACTTCAGAAGAAAATAAATGTAATACAAATTAGAACCTGTTAAGTACATAAAGTATTAAGTCCTCTGAGGTCAAATGAAGGAGAAATCACTTCCAGCTGGACAGGATCAGGGGAAGCTTACGGGAGCATGTTAAGTCTTCAAAGATGGGCAGAATGTTAATAGGTGAAAATGGAGAGAATAGCATTGTAGGTGCAGGGAATACTGAGTAAAGGCATGAATGAAGAAAAGCATGGCACATGTTCAGGACATAGCAAATGGCCCAGTTCAGCAGCATTGTGGACAGGAACATATGTTGGGAGGACTAGTGAGGGATCAAGATAAGACCAGACTATAGAGGGCCTTGAATGCTAGGCTAACTTTTCTAACTTTTTTTCCTACTATTTCCTTAAAGACAGGTAGCTAGGTAATGCAGTGGATAGAGTTCTGGGACTGGAGTAGGGAAGACCCAAGTTCAAATCTGGCCTCAGACACTTACTAGCTATGTGACCCTGGACAAGTTGCTTAACCCTGTTAGCTACAGTTCCTCAACTGTGAAATGGGGAAACACTGGAGAAGGAACTGGCAAACCACTCCAGTATCTTTGCCAAGAAAATCCAGAGTCAGATACAACTGAATGACTGAACAACTCCCTTAAAGAAACTGTTTTGGCCAAACTGGTCCATTTATCAAAAGACACATCTTGCTCACTTCTGCCTTTGCTCAAGATGGCTCCTTGTCCACAATGCACTCGCCACTCTTTTCCACTTAGCTAGGCTCAGCTCTTCTTTTCCTAACTAGCCTGGCTCACAGGGCTGTTTCTTTCCTCTGAACTCCAATGGCAATTACTGCCTATACTACTTATTAAAATACTTATTGTATGTTGCTTTGCATTGTTAGCTATCTTTTTACTTATTTCTCCTATTTCTTCAGGTATAATGTAAGCTGTGGGAGGACAAAGGCTGTATATTTTATATTACTGTAGCCTGCATATTACCTAGCACTGAGAGACTTGTATACAGTAGGCATTCAATTTCTGTTGCTATCACTTCTGAAGACTTTGGGCAAACCATTTTCCCTCTGTGGGCCTCAGTTTACCTAGCCGTAAAATGAAGGAGTTGATGACGTCATCTGAATACAAACTGAAGCATACTATTTTTCTCTTTTTCCCTTTTTTTGTTTTTGTTTGAATTTTCTTGCACAAAATGACACATGGAAATGTTTTACATGACTGCACAGATTGCTTACTATCTCAGGGAAGGATACAATTTAGAACTCAAAACTTATAAAGAAAACAACAAATATTAAAAATTGTTTTTAAATGTAACTGGAGAAAAATTAATTAAAAAAATAAGGGGCAGCTAGGTGGTACAGTGGATAGAGCACCAGGCCTGGAGTCAGGAGGACCTGAGTTCAAATCCGGCCTCAGACCAGACACTTGATACTAGCTGTGTGACCCTGGGTAAGTCACTTAACCCCGATTGCCTTACCAAAAACCAACAAACAAATAAAAAAAAATAAGGAAATTGAACTAGTTGGTCTCTTCAGATTTGAATGCTCTGTTCGAAAGGTCTTTCCAGCTCCTATATTCAAGCACTGAGTCTATGCTATGAGATTCTATATTCTGTGGTTTCCTTTGATTTTATGAATCTGTGAATCAATAATGACAAAGTATACAGTGTCCCAAAAGTCTTAGTGTAGATTTAAGCATTAACACCTTAAAATTGCACTAAGATTTCTGGGACACCACGTATATGTAAAGCACTTTGCAAACCTTAAAGCACTATATTAAATGTTGGCTATTATTATGAATACATCAGTGATTCTGGGCTGATTGAAGTCTCAGTGAGAGTAGAATCCACCAAGAAAGTAGAAATGAAATGTAATGGCCCCTGACTAGGTGGGTAGAGTGGGCAACTGGAAAGGGCACTAATTTCTGAAGTTAGGGGATCTGGGTTCAAATCTTATCTGTGTGATGGTGGGTAAGCCACTTACCTTCCCTGGTCCTCAGTTTCCTCATATGTAAATGAGAGTGTTAGACAGGTGGGCATTGAGGTCCTTTCCAGCTCTGGGTCTAAGATCCTAGGATGTTTGGGCTAAGGGTTGCTCTTTCATCCATTTCATATTTTTAATCATCTTCCCTTGTAAAAGTTTTCCTATTAAATCCACACATTCATAACCACCCATCAATTTCTCTCTCCAACTAGCCTTGCATCCCTCTAGTTAGAATTGTTAAACATTGCCTTTGTCCTCTAAATTAGAAGTTCTTAAACTGGGATCCATGAACTTATTTTAAAACATTTTGGTAACTGCTTTTCAATATAATTAGTTTCTTTTGTGATAATATATATTTTATCTTATGCATTTAAAAACATGATTCTGAGAAGGGGTCCATCAGCATCACCATACTGCCTAAGGGGTCTCTGCCACAAACATAGTTAAAATCCCCTGCTCTAGTGCCTGGGTTACAATCACCCTACTTCAGGACCATCACCAACCAGCATAGGATGTCTAGCTCTTTGCTGGACATTCCCCTACCCATCAGTTACTTATAAAACTATCTGAGATACCTTTCAAATATTCAAACGGATCTGTGATCTCATACGTGTGTTTCCCCCAGTGATTCAGCCTGTAATGTATCCATGTATGCCTATCCTGTGGGACTCTTGTCCATATTTTTCCATGTTTCCCAAAGGGGAGTACACCCAATGTACTAAGTATCTTCCTTGTTTCTCTTGTCATTGGGAGGGTACTGATGAGAAATGAAGGTGGTATCTATCAGTCATCCTTCACTCTTACCATATGACAAACCCACCTGTGTTTCACTAACAGTTTTTTTGGATGACACGCTTTATACTACTTCCTTTTTGTAATTTCTTGCTTGTGATGTGTTGCAGAGTGCAGCTGGAATGTGGTCCATCCTGCTGGGACTCAGGTGCACAGCAAGGCCAGAAAAAAACTTCATGAAATAGGTGGCACTTGAACTGGACCACAAAGAAAGGTATTTCATTCAACAGGCAGTGTCTGGACAAGAAAACGTGGGTAGTCTATTCCAAACATAGGGTATGTTATGAGCAAAGGTCTGGAGATGAGAGAAGGCATATAAAATGCATGGGATGATAAGTAGCCCAGTTTGACTGGAACAGAAGAGGGCATAAAACCTTTGAAAGAATATTGAAGTCAGACTGAAATCTGACTGTAGAGGGTTTTGAATGCTAGAAAAGTTTATATTCTATCCTGTAGGCCAATGCCAAAGGTTTCTGATAAAATATATCTCTGAATATAATGTGCTAAGTTCCATGGGATAGGTACAAAGTGTGTGTGGCAGGAGGGCACAGAGGGTGGTGATGGTGGTGAAGGATGATCAGGGTTGGAGAAAAAGCTTTATTTATTTATTTTAACATTCATTTTTAAATTTTGAGTTCACTTTCTCTCCTTTCCTCTAGTCCCTCCTCTAATCATTGAGAAATCAAGCAATATGATACCTATTGTATATGTGAAGTCATGTAAAACATATTTCTATATTTGCCATGTTGTAAAAAAAAAAAGCAAGAAAAATAAAGTAAAAAAATATGCTTCAATTTGCACTCAGAATTCATCATTTCTCTTTTTGAATGTGGAAAGCATTTTTTTGTCATGGGTCCTTTGGAATTATCTTGAATCTATGAATTGAACAGAGCAGCTAAATCTTTTATAGCTGATCATCATTACAACATTGCTGGTACTGTGCACAATGTTCTCCTGGTTCCACTCACTTCACTTTGTATCAGTTCACATAAGTCTTCCCAGGTTTTTCTGAACCCATTTTGCTCATCATTTCTTATAACAAAACAGTATTCCATCACAATCATCTACCACAACTTGTTTAGTCATTGCCCAATTGATGAGCATCCCTTGATTTCCAATTCTTTGCCACCACAAAAAAGTTGGTAAAAATATTTTTGAACACATATCTCCTTTCTCTTTTAGGAGAGAAAGCTTTACTGAGGTGGTGGTTTTTGAGTTGGGCTTTGAAGTGTGGATAGGATGTTTACAGAGATGGCAGGGACAGTATTATAGGCGTAGATAACATGAACAAAAGCACAGAAAGGCAGAAAAAATGGCATGTTGTGGGGAGATAGCAAGGAGACCATTCTGATAGAACTTTGACTATTGAAGATGGGCTGGGGGAGGAGGATGATATTTCAGACAAAGGGAACAGTGTGAGCAAAGGTATAAGAGGCTAGAAAATCAGAACATGTTAGAGGAACAGAGTAGTCTGATTTGTCCGGGAGCATAGGGTATATCAAAGGAAGTTAGTTGATCATCAATGATTGCTTCATTCCCCATCACTTTAGATGAGGACACCATTCTTGCTACCTTTACTCATAAAGTTTTGCAGACTTATTTCAGATTAAGTAGTTGAGAAATAGAGAACTGATCTGAACTCATTAACTAATTAGCATCAACTAATCGGCAATGGATTCAGCATTAGTAGAATTATTTTATTGATCTTTTGCACAATCAGTTAGCTTTTGTTAGACAAATGACCCATAAGTGGCCAGTTCCTAGGGGTAGAGTTAGCTGTTTTGTCTTTCTCAAGTGATATGAGAGGAGGTTCCTCATCAGAAGATTTATATCTAGGTTTCAGGACAGCCCTAAATATGGCTATAAACTGCAGTGGGAAAGAACTTGTCCCAGCATAACAGGGGCTCCTATAGCAAGGAAGTTCATACTTTCAAACTGGAATGGTAACTTACATGTTACACCAGAACTGCTTCCATTAGGAAATCTGGAGAGTGAGGGAGAAATAGAATTAGGAGAAATAACTCATCAGTCAGAAGATCTGACCCTGGTCAAAGGCCAAGGTCCAAATGGACCTGGGGGATGCCCCAGCATATAAAGTTCACTAATTCCCTTGAAGGGAATGATATGAAAGAATACGCTGCCTACCACTACTAGGTGTATATATATATATATATATATATAGACCCTGAGGACTATTTGTATCCAACCTGTGGCAGAGCTTTCCGAGCTCATACTGGATTGATCAGTCACAGTCAGATACACTGTACCTTTACTCCAACAGAGTGATGTCATTTGGTCCTCTTCAAGAGTGAAGGACAACAACCACATACCCTGAGAAAGTCAAAAACAAGAGGAAAGGTCTCATGTATACAAAAATATTTATAGCAGCCCTTTTTGTAATAGTACAAAACTGGAAGGATAGTAAGTGCCTAACATGGCAAAGATGGAAACTGTTAACTTTGGAGGGGCTGCAAGAAGACAAGAACACCAACACACTGTTGGTGGAGCTATGCATTGGCCCAACCATTCTCAGAAACAATTTTAAACTACGCTTTTTTTTTTTTTTAAAAAAAGTGACTAAAATGTCTATACCCTTTGATGCAGAGCTCTTATTACTGGGAATATAGCCCAAGGAGGTCATTGTTGTAAAGAAAGGATTCATGTAGATAAAAATATTCATAATAGCACTTTTGTAGTTGCAATGAACTAGAAACAAAATAGCTATCCATTGGTGGGGAAATAGCTAAACAAACTGTGGTACATGAATGTAATGCAACATTATGACACTGTAAGAAATGGTGAATATGAAGAATTCTGAGAAACACGGGAAAACTTCTATGAACTGATGAGTAAAATAAAGAGAACCAGGAAAATAATACACATGATTACAACAATGTAATGGCAGCTAGGTGGTATAGTATATAGAGGGTTGTGCCTGGAGTCAGGAAAATCTGAATTCAAATCTGGCCTCAGACACTAGCTGTGTGACCCTGGGCACTTAACTTTGTTTGCCTCAGTTTCTCATCCGTAAAATGAGCCAGAGAAGGAAAAGACAAACCACTGTAGTATCTTTGCCAAGAAAACCCCAAATGAGGGCATGAAGAGTTGGGCATGATTGAAATGACTGAACAACAACAATGTAAATGGAAAAAAAAAAAACAAAAAAAAAGAAACTGGATACTGTATAATTATAATGATCAAATTATAATGATCAGAGAAGAGTTGAGAAAAAGTACTTCCTTCTCTTCTTTGCAGAGGTTATGGATGTGGAACATCTTATATTCTGTCAGACTTTGGCCGAACTGCATTTTTTCTCTTTCCTTTTTAGTATTTGCTATAAGAGATTGTTTGCTGGGTAGTAGAAGGAAATAAAGGTGATATAAAAATAAAAGATATAAGAAAGTAGATGCCTGTCAGTTAATAAATGGAAAAACAAACAAATATGAATGTAATGAAATATTATCCCACTACAAACATTCCAAATATGAAGAATTTAGAGAAGGTTTATAAGAACTGATGCAGAGAAATGGCAACAGAACCAGGAGAAACAATGACCACAAAACTATAAAAGAAATAAACAGCGAAAAAAACTTCAGAACTCTCATTCAGTGACCAATTGTGACTTGAGAGGACGTGATGGTAAAGCATACTTCCTACCTATTGGCAAAAAGTTAGTGGATAACAGGTGTAGAACAAAACATATATTTTCATACAGCGTTAATATGTTGATTTTCTTTGCTTGACTGTTCTACTGGAGGGAAGAGAAGTGAATATGATGTTAAAAAAAAAGAACAGTGTATCAACATTTTAAAATGGTGCTACACAGGCCATCTCTATGGCAATTTATAGCACAAGAAGGGAATGCACCAGTTTTAGCAATTTTCTCTCTCTTAATCGAGATTACTTTGTCTCTATTCCTATAGTCTCTTTCTGCCTTTGTTGTAAAGCAATGCACTTCCTTTGTTGTACCAAAACCTTGAAACAAGGCGGGCTATCTTGAGTGGATAGGAGAAGTCAAAGTGTCCCATACTTAGGGAGAATAGGACGTGGGGTATACCTAAACACCCTGGATCTAGGGAAATTCACAGTGTGTGGCCCTTGCCTCCCTACATCTATATTCAGGTAAAATCATGTTAAAATGAATATTAAGAGCACCCTTGAAGGAAAAAAGAAGGCAATGAAGGGCAGTCTGAGAAAAGGGCAAGGACCAGTACAATTCACTTTGTCTCAGTAGTGGTAGAGTGGTTCATGTGCTTCAAGATTTTGTTGGAGATGGTTGAAGCCATCTCCTTCACCACCTCCTTGTTGCTGCCTTGAGTCTCTGCCGATATTCTGATTACCAAAGCCCACTAAGCCCAGGCTGGGGAGAGTAACCCAGCTCTGTTGACTGTTTCTTCTATGGTACTTGGCATCACGGGCTACTGTCTTCAGTAGGATCAGCTCCAAGTGCAGTATTCTCTCAGGCAGGGGCTTCCTGAATTAGACTGTATCCTGACACATTTCCAAAAGCCAGTCTCTTAAAAGGCTGATTCCAGTGAGATTGTGCTATTTTTAGGATGACCTCTCTAGCTCTGACTCAGAGGTCAGGGAAGGTTCAGTCACCATACAGCTGGAATACTTCACCAGATATAGCTTCTCCCAACAAATTAGTGATGAACATTGCTTTGGGAATGTCTTCTTGGAGGTAACTGGCTCCCACCTGGGAAACACTGCTTTGGGTAGCAGGTTGGAGGCCAGGAGAAGCTGTGGTGGTACTGAGGATAGTACTAATAATATTGTGGTGACTGCAGACTTTACTGCTATATCCAGTAAATCATATGACTCCCTGAACAACAGCGTCCTCAATGGTCTCTAACAACGCTGGTCTGGGAGTTTGGAGACCTGGATTCTATTCCTGCCCTTGTCCCTAACTTGCTGTAACCTTGCGCAGTCTGTTTTCCCTCTCTGAACCTCAGATCTCCACTGGTAAAATCAAAGGTTGGATTATGAATTCTAAGGAATATGATACTTCAGATGTTCTGTGTTCTAAGGTCCTTTCTAGCTCTAACATCCTTTGATTCTAGGAATTCTTTTTTGTGCACATTTCCAAGTTCAGCCTTTACTCTGGAAAGTCAATGGTTAAAACTGCATCCTCTCCCCTGCAGGCCTTCAGAGGCAGTGTGGTTGAGTGTGGAAAGAGTACTGGACTTGAAGTCGGGAGACACCTGGGTTCTCATCTCTGATACACACTGGCAATATGACCACGTTCAAGTCCCTTATCCTGTCTGAGGTTTTTTCATCTGTAAAATGGGGATATTAACTCAGAATATTTATGTCACAGAGCTGTTATGAGGATTAAATAAAATAATGTATATCTGGCAATTTACAAACCTTAAAGGGTCTTAAATATCATCTTGGGGGAAGATTTTTAAAGATAAGGGTTGGATTTTATAGGGAAACATTGACCTTCTAATAACCCTGTCTTAGGTGAGGGTAGTTTACTAGGCTATGAACCTGATGAGGGCAGTAAGGGAAGTCAGGAGTGTAATGGGAGAATATCTCTCCAAGAACAATAGGTTCTCTCTCCTCTGTCTATCTTCTGTCTGTCTTAAGGTTCTGATAAACTCATTCCTGTTGATTTAGCTTCATGTGTTCCTCCTCCTGAAGAATATGTCTTTCTATGGAAATTGGAACTAAGGCCAAATGAATGAAACTCTAATGGTGGAACTTCAATCGAAGTGGGACTGGGCATAGAAGCTATTTTTGGGGGGTGGGAGGATGGGAAACACATAGATCTTTTCCCATACCCAGAAATCATACCCCGTGATCTCTTTTAAATCTGGGCAATAATGTACTTCATTCTTGGACTGTACTGATAACTCTGTATACTATTTTTTTCCCTCTGTGACTATATATAGCCATCAGCTTGCTGAGGGGTTTCAATTTTCCTTGAAAATCAGAGAATTTTTGAGTTAGAAAGGACCTGAAAGGCCATCAAGTATAACTCCTGTTTGACACGGGGCTCTTCCATTTACTTCTAGATCCACAAGGATCTGATTCAATGCACTTGCCAAAAATGCCACAAACACCAAGTCCCACAGTCCCTATTCATCTTAGTAACTTTAACTTTTTTGCATCGAACTCTACCTCAACCAGTGGCTTATACATAGTAGAGATAAATCGATATCTGTTGATTGATCTGTTCCAAATGATTGAGGGCAGAATCCAGCCATGTTTGTCCTAGTGTCAAACTTCCTTGCAACGGGAGGACATTTCAGATCCTTCTCCCCTCACATTCTGTCAAGCGTGGGCTTGGACTGCATTTGCCATTTCATTTTTGGTACTGTATTCGTGGCACTGAATTTTTTTGTTCTTGACTATCTTGAGTGATTGTTAGAATTCTTTTCTTTTTTACCATCAGCTGAAAGCTACATGCGGAGGGGTGTGTGTCAGGATGACCTTCTCAATCTTGACCAAAGAGGATGGAATTCTGGTATCTTTATCTTCCCTTTGAGATGAGGGGTAGGGGAGACGCAGGGTGTGGTCCTTCCCTGAAGTGGTGGGAACACAGCCAGTCATGCAGATAGGGCCAGGGCTAGTCTTGCCTCCCCATTACATTTTCCACCCTGCCAACCAGCTGGTTCCTGGCTAGCATGGTCAAGGATGCTTGTCTCTGGATCTCACCCAGGAATATTAGCACCTGGAACCCGCCACCCCTTCTCACCCCACCTGATTTTCCCAGAATCACCAACTGTTAGAGCCAGAAGACACTGTATAGATATTTTGGTCATAACCCCGGAACAGTGCCTCCAGCACCTAACACATCATCTTGCACATCCCAGCCTGCCTGATTTCACTAGTGTCGATGCTTCCTTCAAAGACACAGATCACGACTGAACCCTATTAAACAATCTAAGTATCACAAGATCAGAGGATTTAGAATTGGAAGGGACCCAGAGAATATCTAATCCAACATCTTCGTATTACAGATAAGGAAATGGGGCCCAGAGGTTAAGTGACTTGTCCAAAGCCACATAGTAATTAAGTAACAGAACCAGAATTTAAACCCAGGTTTTCTGACTCTAGAGTCAGTTTGCCAAATTGGGAGCCAGTCTTCTGGGGATTTGCTAGGCTGGCATGTGGACAATGGGCACCCAGTCCATTGAGAGGCTTGTCCATTCAAAGGATTTCCAGCTTGATAGGATCTGCTAGAGCCTGCACTTCATTGGCAAAGCTTTTGAGGATACAAGGTCAATTCCATGGAATCAGGGGAAGACTTTACAGGAAGATCATCCAGGGAAGAGGCTGTAGGAGGGCAGGTATTTTGGCCTCTTAGCCAAATATAGCTCCTTAGAGGCAGAGCCAGGTCTGGAGCCCAGATAACTGACCCAGAGATCTTTCTACTATACTAACCTGCCAAAGGACAGGAAGCAAAGTATATTTGATAATATGTTATTTCAAAGAGCATGGTGTCCCTTTTACTTTATTTCCATTCTGAAAAATGGTGAGTGATCAGTGATCAGACCTGTAATTGGTATATATTGGCATCCCTGTCCAACTCTGCTAATAGGGTTACATTTGGTGCCATGATTCCTGACATAGGAGGGCATCTTGCCATTAACAACACCAAAAGTTAACTAACCATCTGCCACCAATGGCTTAGGTAAGCCTAAGAGCCACAGGAATACCAGTATCCTCCAAACCACCAGGTTGGTCTCTGAAGCCATCATTCAAGAAAGAAACTACTGTGGAGAAGGGTCTACCATCTCCCTTCCCCCACTAAGTATCAACTGATTACCACAAACTGGACAGGTAAGCCAGCCTAGCTGAAGCATCGAGGACACACAGCAATGGGAACACACAGGACTGATATATGTGCCACTTAGATCAAGCCACTAGTACCACCCTATCACCTTCCCTTAGATCTGGCCAATAGCCCAGGACTCTGAGCCCAAGAGTCTCAGGAATAGAAATGCCCTGTCTGAACCAGATTAAAATGTAATTGGGAAATATCCAACAAAATAAACATAAATGTAATAAAATACACATAATGTTAATTTGTGGTTTTCTAAGTCAATATTCAGCCCACAGAGATTTTTATGTATGGTTTAATGGCCCTCTTCTCTATTTGTTGAACATCACTGCTCCAGCTGCAGCCCCAGCCCTGCTCCATCATCAGGGAATATCCTAACCAGCAACTGCCTCTGTAGATGCTATAGCCCCTACTTTCTCAGTAGCCACAACTACTGAAGACCCAGGGGATAAAAAAATTCTCACAGCCACAGGCCTGTCAAATGGTTCATCTTCAGAAATGGGTATGATTTTATCAATAGAAATGAAAGAGAATGTGTTAATCACCTCCTTGTTTCCTTTAGGATCAAATACAAATTGCTCTGTTGGGCATTCAAATCCCTTCATAACCTAGCCCTCTCCCACCTTTTCAGTCTTCTTATACCTTACCCTCCTCCCCCCTGTCCCCTACCCCCAACACACAAACACTCTTAGATCCAATGATCCTGGCCTCCGAGCTGTTCCTCATACAAGACACTCCATCTCTCTGGCTCCAAGCATTTTCTGTCTGTCCCCCATGCCTGGAACACTCTCCCTCTTTTGCTCTGACTACTGACCACCTTGGCTTTAAGTCCTAGCTAAAATCTCACTTTCTACAGGAAACCTTCCCTAACCTCTCATAATTCCAGTACCTTCCCTCTGTTCATTATTTCCTATTTATCTTGCACATAACTTGCTTTGAACATATTTGCTTGCATGTTATCTCCTCTGTTAGATTGTAAGCTCCTTGAAGGCAGGGACTGTCTTTTGCCTTTTTTTTTTGTATCCCCAGTGCTTAGCACATAGTAGGGGCTTGGTCAATGTTTACTGACTACCTTACAACGTGAATTTGTTAAGAGATGCCTTGCTATTTTTTTTGTACAAACACTTAACAAATACTTTTTCATTCATTAATTTATTCATCTAGTCCAATTCTCTCATCTTCTGGAAGGAGAAATGGAAGTTCAGAGAAGGGGAATGAGTTGTTCATGGTCATACCTATGGCTTTTTAGTGGTAGAGATGGGTTGGTATCCAGGAGTCCTGGCCCTCAGTCCAGTGATCTTTCTTCTGCACCACAGTAGTCACATATCATTTGCTAATACAGACATACTATACATTCTGGTTCTCAAAACTGTTTAAACTATAAAGTCATTTAGCATAGTACTTGTAAGTCTCAAAGTGTCTTTCATTTATGTCTTTTTTGGGGGGCTACGGCAAATCAACACTCTCTTTTCCTCTTATAATTCTGCTGCCTTTCCCAGGGGAAGGGGAGGCAGTGTGATACAGCGGAAAGAGCACTATGCCTGGGGGTCAGTGGACATGATTTTGTCAATGACTTATGATGATGCCAGAGATGTCACTTCCTTCAGTGTGTCAGTTTCCTCAACTTAAATGAGGGGGTTGGACAAGGAGGTCTCTTCTAGCCTTAATGCTATGTGCTCTAACATTTTGCTAGCAAATGATGTGGTTGAATTAGCCACTCCCTTCTGCAATTTTTCTTAATTTTATTTCATCATTGGATTTTTTTGGGGGGAATCAGGGTGGTATTTCATGGTCAACTTATGAAGAGACTTCTAAATTTGTCATTTTGATGTAGATTTTGGAACTCCTAAGATAGTATAGAAACTTTGTGTAGCCAGAATTAATTAGTAACATGCTCAGGTCTACACCTTCTTAAAAATCTTTTGCTTGAGAGAGAAGAGAATAAATGGGGGGGGGCAGGATAGGATGGAAGGAAACATAGTTAGTCTTTCACAACATGACTATTATGGAAGTGCTTTGCATAACTACACATGTATAACCTGTATCGAATTGCTTGCCTTCTCAATGAGGGTGGGTGGGGAGGGAGAAGGGGAGAGAATATGGAAATGAAAGTTTTAAAAACAAATGCTGAAAATTGTTTTTTACATGCAACTGGGAAATATGATACATAGGCAATGGGGTATAGAAATCTACCCTGCTCTACAGGAAAATAGAAGGGGAAGGGGATAATAGAAGGTGGGGGGTGACAGGAGGGAGGGCAGTTTGGGGGAAGGGGTAATCAGAATGTATGCCATCTTGGGGTGGGGGGAGGGGAGAGATGAGGAGAAAATTTGGAACTCAAAATCTTATGGAAGTGAATGTTGAAAACTAAAAATAAATAAAAAATAATTGAAAAAAAAGATACAGTGAAAAAAAAAAGAAAAAAAAAAACCTTCTACTTGAATGTTCCAGCCATCAAGTTCTTCCTCCCATTCACTTCAAAACTGCAATTACTACTTGCACTTCCTTACCTACTCATTCATTTCTTAGGCTCTTGAAGTCTGACTTCCAGCCCTACCACTGAACTGAAATGGCTTTTCCCAAGGTTACTAAAGATCTGTTAACTACTGCTAAATCAGGTGGCCTTTTCTTCCTTCTTGACCTCTGCAGCTTTTGAAACTATGACCATCCCTCTTCCTGGTTCTCCTATCTGTCTGACCACTCTTTCTCAGTCTTTGATGGTATATCATTCGTTTATTGCCCCACTATTACAGTTGTCCCTCTGTGCTCTGTCCTGGACCCTCTCTTCTCTCTGTACTCTCTTCTTTAGTGATCACATCTGCCCCCACTGGTTCAAGTATTATCTTTATGAATACTATTCTCAAATCTATGTATCTAAATTTAACCAAATCTCCGGAATTCCATTCTTATACCATCAACTACTTACTGGAAATGGGCTCCTGGAAATCATACAAAGCAGTCCAAATAAATATGTCCCAAATTGAACTCATCATTTTCCCTCCCTAAGCCAGCCTCTCCTTCAAAATTCTCAATTTCTGCTGAGAGTACCACAATCCTTACAGCAACCTAAATGTGTGACCTTGTCATCACTGACTCTTCCCTTTTCCCCTGTTACCCACCATATCCATGAAGCTGCCAAATCTTCTCAATTTTACCTCCTCATCTTTCACATCCATCTCCTTCTCTCTACTCACACAGCTACTGCCCTAGGTCAGGCTCTCAACTATTTTCCCCTGGACTATTATAATGACTGCTAATTGGTCTTCCTGCTTCCAGTCTTTGTCCTCTCTAAAGTATTCTCCATACAGATGACAAAATAATGTTCCTAAAGTACAGATCTGACCATGGCACTCCTCTATAGTCTATAAAATAAAATACAGGCTACTTAGCCTGGCATTTCAGGCCCTCTACAATCTGATTCCTCCTTTCCTTTCTGGACTTATTTTATCCTACTCCCCTTCATAAATTGTATGTTCATCCAAAGGAGATCTGCCTTTATACATTTATATAAGCTATACTCCATGCCTGAAATGTCATCCCTCCTCATCTCTGCATATGAGAATCCTTATCCTTCTTAAAGGCTCGACCCAGGTGCCACCTCCTCTGAGATCCTTCTAGATGTCAGTACTCCCTCTTTCCTCAATTTTCTTTCCTCTTTTGGTATCCTCTCTTGTAAGCTCCTTAATGGTAGGGACCATTTTTATTCTTTGTATTCCCAGTGGCTGGCTCATAGTAACTGTTTAGTAAATATTTGTTGAATGTGAGTCAAATTGGAACCCACAGAGATATGCCTGACCTGTAGGGAAGGGCAGAGTTATGCCTCTGGGGATCCTCTCCTGGACCTCCCATTCCACTGCAGGGACAACATGGAGTCAATAGATACAGTCTGGAAATTGGATGATTGGCGCTCTCAACTGTGCCTACTGATGGTGGTCATATCAATCCTGTTGGCCAGGTGCTAGCACTCAGAACATAAGACTCTGGTGCTCAAGGTCCCAAAGACTCATAAGCTAACAGAACATTAAAACTGAAAGGAATTTAGTCCGACATCTTCCTGCAGAAAGGCAGCATGGCAGAGTGAAAAGAGCATAGCACCTAAAACCAGAAACTGTGGATTTGAATGGTAGCTCTCCTACATGCTACTTGAATGGCCTTGGACAATCAACTTCACCTCTCTGGGCCTCAGTTTCTTTATTTGTAAATAAGGGGCTGGACTAGATCTTTAAGTTTCTTTCTAGCACTATATCCTGTGACCTACTTAATGTTCTTATGATCCTAAAGGCAAGCAGGCATTTTCCTGGTGGAGTAAATGGAGTTTCTTCATACTTTTCCCAGGGGAAGGAGAGAGGACATATGGCTCATGACTTAATGTAAATTGTTTGATCTGAGACTCTGCTTCCTGTGATTTCTCAATCCTGGCTAAAATAAAGTAATCTTAAGAATTTCTCCAAATGGTTGGAGAAAGTTGGCAGTCTTCCTCATACCACATATGTAATTCTTCCTTTATATGTATTTTCCTCTCTCCACTCTAGTGCTGATGTCTCTGCTATTCCTTTCATTTGACATTCCCACATCTTTACCAACTCTGATAGTCTATGTTCTAAGGTCCTTCATTACCGCAACATTCCATGTTCTGTCTAACTCTTAAGTTGCTGGGAACACCAAACTTTTGGAAAACATTTGTTAAAACTCTGATTTAATTTCTGATAGTATCTGGAGGATGATCAAGCACTCTTTTCTCTCCTGAGGCTCTGGTTCTCAGCCAGCAGTTGCAGTACCAGGTGTTGCTTGGAGGTTTTCAGTGTGTGTGTGTTTTTTTTCCACCTTCTTTGCCAAGTTAGGCTTAACAGTGCCATTTATTAGTGTCTCATGGATGAATCCCTCTGCTTTGGTTGTCTTGATTAGATGATTAGAAGTTTGGCTACTGTTTGAGCAATGCAATCTGCAGAGTAATCTCTACTCTGCCTGGGGCTGGTGGTGAGGCAGAATGCCAATGTAGGTTTTTCCTGCTCTTCCAGGGGAGTGAGTTAGAATCTGATTTACAGAATCCTGGCAACTATCCCTGAGTTGGAGTGACGTAAGTCCCCGTTTCCTGTGAAGGGAGAGCAGGTCTCTCCCCACAGCACCCCCTAGTAAAATTTCGAGGGCTTTAATCTTAGAGCCAGATGTCACAGAAGACATTACTTTAATAGAGAAGAGGTTTGAGAATCTTCTTTACACCAAAACCTTGTTGTTATCAATTTTAGGTAAATGTTCTCAGTAATGATCCCACTTCTTCATCAGATGGGAGTCACGTCTGATGAAGAAGTGGGATGATTGCTGAGAACATCTGTGGTATAGTAGTAAGAGAAGTAGATTTGGAATTGGAAGACCTGACAGTGAATCCCAGCTTTCCTACTTACCACCAGTGTGAACTTGGTCTCGTGAACTTCAGTCTCATCATTTGTAAAATGAGGGGGTTGGACTAGGTGAATTCCAAGGTGCCTTCCAGCTCAAACTCCACATTCGTAACAAAGATTGCTTCCAACTCAAATTCTATGATTCTGTCACTCAGATGAAGTTTTTAAAGACTATTAAGGCTAATCACTTCATTGATCCAAAAAATAAAGGGACATTCAAATTGAGCACTCACCATAGCTTGTGACTATCAACAAACCATGTAGTGTGTCTCACTCTACAAGTTTTTACTTGAAGAATTAATTTAAATGAACTAAAAAGTATTTGCATTATTGGGAACCTGACTTATCATTGGCACTGACCATCCTTTTAGGGAGGTTCTGAGGGAAAACTAATAAAAACAGGCTGTAAATTCCTTTGTAACACCAGCTGCTTTTTAAAGCTAAATAATCATTATCATCCATCAGTAGATTCAACCGTGGGGAGGTGCCGAGGAGAGGCTGCAAGGAATAGCTCTAGGACTAGTCTTATCATTAAGACCTAGGAGGAAACTGCATATTAATTAATTCCATGGATGGCTCTTGGTTGGAAAAGATTAGAGATTCAAATGTGTGAAGAAAAATCCCATCATAACCCAGGGAACCAGAGAAGTTAGATACACAGAATGAAGGCAAAGTGAAATGAATTTTGGACATCTCTGTGTTGGGAGAATGAATGACTCTTAGAAAAAAGAGGTGTTCAAATAGTCTCAAAGGAATAATGATCAGAAAATCTGATAGGCACATCTTTGCTAGTACATAAGCATCACAATCACTAATGTAGAGCACAGAGATGACCCTGACTACATTTCTCTTCCTTAAAGAGTATTCAGGGGGCAGTTAGGTGGCGCAGTGGATAGGGCACCGGCCCTGGAGTCAGGAGGACCTGAGTTCAAATTCAGCCTCAGACCAAACACTTGACCCTAGCTGTGTGACTCTGGGCAAGTCACTTAACACTAATTGCCTAAAAATTAAAAAAAAAAAGAAGAGTATTCAGCCCCCAAAGTCCCTGACATTTCATAGAAAATTATTTAACTGAAGAGATTTCAAAGGACTAGAATGACATCACTGGGCTATGAGGCCAAAGAAACTCCTTCCTTGCATCCTTCCACTGTCAATGGACAGGATGGAAGGAAAAGAAAATGGGAAGGATGTGAATTTTAAATATTATTTCCTTATCAAATGAATTTCCAGTGGTATCGGCCATAGAACCAAAGAATGTTAGAACTGAAAAGGACATTATAAATCAAGAAATCCAATCCCTTCATTATAGGGGAGAAAACTAATACACTTTGCTCTCCCACCAGAAGTTATTTTGTATATATTTTTAATTTACCTATACGTGTACATGCTGCTTTCACCCAACAGAATATAAGCTTCTGGAGTGTAGGGACCTGTTTCATGTTGTCACTGTATCTCTAGCACAGCGTTTGGCACACAATAAGCATCTGAATGCTTGTTTTACTCAATTAGGAGGTGACTTGTTCAAACAGCTAGTAAATGGCAGAGCCAGGACTTGAATGCATGCCTTTTGTCCAGTGCTCTCTCCACCACACCGTCTTGTCTCTAATTATTCGTAGATGAATAATTCTCTAGCTATTTGCAAATGTTTCTCCTTTGTGTAGGCATCCTTCAATTTTTCCCAAGATGGACCTCACACTCACCTTACAGAAGGATCCACATTCAAAGGATCTCTGGCCACTCTTTCTACTCTCCAGGTAACAATGATGTTGATGTTTTTAGATGAGATTGGCCGGTCATTTCCCATAAGAAATCCAGAAGCATGATGACATTGAGATGATGATCGTCGACATCCAAGTCTTGCCTGTAAGAGATAAAATCTATTTAGACAGATTGTGCAATCATGGAAAAAGCTTCACAAAGTGTTGATTTAGATCAGAAACAAAACTTGTTCTGATTGAAGGTTCTATAGCTTTTCTTCTATAAGATCTTATTAGCTCGACACAGGGTCTTGGTAGCTATTGCTTTCCCTTGGCTGTATCTCCCCTTTTCTGATCTGTGTTCCTAGTATATAGGAGAGGACAGTTAGAGAAAGGGAGCAAAATTAGCAATGGCAATGCTAAGGAAAGAATGGGCAGCTAGATAGTGTAGTGGATAGAACACCGGGCCTGGAGGTAGGAAGACCTGAGTTCAAATACAGCCTCAGACACTTACTAGCTGTGTGACCCTGAGCAAGTCACTTAACCCTGTTTGCCTCAGTTTCCTCATCTGGAAAATAAGGTGAAGAAGGAAATAACAAATCATTCCAGTATCTTTGTCAAGAAAACCCCAAACAGAGTCACGAAGAGCCAGACAGGACTGAAACTAAATTATAACAATAACAAGGAGGCAACAGATGATATCTTAATATGAAATTTACATTTCTGTAGCACTGTTCTTCTTAGCTAGGGCCTTGGCTCCCTCCTCCCCAGTATAACTAGAGTATTTATCAGGTCCTTTCCAGCTCTAAAATTCTATGTTCTGAGACTTGCCCCATCTCTCTCTCTCGTTTTACACAAATACATGTGTGGCCTTTTATACAGACTCAGAACATAGGACATCAAAACTGGAAGGGGCATCAGAATAGAAATTGTTAGAAGCAGAAAGGATCTTACAACAGAGAACATTAGCATACGCAATACTGGATCATAGAATGTCAGAGATGAAGGGAAATTTAGAGCTTATCAGTCCAACACACTTGTATATCTTGAATAAAAGCTGATCATAAGTACCTTCATTTAATATGGGTTGGATTTTCCAGGAAGATTTAGAAATGCAAATCTAGGGCCTATTAAGTGGCAGTATATGTAACAAGCACTTAGGAAAACCCTAGTGAAGCCTAGTGCTGTAACTGCTTTCATCACTATTGTGAAACCCTCATCTCTATATTGTATTCTCAGAACATTTTTCCCCAAATTCCCAATTTCATAAAAAACGGAGTTATTATTTTACAATATACAAGGAATACAGTATATCCAAATTTATTTTTTAATCTGGGGTACAGCCAAACATTTTTTATTCTGGGAGGAGTGGTGGCGAATATTTTTATTATTCATTTTGCAACATCTGATTGTGTCCTCTTGTCGTTACTGCCCGTTGAAATTTGAAGATGGGTATAAATTATTTTTAAAACCTTGCTCTTCCAACTCTAAATTCCGACTCTACAAAAAATTCTTTCCTCCTCTGAACTCTCATTGCATTGTGTTTGTACTGCTCTCATACACTGTGTGCCATATTTATTTACATGGGTTTTGCATATTCTGCCTTCCTCCGCACTGCATTTCAAGTTCCTTAAGGGCAGGTACCTATACTTTAATCACCTCCTTCAGTACCTAGCAGTGCCTTGCACATAGCAGGAGCTCAATAAACACTTGCTGACTTGAAAGTGGTCGTTAAACTAAACTGGTCCTATTTTCCTCTGCTGATATCTTACCGATCCTTCAAGGTCTACCAATTCACTCCATAGTACCTTTCATGATCCATCCTGCATGCATTTACCTCGTCCCCCACCCAGCCAAGGTTCTCCTTCTTATCTGATAGAGCATTCTGTGCTTCTCTTGTTTTTATATCATATTCTAATTGTTATTATGCTTCTCTGTGCACATCTTATCAGCCCTACAAACAATAAGCTCCTTGAGGGTAGGGACTATGTCTTACTTAATTTTTTATCTTCTTCAATATCTAGAACATTGTACTACACAGAATTAGTGCTTAAAAATGCTTATTATTGAATGGAAAGGGCACTGGATTTGGAGCCAGAAGCTTAAGAGGCAATGAACTTAACCTTTCTAAGCTGTAATTTCCTGATTATCAAATAGGGCTGCCCCCCCCACCCCCACCGCCACACCCACATCACAGGATGATGGTAACTGTGAGGATGACATGTAATTATAAATGTGAAAGGGCTTTGAAACTGTAAAGCATTATAAAAGTATGAGTTACCAGTATTATTGCATGACGATAAGCCCACAAAGTAGTGCAATATATGCTTCTGTCTCTAATTTCACTATTAGCCCTCTGATCAAGAAAAGCTTTTTCTTTTTTTAAACCTTCAAGGTTACAGAAATTAAGTCCAGGAAGCAGCCTCTGAGGTCATCTAGTTAAATTCATACCTGAAGTATGACTTCTATTAGTTATTGTTGGATATTAAACTCCTTCTAGTTCCAACATTCTCTTCTATGTTCTCTTCCAGCCCTGCCATTGTGGGTTTTTTTTAATAGAATATTTTTTACTTTCTTTATTCACTGATTCTGCTTGTGTTTTCGAAACTTATCATTCAGTGCTAAATCCTGGTAGCTTACTAACTCTTCCTTACCTGTATGGGTCTCTTTCTCATCTAAAACTTTCTTTGTCACTTCATCAAATGCATAATTTAATCTCATAGGTAAGTCACAGATGAAACTTCCAAATCAATCATTTAACAGACTAGAGTAAGAAACTGCTCCAACCAATACAATCCAACCAGTGTTAAGTATCTGTTATGTGCTAGGACTGTATTGGGCCCTGAAGATACAAAGATAAGCCAAAAGGATTCCTACTTTCAACAAGCTTCTATTTTCCTATGGGAAGGGGAACTGTGTTTAAAAAAAAAAACCCAACACAAGTAGAAATGCATAAAATGGAGGGGAGCCCAGATGGCTCAGCTGAACTTTCCCAAATTCCCCTCCAAACAACTCTAAAATAACACCTAAAATTGAATTCTGGAGTGGTAGAACCAAAAAAGTTTGGGTGAAACAATTTTCCAGTCAAAGACAACTTAGGAGGTTGGCAGGAAAAGTCTGTCCCACTGGGGTAGGCAGGCCTGGAGCACAGCACAGACCATGCAAAGCAGGCCTTGCCAAAGTGCCAGCAGCGCACCTTGTAGGTGGCTTTCCTGGCAGTAGCAGCAGCTTTGGGAGCTCTCAGACCACGTATGGTAGGGGGAGGAAGTTGGACAATTGGTCACAAGGAGATTGTAGGGGACTCTTTGCTTATGTTGGGTTCAGGACCCTGTGGCATTGCCATACATAATTTCTGGTCACAGTCCCAGGGCCAAAAGGAGTAACAGAACTTGTGGCAGCAGGGGAGTAGGGGCCCTGGTTGATGTTCAAGGGTGGAATGGAGTGCTTGTGGTCACTCACAGGGGAGTAGGGAACCTGGTCTCAATTCCAAGACAGAGTGGAGCACTAGCAATTGCAGGTGCAGACCTGGTCATAGTCTTAAGGCCAGGAGGTGTGCCAGCACTGGTGGCAATAGGAGAACAAGGTCTCTTCCTGTGTAAAGACCAGAGCACAGGCCAGTAGAGCAGTGACCACACCTCTTCGCAGATCATACCACTTTGGAAGCACTGAAAACCCACAGACTCCCAGAGCTAGCTCCGAAAACAGCAGCATGAAAGGCCTGAAATTTGGGACAATGCCCCTTCTACCCTGGGAGTAGAGCCCAACTTTAACATGAAGTTAAAAGTCAAGAAATAGGTTGGAAAAATGAGCAAACAACAACAAAAGAACCTGACCATAACAAGTTACTATGGTGACAGGGAAGATTAAGACACAAACCCAGAAGAAGACAACGATGTCAAAGCAGCTACAAACAGAACCTAAAAGAAAAAAGTGAATTGCATATACACCCAACAGGAATTCCTGAAAGAGCTCAAAAAGGCTTTTCAAAATCAAATAAGAGAAGTAAAGGAAAAACTGGAAAAAGAAATGACAGCGATGGAAGAAAATTATGAAAACAGAGTCAATAACTTGTTAAAAGAGGCATAAAAAATACTGAAAAAATAATACCTTAAAAAGCAGAATTGCCAAATGGAAAAAGGGGTACAAAAATTCATGGAAGAAAAGAACTCCTTAAGAAATAGAACTGGCCAGGGGCGGAGCCAAGATAGCAGAGTAAAAGCAGTAACTTCCTTGAGCTCTCCCTCAAACCCCTCCAAATACCTATAAAAAAATGGCTCTAAACAATTTCTAAAGCAGAAAAACCCACAAAAAGACAGAGTGAAACAAATTTCCAGCCCAAGGTAACCTGGATGGTTGACTGGAAAGGTATATCTCGCTGGGCTGGGAGAGGAACACAGTTCAGCGTGGGTGCGCATGCTGCAGTGAACCTGAAACAGGCCTCAGAAGACTGAATCACAGGCAGCTGTGGTGGTCCCCAGATTTCTCAATCCATGAATGCCAAAGACAACTTAGAAGGTCAGTGGGAAAAGTCTGTTTCTGCTGTGAGAGAGAAGCATGGGGTCCCAGCCCCATTCCCTGAGCTTGACCCCTGGGCGGCGGCTGCCTCCTGAGCTTCTGGCCCACAGACTGAGGTGGAATCGAGTGGCTGATCAGAGGGGGATTGCAGGGATCTCTCTGCTGGTGCAGGATTCTCTTGCTTTGCCCATGCTTGGATCTGGGTCATAGTTCTGGGTGGCTGTCCTGTGCCGAGCAGGAGTGCTGGCGTGGTGCAGCTTGTAGTGGCTGTGGAGAGGAAATCCTCCTCACAGTTCCAAGACAGAAAAGAGTGCTTGTGGTCACTCATAGACCAGAGCACGGGCCAGGAAAGGAGTAAACACTTTGCCCTTGATCATAGCACCTGGGAAGAACTGAAAATTTACAGGTCCCTAGAAGTATCTCTGAAAACAGCTGCACAAAACCCCTGAAGCTTGGAACAGTACATTCTCCACACTAGAAACAGACTCCTACCCTAACAAACAGTTTATAACTCAAGTAATTGGCTGGGATCATGAGCAAGCAGTGCAAAAAGAGTCAGACTATATTATCTTACTTTGGTGACAAAGAAGATCAAAACACACAACCAGAAAAAGACAATGAAGCCAAAGCTCCTCCATCCAAAGCCTCCAAGAAAAATATGAATTGGTCCCAGGCCATGGAAGAGCTCAAAAAGGATTTTGAGAAGCAAGTAAAAGAAGTAGAGGAAAAACTGAGAGTGATTCTAAAGGAGACTCGAAAAAACACTGAAGAAAATAATACCTTAAAAAATAGCCTAATCCAAATGGCAAAAGAGGTCCAAAAAGCCGATGAGGAGAAGAATGCCCTAAAAAGCAAAATTGGCTAAATGGAAAAGGAAGTCCAAAAGCTTACTGAAGAAAACACTTCCTTAAAAATTAGAATGGAGCAATTGGAAGCTAGTGAGAATTTGAGAAATCAAGGCACTGTAAAAGTAATCCAAAAGAATGAAAAAAATAGAAGAGAATGTGAAATATCTCATTGGAAAAACAACTGACCTGGAAAATAGATCCAGGAGAGAGAACTTAAAAATTATTGGACAATCTGAAAGCCATGATCAAAAAAAGAGCCTAGACATCATCTTCCAAAAAATTATCAAGGAAAACTGCCCTGATATTTTAGAATCAGAGGGCAAAATAGAAATTGAAAGAAATCAAAATAAATTAATAAAAAATTAAAAAAAAAAAGAAATAGAACTGGCCAAATGGAAAAAGAGGAAAAGAAGTACAAAAGTTCACTGAAGAAAATAATTCCTTGGGGCAGCTAGATGGTGCAGTGGATAGAGCACTGACCCTGGAGCCAGGAGGACCCAAGTTCAAATTTGGCCTCAGACTTGACACTTACTAGCTGTGTGACCCTGGGCAAGTCACTTAACCCCACTGCCTAGCCAAAAAAAAAAAAAAAGAAAGAAAAAAAAAGAAAAAAGAAAATAATTCGTTAAAAATTAGAATTTAGCAAGTGGAATCTAATGACTCCCTGATACACCAAGAAACAATAAAATAAAAACAAAAGAATGAAAAAAATAGGATAAAATGTGAACTACTTCATTGAAAAAACAAGCAACCTAGAAAATAGACTGAGAAATAACTTAAGAATTATTGGACTACCTGAAAGTTATGATCAAAGAAAAAGCCTAGACATCATATTTTAAGAAATTATCAAGGAAAACTGTCTTGATATCCTAGAACCAGAGGGTAAAATAGAAATTGAAACATTCCACCAATTACCTCCTAAAAGAGACCCCAAAATGAAAACTCCCATAAATATTATAGCCAAATTAAAATATTATAAGCAGCCAGAAAGAAACAATTCAAAATTGTGGAGTTATAGTCAGGATCACACCAAATTTAGCAGGTTCCACATTAAATGCTCAGAGGGCTTGGAATATGATATTCTGGAAGGCAAAGGAGATAGGATTACAACCAAAAATAATCTATCCCACAAAACTTCCTTCAGGGGAAAAAATGAATATTTAATGAAATAGAGGACTTCCTGATTGATCAGCATTCTTGATGACTAGAGCAGTGCTGAATAGAAAAAACTGATATTCAAAGAGAAGACTCAAGAGAAGCATAAAAGGCAAACATGAAAGAAAAATCATAAGGGAATCAATAAGGTTAAATGTTTATATTACCATATAGGAGGATGACAATTATAATTCCTAAGAACCTCATCATTATTAGGGCAATTAGAAGGTATATATATAGACCCAGAGAATGGGTGTGAGTTGACTATGACAAGATGATTTCAAAAAAAATTAAAGGGTGAAAAAGAGAAATGCATTAGGAGAAGGGGGAAGAGAGAAGGAAAAACAGGAAAAATTATCTCACATAAAAGAGGTACAAAAGGAAAAGCTTTTATAATGGAGGGGAAGATGGGGGTGGGGTGAGAAATGCTTGAACCTCACTTTCATTGGAATTATCTCAGAGGGAATAACACGTACCCTCAGTTTAGTATAGAAATCTTTATTAGTCCATAGGGAAGTAGGAAAGGAAAAGGATAAGAGAAGGAGAGGGGATCTGATAGAAAGGAGGGCAGCTTAAGGTAGGCAGTGGTCAGAAGCAAAACACACTTTGGAGGAGGGACAAGATAAAAAGAGAGAGAGAAAAGGATAAGCAGGGGAAAAAATGGGATGGGAGGGAAATATATAGTTAGCAGTCCTAACTGTGAATGTGAATGGGATGAACATACACATAGAATGGAAGTGGACAGCAGAATGGATTGAAAACTAGAATCCAACAATTTGTCATTTACAAGAAACAAACCTGAAACAGACAGACACACAGAGTGAAAATAAGGGGCTCGAGCTGAATCTATTAAGCTTCAGCTGAGGTAAAAAAGCAGGGGTAGAAATCATGATCTCAGACAAAGCAAAAACAAAAACAGACCTATTAAAGGAGATAACTATAGGGTAACTACATTTTGGTAAAAGGAACCATATATGCACTAAATGGCATAGCATCCAGATTCTTAAAGAAAAAGTAAATGAATTACAAGAGGAAACAGACAATATAACTATACTTGTGGGGGACCTCAAGTTTTCCCTCTCGGAAGTAGATATATCTAATCATAAAATAAATAAGAAAGAAATTAAGGAGATAAATAGAATTTTAGAAAAGTTAGATATAATAGATCTCTAGAGAAAACTGAGTGGGAATAGAAAGGAGTATACCTTTTTTGAGGTGTATATAGCACTTTCACAAAAACTGACTATGTATTAGGGCATAAAAACCTCACAACCAAATGCAGAAAAGCAGAAATATTAAAAGCATCCTTTTCAGACCATAATGCAATAAAATTATATTCAATAAATGGCTATGGAAACAAAGACAAAAAATTAATTAGAAACTAAATAATCCAATCCTAAAAAAATGAGTGGGTCAAAGAATAAATCATAGAAACAATAATTACATTAGAGAGGATGGAAACAATAAGACAACATACCAAAATTTATGGGATGCACTCAAAGCCATACTTAGGGGAAAATTTATATCTCTAAACACTTACCTCAATAAAATACTGATGCACTCTTCCTGGAGTTGTGAACTGATCCAACTATTCTGGAGAGCAATTTGGAACTATGCCTAAAGGGCTATAAAACTGCATAGCTTTGATCTAGCAATATCACTACTAGGTTTGTAACCCAAAGAGATCAAAGGAAAAGGAAATGGACCTATATGTACAAAAATATTTATAGCAGCTCTTTTTGTGGCAGCAAAGAATTGGAAATTGAAGGGATGGCCATCAATTGGAGAATGGCTAAACAAGTTGTGGTACATGATTGTGATGGAATACTATTGTGCTTTAAGAAATGATGAGCAGAATGGGCTTTCAGAAAAAGCTGGGAAGACTTATATGAACTGATGCAAAGTGAAATGAGCAGAACCAGGAGAACACTGTACACAGCAACAGCAGTATTATATGATGATCAACTGTGAATAACTTAGCTATTCTGATCAATACAATGATTCAACACAATTCTGAAGGACTTATGATAAAGAATGTTGTCTACCTCCAGAGCAAGAACTGATGGTGTGTGAATGCAGATTGGAGCATACTTTTAAAAATTTTCTTTATTATTCTCTTTTTTTTGGTTTTTGTTTTCTTTTGCAACATGGCTAATATGGAAATATTTTACATGACTGTACATGAATAATCTATATTAAATTGCTTGCATTCTCAAGAAGGGGCAATGTGAGACAGGAAGGGAGAGAATCTGGAACTCAAAATTTTAAAAAATAAATGTTGAAAATTTTTGTTTACATATAATTGAGAAAAAAGTAAAATAATTAAATGTAAAAATAAATGCATAAAACAAAACAAATACAAGTAGATACATGATAATTTAAGGAGTGAAAGATGGTTAACAACTACAGTGATCAAAAAATGCTTCTTGTAGGGGGTAGGGGCACTCAAGAAATCCAAACAGTTTGCTTAAAAACATTACTGCCATCCTTCTTTTTTTTTTTAATCCGTCATAGATTCAGAAGTGCTATCAGGGAACATCTAGAGATCAATACTTTCACTTTCCATAGGTGAGGCAACCAAAGCTCAGAGCAGTGAAAGGGTTTTGTCCAAGGTCTGTGTTCTGTGTTCTAAGGTCCGTACAAACTCTAAGATGTTGTAAATGGTCAAGGGCTGATGAAAAAAAGGACAATCGCCTCAGGGCAGCACGAGGGAATGGGCACTGAGATGGATCAAGGAGTGGACATCAGAGGCAGTGACAGTAGGCAAATGGAGGGCAGGAAGATGAAGAAGAGCTCTCAGCAAGGGGAGAGTGCTAGAGAGCAATGGAGAGAGGAAAGGACCATGAAACTTTTTGTAAAAGGTTAAAGTACAGATTTAGGGGAGGGAAGTTTCCTGAGAGAGGAAAATCACTTTAATGAATTGAATTTTCCCTCTGTCTCTTTGAGGGTTTAGAAACACATTTTAGTAACCTAACTGCCCCAAAATTTCAGCCAAGCATTGACCACAGTCCCCTCTCTGGAATGCCTGACTCTTTCTGGCTTTTGATGATGCTATTATATCTTAATTCTCCCTTTCTTTCTTCACTGAAACAATAACTCAGTTGTTTCCAATGAGGTTGGTCTCAAGTCATTTCCTAGCAACCTCCTTATGACAGAATCACAGCATGTCTGAGCTGGAGAAGACCTAGAAACATAGTTCATATTTGTACAGGGATTTAATGTAAAAATAATATTGCTTTCCTCACAATAGGTTTGAGGTTGGCATTGCAAATATTATTAACCAAATTTTTACAAATAAGGAAACTGAGGCTCAGGGAGGTTGAGGGACTACAATATTAGAGTGAGGCTCTGAATTCATGTCTCTGTTGAATTCCACTACCCTCAACATAGAGTATCAAAGGGGCCTTAGAAATGTTCTTGTCTGGCACCCACATGTTATAGATAAGGAAACAGTGATAGAAATTTTTCTGTGGTTACATAGCTGGGTAGTGACAGAGCCTGGACCAAAAGGAGTTCATGACTCCCAAGGCCAGCAGTATTTTCACTGTTTCCCCAGGGGCTTTCTACAGATTCTTATTTACCACCTCAACAAAGCCTCTAGGCCCTGGGATCACTGGGCACGTCTGCCAGGGGTATGGGGCCATTCATGCTTAGAGCTTCCTATGCCTAGAGCAGGTCTGTATTTCTTCTTCTTCTTCTTTTTTTTTTATTTTTGGCTTGGCAATGGGGTTAAGTAACTTGCCCAGGGTCACACAGCTAGTAAGTGTTATGTGTCTGAGGCCAGATTTGAACTCAGGTCCTCCTGAATCCAGGGCCGGTGCTCTATCCACTGTTCCATGTAGCAACCTTTCTGCTCCCCTGACGCCTAAGCCCTCTGCTCAGGCTCCTTCAAATTTATTTTAACTGAGAGGATGAGGCTTAGAAGGGATCTGTGCACATTCGCCAGAAAACCTGACCTCCATAGCCCAGACCTCCCCAGGCAGAGTGGCCATATTCTTATAGGAGGAAGTGAGGTTCCTTCTTTTTTTTTTTTTTTTTGGGTGAGGCAATTGGGTTAAGTGACTTGCCCAGGGTCACACAGCTAGTAAGTGTTAAGTCTCTGGTCTGAGACCGGATTTGAACTCAGGTCCTCCTGACTCCAGGGCCGGTGTTCTATCCACTGCACCACCTAGCTGCCCCTAATGAGGTTCCTTCTTTAAACAAAAGCAACTCTGAGAAGTACTTGCAGCTGACTTCTGGAATAACTGATCTGGGGTTATCAAGATTTTCAAAAAAGGGAAGAGATTGAAATCCACACACTATAGAATGGTGAGCTTTGATACCTGGTAATGTTTTAGAACATATTATTAAAGAATAGTTTAATGAAAAGCTAGAAAAGAAAGATGTGATCATAAAGAGCCAATTCATCAAGAAAAGGGCATGTCAAGCAAACTTCATTTCCATTTTGAAAGAATTACTAGATTGGAAGATCAGGGAAATGCTGTAAATATAGTTTACCTGAATTTTAGCAGCACATTTGGCAGTCTTTCATTACTATTCTTGTGGAAAAAATACATAGGCTAAATGATAGTACAATTAGGATTTAGAACTTTTTAAATGGCCAGACCCAAAAAGTAACCATCAATGATTCAATGCCAACTAGGAAAAAGATCTCCAGTGGAGTGTCAAAGGGATCTATGCTTGGCTCTATGTCAACATCTATATCTATTATTTGGATAAAGGCATATCGAATAGAATGCATATCAAATTTGTAGATGACATGAACCTGCGATACTATATGACAGAGTTGGTATTCAAAAAGATCTTGGCAGGCTAAAATGGTAGGCCAAATCTAATAAAATTAAATTTAATAGGAATAGATGTAAAGTTTTACATTGACTTCAAAAAATAAACACCCTAAGTACAAGATGATGAAGGCGTGGCTAAAAAGCAGTTCATTTGAAAAAGATCTGGGAATTTTGTGGGACTGCAAGCTCAATGAATCAACTGCGTGATACAGCAACCAAGAAAACTAATGCAATCTTAGGCTACAATGAGAGGATTAAAGTTCTAGTGTCTAGGACTTGACAACTATGTCGTGCCCCAGTTAGACCATCTTGAAGTACTATTTATATTTTTTGGTTGTCATATTTTAAAAAGACCACTGATAAGCTAGTGAATGTCTAGGAGAAGATAACTGGTTGAGTGAAGGGCATGAAGTTCAGGACAAATAAGTATTAGGTTTTTACAAATTTCTATGTATGCACATGTCTCCCTTTATTAGAAGGCAAGCTCTTGAGAGCAGGGGCTGCTTCACTTAGTGCCTAGCACCATGGCTGGTGGCTAGTTGAAATGTAGAAACTGGTTATGTTTAGCCTGGAGAAAAAACTTAAAGAGGTCAGGATAGCTACCTTTAAGTATTTGAACATGGAGGGCCGAATGAACAGTAATGGGGGAAATTTGTAAAGACACAAATTCAGACATTTTCTTTATGAAAAAATAACAGCTATACAGTGGAATGCCATAGGAGGTAGCGAGCTCCCCCTCAGTAGAAGGGCTTACCCCTTCATGGTGAAGGAGATTCTTAGTCAAGCCTCAGGGGTGGCCTCAAGGGCCTCTGAGTTCCTTTCCGACATGGAGACTGTGGCTTCCAGACTTGGCTTTGTCATTGACTTGCTATATAATCTTAGGGAAATCACTTTCCTTTCTGGGCCTCAATTTATTAAAGAAGGGAGCAGTAATATATGATCTTTAAGGTCTATTCCCCCCTTTAAAAAAAATCTATGATGCTAAATCCAAGTATTTCTCCTTTTTCTCTCCTCTTTCCCTCAGCCTGCTATAACAATCCCCAAAACTACTCCACCTTCCCTCCCTCTGGCTAGGAGCTATGACTCATAGCCAAGGATACTTTCTATAATTTCTCCTTAGATTTTTAAAACTTGCTGCCGGTATTTATAGGCTATTAGAATGGGGTCTCATTTCTAGTCACCATCCACAGTCTGATAAATATCTTATAACTTTTGTGCAATATTTTTGGCCCAGGTCTTATTCTCCTTCCAGGTCCAGTCACCAAAGTCCTGATTCTCTGCTCTTGAAAGCAGCGGGAGTCGATTCCTGTTTGTTCCCAGAAAGGGCCTTGCCTAAGTAATGACAAGGCAAGTTTTCTCCACACCCTGTGTCTCGCCAACTCACTGCTACCCCAGCGCCACCAGGGCAGGCCAGAGCAGCCTCTAGGAGTGTCCACACCCACCACATCCATGGTCACTCTGCTAAGGTTGCCACTGAGGTGAACCTTGGAACAAAGAACAGGAACAGAGGAGAGAACAAGACTTAAGATACCTGGTCTCCCTTCTCTCACCACAAAATGTGTCTCACTTGGCCTCTGTCTTACTTTTTACTTATCTTTCCATATTCTTTCTTGGGTTCTTAGGGGAGGGTATTCTATCATCTAAATAGCACTGAACTTGGAGTCAAAGGACTGGGCTCCAGTCCCAGCTCAGTCACTTGCTACTTGGTTGACCTTGAGCAAGTCACTTAACCTTTGTGGGCCTCAGTTTCCTTATCTATAAGATGAGGGATTGGATTAGATATCCTCTAAGGTTCCTTCCTGGTTCTAAATATATGGCCTTATTGCTAAATCATTTATGACACAAAATGGGGTGTTAAATTGGGGTAGGAGTAAAGATGCCAGCACTGTGGCTTTGGATGTGGCACTTTCCATCTCTAGGCCTTAAGAAATTTTTGTTTGTTTGTTTGAATAGAATGAAGGAGTTGGACTAAACAATCTCTAAAGTCCTTTCCAGCTCTGACATTCTATAGTCAACATTATGTTCAAAGATCCCCTCCAGATGGCTCATTCTATATGTAGCATCTTTACCTGCCCCAATGGGAGAATGATCTAGTAGACTTCTCCACTGGATTGAGCTCAAGAAGGCCACTTGTTGCTACTCTACAGGGGAGGGACTTCATGTGAGTCATGTGAGCAAGATGGAGGACTACACATTTTCTCTGATCCCTCTGACCTCTCAAACCTTTTCAAAACAGAAATTATGTGCCGAAGATAAAGCAACTTCAGTTGTCTCCATGCTCTAGGACACCCAGAATTCAAAAGAAGGTTAACTCCCCACAAAAAACAAAAACAAAAACAAAAAACAAATCTATAAACTGATGCTCACTGACCCTGAACCTAGTTAGCATCTCTCCCTCCCCTCAAACATGACTGTCAATGAGGCTGCTCTAGTGCCAAGGACATGACACAGGCTTACAATGAAACCCAACCCCAAGGCCCAGAACTCTTTCCAGGGTAGTGGAAACCCCAGCTCCCAGTTGTTGAAGATTGCCTGAACTTCCACAGATAACCAGGACGGCTACAGCCAATTAGGAGCAAAAGCCTGATGGGACACACAGTAATAGCACTGCAAAACTCTGAACTGCCGATGCGAGGGCAGACAACCCTGTGGTATTAGTGCAGCAAATCCCTGAATTGCCAACACCAGGCCAGAGAACTAAGGAACAGAGGGGCTGGGACAGGATGCCATGTATGTGTGTGTGAGGGGGTATGAAGTATTCCATTATGTTTGGGGGAGAGAGCACAGCACCTAGTTGAGTCCAGTTATGACCACCCAAAAGTCACTTGGAGCAGACACCTAGGTGGTGAACTGTAAATTACCTAGTGTGAGAGAAGGCTAAGACACTTTGAGATCTAGCCCCCATGGACACCACCATCAGAAGGAACTGAGTTAGAAAGTGAACAGTTTCCCAGCGCTGTGGAAACACCAGAGATGAAAGAGGAGAGAGGAGGGATTGAAATTATAGAAGATCTCAAGAAGAATAAGACTCAAAGACCTTGAGCATAAGCAGATAAACCAAAAGGGAAGACTAACAACAAAAGGAAATTTGGTCTCCAGATCTAGTTAACAAATTCAGGTATCTATGAATAAATACTGCATGACAAAGGAAAATGATCCTACACTAATGAGACAGAGGACTAAGCAGAATGTGAGGAGGACATGGAACCATAACATGCTATTCCTCAGTGGTTCAAAAGAGAAATGAGAATTATGAGAGAATAATTTATGACTTGTACAGCAAAAATAATAGAACAGAAAGACTAGAATATGCAATGGCAAGCCTCACCAAAGAAAAAAGAGAGAGAATAATAGGTTAGGAATATAAATGTACACAAGTGAAAGACAAACTAGAAGAAGAGAAGCAAAACAAAACAAAACAAAACAAAAACAAAAATTAAAAAAAACTTTAAATAAAAATATGCTCACTATGCAAGCAAAATATTCTGAAGATGGGATGTGCAGAGACAACCTAAGAATCATAAGTCTCCCAGAACACAATAGGAAAAAAACACCTTTAACACCATAATGCAGAAAATAATACAAAAGAATTGCTCAGAATTTCTGAACATAGAAAATGAAATACCAACTGAAAGACTTCACAGGTAACACCCCCCACTAAAATAAACAAAAAACAATCAAAACTCATGGCTACTCTATAGGGGAATCAGGGACTCTAATAGCACCCTCATCCCCAACTCTATGCATTTTGGAAGAAGGCATCCCACTTTTAAAAAAACGAAACTCTCATCTCCCTTTTAATGAGATGCAGTACAGTAGAACAGAAAGGGCACTAGACTTGGAGTCTAGTGTTGCTTGTTGTTGTTTATCCTTCCTTGTCTAAGAGGACCAAGGACATCAGGAGGGTGATGTCTTGACTTGCAAATGAATTGCACTTAAGTGAGGAGAGCTGTGCGAAGTCATCAGTCTCACTCTCTCCCTTCAGGGTCATCTGAGTCCAGTGGCAAGACACAGAGCAAGATGACTGCAGATGGCCCCAGATGCTGTGGGAGACGTTGGCCTTTTTAAGCTAAAGTCTTTCCCAGGTCTCGGTTTGTCTGAAGCAACACCCATTCAGTGATTTAACAGTAGCTAAGAAAGGAGGCAAAAGATGGCTTAGTTTGCCTACTCAAAAAAAAGAAAAAAAAATATATATATGTATGTATGTATGTGTGTATATATGTGTGTGTGTGTGTGTGTGTGTGTGTGTGTGTGTGTGTGTGTGTGTGTGTGTGTGTATGTATATATCTATCAAACTAGGAGGGGAAGGAGAAGAACCTTAAGAGTTTCTGGCCAGAACAGAAACAATTGCTATTTACACTTACTCTGAACCATCAAAACCCAAACAATGACCAAGTGAGGCTTGGACTAGGACCTACTAATGGTCAGTCAGTGACAGCTAGAGAGATTTGGGTTTTCCAGAGCTCTTTTTCAAGAAATCATAAATTAAACTCCATGGGTCAAAATAAGTATGGGTCAAGTCCCAGCGTTGCTGCTTACTACCTCTGTGACCTTGGGCAAGGGTTTTAGGTTCTGTGAAATGGGAATAATTATAATCGAGTCCAGAGGAGAACAACCAGAGTGGTAAAGGGCCTCATGTGCAGGTTATGTGAGAATAGCTGAAGGAGCTGGGGAAGTTTAGCTTTGAGAAAAAAAAAAGTTTGAGAACAGGAGAGCAGTCTCCACAGCTCTGAATAGCTGTCATGTGGGAGTGGGTTCAGATTTGTTCTGCTTGTCTCCAGGGGGCAGAACTCAGAGCAATGGAGGCAAGGCACAACAAAGCAAGCTTAGACAATGTAAAGAAAAGTCTCCCAGTAATGAGAAGTCACCCCAAAGGGAATAGGCTGCCTTGGACAGTGGTGGGTTCCTGCTTGTTGTCTTCCTGAAGAGGTTGGATGACCACTTACCTGGCATGTTGCAGGACAGGAGGAGGTTCTGGTTTAGGTGTGGATTAGACCAGAGACCACTCTAATTCAGAGCTTCTGCAGGTAGTTTGGAGAGTACCCAAGAGCTTATCAAGTGTTTTCTCCATCTTATCAAGAGGAAACTGAGGCTCAGAGAAGATTATGAGGCTGGCCTGGGGTGCTATCATATGCCATTCTGCCTCTTTTTCTGAACTTGCTTTGGGCCCTTGTCTACTGTTCAGAAACCAAGCAGTTTTCTCTTTGAAACTTTTTTTCCACTAAAATCACTGGCTACATAGGTACAATAGAATGAAATCAGTTTGAATTCAATGCCTCCAGTGATACTCTTTCAGTGTGACTTAATTTTCACTCAAAAAAATGCACCCAATCTCGTAGCTATACATATGCTGTTTATCTAAGTAGCTGTCAGCAGCCTAAAAACATACACCAGCATCACAGGGTACAGGGTATCTCCAGTGGAACAGGCCCTCAATCTCTCCCCTCTTGATTCATCCTACACAGAGGCCAAATTTAAAATTCTAAAGACCTCAGTTGCTGCCATCATTTTATTTCCCTATTCAAACATAACAGATATAAGAAGAAAAGCCAATATTGTCACCCTGGCATTCAATATCTTCTAAAACCTAGCTGCACAGCCTAGCCTACCTGAATTTCTGGTACTTACTGACCTAAACTCAATTCAACTGGCCTTGTCCCCTCACCTCCATGTCTTTGCTTTTATTCTTTGCTCAATCAACAAATACATATTAAAAGTACTGACGATGTCCTAGGCACCGTGCTAGAAAAATAAATATACAAATGGAACAGTCCTTGCCTTCAAGCAGCTTACATTCTATAGAGGGAAATAAGTGTATGCACATAGGTTTAATAGTATATATAAAACAAAGTTTGTTGTTCAGTAATGTTTGATTCTTTGTGACCCCATTTAGGGTTTTCCTGGCAAAGAGACTGGAGTGGTTTGCCATTTCCTTCTCCAGTTCATTTTATAGACGAGGAAACTGAGGCAAACGTGGTTAAGTGACTTGCCCAGACACAAAGCTGGTAAGTATCTAAGGTCAGATTTGAACTCAGGAAGATGAGTTTTCCTGATTCCAGGCCCAGTACTCTATCCACTATGGACCTAGTTGCCCTAACAAAATAAATTCAAGGTTATTATTTTAGGGAGGCACAAGCAGTTAGGTGGATTAAGAAAGGCCTCTACTAGGAAGTGATATTTCAGTTAAGCTCTGAAGGTAACTAGGGATTCTAAGAGGTGGCGATAAGGAGGAAGCGCATCCCAGGGATGAGGGACAGCCAGTACAAAGGCACCTAGACAGGAGTTGGGATGGTGTATGAGGAACAGCAAGAAGTCCAGTTTGGTGGATCATAAAGTGTGTGATGGGGAATAATGTATAATAAAATTGGAAAGGTAGGCTGGAGCCAGGAAACCTTGGGTTGGGAAGGCCAGAGATCACAGGTCAATGTGGAAGTTTGAAGGGAGCTCATAGGCCACCTAACATAGCCCTCATAAAATCATCATCTTCAAATAGCTTAAGGGTTGTCAGGTACATAGAAGGTGGATTAGAATTATTTTTCTTAGCCATGGAACGCAGAGCTAGGACTAATGAAAGGAAGTTTTGACTCAATATGAGGTAGATTTAATTATAACTATAGGTAGGTAGATTTTGACTCTAACTTGCTAACACTCAAAACTGTTCAATAATAGACTAAGCTATGTTGGGAGGAGGAAAATTTCCCATAATTGTAAGTATAGAAGCAAAGCTTGGTTTCCCTGTTGGAGATGGAGATTCCTGTACTTGATAATGAGTTGGACCAGATGACCTGCAAGTTTCCGTCCAGATCTGAGCTTTTATTTTTGTTTAACAGGAATATATAAATCACGAACATCTGGGGAACTAATGAAGATGTACAAAAGAACCTGACCTGTAGATTCTGTCAAAATGACTTTGACTTAGAGCTTACATCTGGGAGGAAAGAAAATTAAAGGATTAAGTTGCTCACTGGGAAGAAATAGGAGGATAGGAAACCCTTATCAGAGAAGCTAGTTTGTCTGCATTTTCCCTGTTTGGTTTTACAAATAACTATTTGGCAATGAGATTAGGTAGGAAGTAGGGGAAAATTGGGCAAGGAAATTTCTTCTCAGTTCCTTCTAAGAATATAATCCTGTTCTAATCAAACATCTTTGGTTCATAAAATCAGGATAAAATTGGTTCATAATTAAGAAGAGCTGAGAGGGACCTTAAAATATAAAATGTTAGTACTGGAAAGGGCCTTTAGTTCAAACCTCTCGTTTTGCAAAGGAAAAAAAAACCCAACAAATGAGTCCCAAAGAGGGGAAGTGTATGGCCAGAATGGGACCAAGAGATGGCTGGCCCTGAAAACCCCTTAGCTGTCATTAGTCTTTCCTATAGTCCATTACTTCTTTGAGGTCAGGAATTTCAATTTCAGTACTGCAGTCCCATTATGAAAAATGCCCAAGGAGATGGCTCAAAAATGACAGGGTACTTTATTTTGCATATGTTTTACATATTTCCAATTTACAGTCCAAATGCACAGAAGTCCCTCCCCACTCACTTCTTTGACTTCAGGGTAGAGTTGGACAGCGGTGTTTGTGTGCCCTAGGAAAGTTTTGCATCTTTATTGTGAAATATGCAACTTGACTTAGTATGACATAAATCCCTATGGGCCTTGGAGAACAGGATTTTCAGTCATTAAAATTTATGTACATTTATTTTTTAAAAATAATTTTCCAAAATGCCCCTTGTTGCACCCCCTGCATTTCGTTCCTTAGTCAGCTCCTACCTTGTTGACCCTTAGTACTCAGGTCTCCTGGGCCTTCCTGTGTTCAGTTAGGCTGTGGAAGCTTATAATTAAGTATTGCTTCATCCACACCCAGCAGCAGCCTGTAGCAGCCTCCTGACTCACAAGAGCCTTCAGACGCCACTTAGCCCAACCCTTATTGTACTGGTGAGGAAAAACGAGGTCCAAAGAAGAACTGGCTTGCCCAAGGCTGCAAAATGAGTGAGTGACAGCTCCAGGAGCAAAGCTCAGGTCTCCTAAAGTCAAAGTCAGTGCTGCTGTGGCTATATGACACTGAGAAGAGCAGTAGTAAAGCCAAAGGATCTCCTTCTTCCTCCCTCTGCTCCTAAACCTAGAGGGTCAGGCAGCCTGGCACACTGAAAAGAGAACTGATTTTGGAGTCAGATTTGGACTCAGAAGACCTGAATTCAAATCCCTACTCTGATACTTATTACCTGTGTGACCTTCAGCAAATCACTTAACCACTTTGGGCCTCAATTTCCTCATCTGTAAAATAAAGGGACTGATCTAGATGGCTTTCTGAGGTCCCTTATAGCCCTAGTTGAATGGTACTATGATAAACCCTTGAATTTGTCAGTGCCCACTTATTTAGTAATTGTTTCTTTAGGCAACAGTAAAGTAAGACCTATTAGAAATTAGAGACTGTCAGAGCTGAAATGAAACTTAAAGACCACTTTCATTTTAAAGAGGAAGAAAGTTAGTTATACAAAGTTTCTTGCTCAAGGTCTCACTGCAAGTTAATGGAAGACTCAGGAATGCTTAGAGGGTAGGCAGTTTTGGTTAATTTAATTTTCTAGTTGACTGAGACTTAACTCAAAAAACTTCTTGTCCAAATCTTTGTTTACAATATTTTTACTCTGAATTCAATTAAACAAATGATTGTTAAGCTTTTATTCTGTGCAATGTGCAGTGCTAGATCCAGGGAGAGAGGGTGACATGAAGATAAAAAAAAAAAATAACATGGTCCCTTGTTCAGGAGATTGAAATCTGTTAAAACAGGGAGTGGTTCTAAAAGAGTCATCCAAGAATCTCCTTTTCAGAGTATCTGTGAAGTCAAAAATACTTAAAAATATGACTTTTCATTTCTAATTGATAAGTACCAATAAATATAACCCACATAAATGAAAACTCTTCGAGATCCTCAAAAATTTTTAAGAGTATAAAGGGCTCTTGATTCCAAAAAATTTGAGAAATGCTATACTAATGGAATAAGATCTTCCTGCCTTATTAAGCAAAGCACAACAAACACAATTTAATTTTGCTTTGCAGTATCTTGGCAGGTCTTAGTTTCCTTGTGTAATTCTTTAGGATAATTTCACCATCTTAGATGGTAGCTGAAGATGCAAAAGGTATAGGAGGTTGGGCTAAGGGCACAGGGATTCCAGGCATATTATGGATGGTCGTCTGCCATCCCACCAACAAATCCCTGAGATGAACTTACGTACTAAGACAACTCTTGTATTCATTTTATTTATGTGAATATATACACACACACACACACACATATATATATATTTGTTATACACATTTAAGGATAAAAATGAAAGGGCAAACAGGGAGGACAAAAAGGAAAAAAGGAAAACATTTATAAAAATTGCTATAACAAACTATTTTCTCTATAAAGGGCAGTGGTACTACCAAATTTGGACCGCAACGTCATAGTCCCAGATGTGCTCATAGGAGATGGAGAAGTGGCACCAAAGAGAACAAAGATGAGGAAAAGTCAGATTGGAGGATGTAATTGTCTGAGCATTCAGGTATTGACATACAAAGTGTCTGAGATAGGAGAAGATAGGAAAAGTGTTGGGGAAATCTCAATAATTGTCTTATTAATACCTTAATATCAAAAGAAAAAGGGCAGCCAGGTGGCACAGTGGATAGAGAGCTGGGCCTGGAGTCAGGAAAGCCTGAATTCAAATATGACCACAGACACTTACTACCTGTGTGATTCTTCACTTTAACCTTGTTTGCCTCAATTTCCTCATCTGTAAAATGAGCTGGAGAAGGAAATAGAAAACCACTCCAGTCTCTTTACCAAGAAAACCCCAAATGGGGTCACAAAGAGTCAGAGTGACTAATCGACTAAACAACAACCAAAAGGAAAAAAAAGGTCATTGAGAGAATATCAATAATTACAGACCTAGATGCCTGCTCTCCCATGTATATAAAATCTTTATGTGAGTCATTCTCAATCAGGGTATTATTATGGAACATGCAGGCTTCCTTAAATGATATTGAACAATGGACCACATTTTTCTTTTTCACAATGATTAAAAGATGTAGAGAATATAAGATCACCCTGTGATTACTGTTTGCTGATTACGAAAAGGCATTTAATCCAGTAGAATGAAATGTTCCTTAAAGTCTTTTTTTTTTTAAACCAAGTGTCTCCTATCATTACAACAACATTCAAGATTCCCTGAATGACATAACAACAGAAACAATGTGTTCAATGACCCTGTAATCATAAACGTCAGGTGGGGCATAAAACAGGGATGTATACTCACCATAGGTGTTCACCACTGTGATGGAGGACATGCAGCACACCAGCTGAGGTGAAGAAAGAGTCCCTGTGACTGGTAAGGGCCTCTAGATGCTTCTGTTTGTAGATGACATTGTACTGACTGCACTAAGCCTCCAAAATTGCAGAGTCTGCTGGAAAAGACCTGCAATCACTCCAAGGAGTTTGGCCTGACTATACACAAAAGAAGAACAAAGTAGATGAATATTTTACCCAAATTACAAAAATACATTTGGATGGACAATCTATAGCGTTTGTATATCTGGGACATACAGAAGGACAATGAACTAGGCCTAGAGTTTAACAGGAGAAGAATAATGGGCTATATAACCTTTGGGAAACTGCAATTATTTTAATGACTGCAGGCTTCTCATGAAAGCAAAGATACACCTTTTGAAAAAAAAAAGTTTTTAACTGCTATCATTTGTTCTTAAATTACCTAGATTTTATGATGTGTTTCTTTCCCTGACCTTGTACCAGAGAACCATCCCTTAGAATAAAGAATTTTTTTAAAAGGGGAAAGGAAAAAAAGTTCAGAAAAACTAACCAATGTATCAAAAAAGTCTGAGATCACATGTGGTATATCTTACCCATGGTTGCCTACTTCTGCCAGAAGTGAGGGAAGGTGTCTTCTCATGCATCTTCTTTAAGGCCAAGTTGGGTCATTATAATTTGGCATTTGGCCCTGATGGTTTTATTGTAGTTGATAGGGTGTATGTTTTTTCCCTGTCTCTGTTGAGTTCACTCTGCACTGGTTCATGTGAGTCTTTCCACACTTCTCTGTATTAATCAGATTCATCATTTCGTATCGCACAGTAATACTCCATTACATTCATATACCACCATTTGTTTAGCCATTCCCCAACTGAGAGAAAGCCTATCTTTTTAATACTAAAGATAGTAAGATAGTTAAGTTAATACTTAACACACTTCCTATATTATTGTATGGCAGTGAGGCATGTCTCTGACTAAAAATGAATTATCATATAGTGGTCAATGGAAAGATGCATGGTGGGTGTGAACAGGATGAAACATAACCAACCAGGTAGACGGCCAGAGTGTTCTGCTTTTATTCTCATGAAGTCAAGAAAAGTGAGAAAGGCCTTTGAGAATTCATGAAAGGACATGACCAAGAGTTAGTTGCCCAGCATACACAGGCATGGATAAGTTTCAATCTTCACTGCTGGAGGGGACTTCCAAATCAGTGAGATCACAGACCCAACTGAATAGCAGAGTGTTTGTGTTACAGGCTTTTTTCTTCTAAAAGTGGACTTGAGATCTGGGGAGAGTTGGGGTGGTGTGGGAACATGCCAGGGAGAATGATTTCCCTTTAGAGGAGAGTCCTACTTACTTGGCTTCCAAGTAATCCCAGCTTTATATGAGCTGGCACATTGAAAGTTATTCAGCAAATGCCTGTTGAATTGGAACAAGAACAGGCTCTAGAGTCAGGAGACCTGGATTTAAATCCTACTGCTGATTCTATGTGACAGATACCTCAGTTTCCCCATCTGTAAAAATGAGGAAGTTGGACTCAATGGTCTCTGAGGTTCATTTCAGCTCCAGATCTATAATTCTGATTTACAAATTAAAATTTACTTTTTTTATAGAGACCCAGGTAAGTAACTAGTTGTCTTTCAGTAGGCTTTCTCAGGTATGTCACTAGTGTAGACATGGCAGTTAAAAAAAAAAAAACAACCAAAAACCCAAGAACAAAAATCCTTAATGACCTTAGTATCTCGGTCAGAGCACATCCGAGATATTGTGCTTCTCTTTGAGAGGTACAATGTAGGTGGGAAACTGACTGACTAGAACTGGTACAGAGAGGGGTTTCTGATCAGTTTTTGTGTCATGGATCCCTTTGGCACTCTGGTAAAATTTACGGACCCCTTCTCAGAATACTGTTTTATTATTATTATGAATACAACATTCATAATTGAAGGAAATGCTAAATTTCACTTAGAGGTCAGTGAAGGTAAAGATGTAATTTTTATAAATCTCCTAAAGTTTATAAACCTCCTAAAATCTATACGTATAGATGCCCAGGGGGCGCCCAGTTTGTTCTGCTTAGCCCTACGAGATAGAAGTAGGAGTAATAAGTGGAAATTTCAGAGGTAGATTTTGGTTTGATATAAGGAAAAATTTCCCAGCTGTTTAAAAGTGGAATGGGCTGCTTCATGAAATTAAGTTTGCCAACACTAAAGGTTGTTAAGCAGAGACTGGAAGGTGACTTCTTACAAATGTTATAGAGAGGGGGCAGCTAGGTGGTGCCTAGGTGGCGCAGTAGATAGAGCACCAGCCCTGAAGTCAGGAGGACCTGAGTTCAAATCCGGCCTCAGACCAAACACTTGACACTTACTAGCTGTGTGACCCTGGGCAAGTCACTTAACCCCAATTGCCTAAAAAACAAAACAAAAACAAAACAAAAGAAAAAACCAAAACAAATGTTATAGAGAGAATAATGAAGTAACATCTATTCAGAACTCCTCCTGATTCTGTCATCTTTATGGGAATGTTCTTAAAGGCCAGATTTAAATATATCAGGTTGGGGGACCAAAACTATATTTACACAGAAAAAGTATACATTGCATAAGGGAAGTAGCCATGATATACCAGAAAATGCCTTGGTTTGGGTCTTGCTCTCTACCATTAGATCACCATGTGACCTTGGCTAAGTCATTACCCTTTTCTTGTTTCTGTTTCCTCGTCTATCAAATGAAGGTATGGCGAGATGTTCTCTAAGGTCTATAATCCTTTTCTGCTCTAATGTTGTAATATTTTGGTATATTTCTAATTTTATAATTCTAGCTAGAAATCAGACTAGATTATATCATCTACAATCAGGCAATTTTCATCTTAAACTAGTACTTGGTGTTATATTACTATTGTATCTGAGGTTACAACTTGATTTTTCTTCTCCTATTTTTCTCTTCCATTAATACTGGCATTAATGTTCAATACCAAGAATAGAAAACAATTGGAAAGGGTGACAGAGCAACAGAGAGTCAGGAAGTGGCTCAGGCCACCTGAAACTTTGGTTGGGCTCCTATTTGGGGAAAACTGATGAAAATGGTCAATTTTCTAAAAAAAAAATCACTACCTAGAAATGACATCTTCATACCATGAGAGTACAAAAGCAGAATTCTTTGTGTCAGCAATTTCTCCCTTTGGGATCTGACTCTGAGTGAGATCAATGATCCCTTCCAGGTGTGTGATTGCTTTCCAGCAATAAGCTTTACTGTGAGCACACACAAACTGACATATGGGCTCTGAAAAAAAGAGATTGGAATGCTTCGTCATAACATCTTATTAGTGTGTTTTCTGTGGGGAAGGGAGAAGAGACTCTAAGAACAAAAGAAAATACTGAGGTGAGGAAGGGCAAATAAAAACTTTAAGAGAATAGGAAATGGGCTAATCTAAACTATACAAGAATATGAAACATGTTGGATTAAAATCACAAGTCATGATAGTGCTTACTTTGCTGGTTCTCTCTGAGGGTTACAACCAGATCTATGGGAAATGTTGGAAGATGGACTTGAGCTGCCTCATATTTCACAGAAATCCACATTAGAATTCTTAAAGATTCTTAGATAACATTTACTGCAACCCTTCATAGGCTAGGAAGTAGTAGAGTCAGGACTTGAACTCAGTACTCGGATGCCAAATCCAATATTTTTTCTACTGCAACAGCTGCCTTAACTAATCCTTCACGCTCCCATCCCACCCCACCCCACCCCACCCCACCCCACCCCAGCATACCACACCCTACCCCACCCTTTGAGTGCTCAGTCAGAAAGATGTAGGTCTCTAATCTCCCCTTACAAAAGGGATTATCTTGAGGTGATGAAATCTCTTGTCACTGTTCAACTGAATTACTGCTTGCTTTGGGACCAGAAAGTTGCCAGGCAGGGAGCTCTAAATGCTATGAGATCTGGAAGTTCATTAGTCCTGATTCTATGGAACAGAAAATTCTTATCTTTTCTCTATGCAGAGCTGGAGAAAGCCATCTGGTCTCTTTCATTGTTCTTGTTCATTTATTATTAAGTCGTGCCCAACTCTTTGTAACCCCATTTGGGGTTTTCTTGGCAAAGATACTGCAGTGGTTGCCATTTCCTTCTCCAGCTCATTTTACAGATAAGGAAACTGAGGCAAACAGGGTTAAGTAAGGGAGTAAGTAAGTTAAATAAGCCAGTTAAGTGTCTGAGGCCAGATTTGAACTCAGGAAGATAAATCTTCCTGACTCCAGGCCTGGTGCTCTCTGCACTGCACCGCCTACCTATCTGCCCTCATTTGGCCTCTCACCTGTGCTAGTTTAGGCGCTGCCCCTACCAGCCTGCTTGGCTGCCCTCCTAGATCTGGCCTGGGCACATAACTAAAGATGAGATAAATATATGGGAGCCATCCAGATGCATCCAAATTCCTTTGCTCCTCGCTTAGGCTGTCCTTAGTCATAGTGGATGTACTATCTTTCTCTCTGCCCTTTGACAATATCGGGATAATATCCACTCTGGTAGACTGATCATTTCACTTCCACAAATGACCAATTACTTATTACATGACAAGCTCTATTCTAAGTGCTAAAGAAAGGACAAAAAATTAGTATTATAGTTTTTGCCCTGAGGGAATGGCTGCAGATAAATAACTATAATATAAGCCCAAATTTAAGTGCTACAAGAGATACCACACTTTATATTTGTATAGGGTTTTAAGATAGACAAAGCACTTTACAAAGGTCATTTCATTTAGCCCTCACTTCAGCCCCTTGAGAGAGGCGGGATCACAGGATTTAGGGATAGAAGGGACCTTAGACACTGTTTAGTACATACCCTTCATTTTGTAAGTGTGGAAACTGAAGCTGAGAAGGTGTAAATGACTTGTTCCAGGACACACACCTAGTAGGTCTCCTAACCCCACTCAGCCTCTGACTCTCCTGACTTTTCCACCTGGCCCCCATGGCCTTCTCACACTGTAAATCTTTACCCCTGGGCTGGGACCTCCATCTAAGAAGTGCCCTGGCCAGGGATGCTAACTTTTCATCCAGTCCTGCTCCTGACTTTCCAGGCTTTTACACCTCGTCTTTTACATGGGTGCCTCACCCCACCTGCTTTTTAGCTCCCTTTTATATATTGTCTCTCCCCATTACAATGCAAGCTCCTTGAGGGCAGGGATGATCTTTTTTCTTATATTTGTATTTCCAAAGATTTTGGACAGTGCTTGGTACACATCAAGTGCTTAATAAATGTTTTATGCAATCTAATCTAAGTAGTAGAATTGCATTTGAACCCAAGTCTTTTGACTGAATCCTATGCTCTTTTCACTACAAACAATTGCCTCTCAAAATGCTTTGGGAGTTCAGAAGAGGGAGAGATAATATCTAGCTTTAGTGGTTGGTACGGTGAAGAGAAGATATAATAGAAGAAGTGGTATTTGAGATGAACCTTGATGGATGAGTAGAATTTCTAGAGACAAAGAAAGGCAGGGGTGTATGTGTGTGTGCGCGCGCACACGCATGTGTGTGTTTGTGTGTGTGTGTGTGTGTGTGTGATAAAGATACTATGTTAAAAAGGCAGGCCTCTTTCAGTTCTAAAATTCTGTGGTCTTTTTGGCCCCTTCCAACTTTCAAATCCAATGATTCTCCTCCTCCCAGGCACAGAGCTATCTTAGCTGTTCTCACCACCAACTTGGGAAGACAATTTAGTAGTGACAGCAAGGGCGGTTACTGAGTTCAATCTCATGACCATCCTGTAACACCCCCAGGGTCTAGGACAGGACACCACACATAGCATTTGGTATTTTAATTCAATAAACTCAGCAATCTATTAATCACCTTCTTGTATTAACCAGTTTTACTTGCAGGGAAACAGGATGAAAGGCTAAGTATGACTAGCTCAATATCACACAGCTAAGAAGTATCTGAGGCAGAATCTGAACTCAAGTGTTCCTGACTTTAAGCCCAACACTCTATCCACTGCACCACCTAGCTGCCTGTTTCTAAGGCCAGTGGTGAGATACCAAGTACTTCAAGAAAAGTTCTAGAGGGCGAGATCCTTTAAGCCGGGACAGTAGATTAGGTTCAAAAAGGATGTGGCACCCAAGTGAGCCTTAAGAGGAAAAGAAGGATTTCAACAGATGGGGATGTGGAGTGAATTGCAGAAACCAGGGATAACCTACATGAATGTATTGGAAGTGCAAGAGTGCATGATTAAAATGTGAACCATAATGTCTCATCCTCTTCTCCATTCTTTACTCTTCTCCTTCTTTCCTATTTTGTTTGAATCTCCCTCTCTTTCTTCTGCCCTGTACATTTTACTGATTTATCCATTCATTTAAATATTTATCAAAGGTTTTTGAATAAAGGAATAATATGGGAAGAGACAGACTTTAAAGAAACTGTCCCTCTTTGTGATAACACAGAACCAGAAACAAAACGGGTATCTGACAACAGGGGAGTGGCTGAAAAACTATGGTATATGACTGCATTGTGCTGTATTTCAGTAGAAGGGAATGAAAAATGAGAATTCAGAGAAATGGAAAAATTGGCAAACTGATACAGAGTAAAATAATCAGAACCAAAAGAATGACATATACAATGCCTACAAAAAATCTAAATGAAAAGATCCCTAAATTTGTAAGTCAAACTGAATAACTGAAAATCAGTGAAGATCCTGGAAAAGAGATATCAAAATAGACTTCTCTCTTCTTTGCAGAAAGGTAGAGCCTTACTAGGACATAATTGTGCATACATTGTCATTGGAGGCTTGTGCTTGGTCTTTTCTTTTCTGGTCACAAGGGAGGGTTCAGTCTGGAAAGGGAGAAGGGTTTTTTCCTTAAATGACTATGATGTAAGGACAAAGGTATCAACAAAATGTATTTTTAAAAACAAAACAATAAAGGTCCTGAAGAGCAGTTAATAAGATATCCTTCCTCCAGTCAGAGAGGTGGAGGACTACTAAGGCAGAATATTGCATACCTTCTGTCAGATGTGGTTACTAAATCTAATATTTTTGCTTGTCCTTCTTTGTTAAATGATGGGCTTTTTTTTTTTTTAACTGCCAGGAATGACTATGAAGTAACGACAAAGAACATCAATAAAACAGGTGTTTTTAAGACCTTAATACAAATGTTTATCAATAGCCTACTGTTACATGCAAAACCCTGACTTAGGTGCTGCTCTGGGTACCAGGTGCTCTGTGACCTAGGTAGGTAAACTGCTCTGCTGGATTAGTGAGCATGGAGCAAGAGCAGGTGGCCTGTCTCACCTTGTTATGTGGTACAAGTGTGCCTGTTTACTCAGCATTTACTTGAGGCTTTTAGAACCATAGGACTGTACTCTCAGTGGTATTCCTGAATTACCACTCTCACCATGAAACCTTCTTTCTGCCAACAAGGACCAGACTAGAAAGCCAAATGTAACAGCGCTCAGCCCTTGGGATGTCTTCTGCTTTATTTTGATTAGACCATGCTCGAGGCTCACCAGTCTCCACATATCTTCTCTAAGAATGGTCAGAAATAGAATGCGTTTCTCTGAAATGACAAGGGGATACCTAGAGAAATGAATACTGTTTACAGTTGTTACTAAGGAAATGGGGCAAAAAAGAGCTACAATCATGACAGTTCTGAACAAATTTCAGAATCCCAAGGTAAGTACAGAACTTGAATCCCTCCCTGGTATCCCTTAGACAACAGTCTATGTGATTTTCTAAGTGACAGAACCCTAAGTAAAGGAAGGTAGGTGGAAGGATCTTGGGTTGAGAGTTCAGAGACTTAGCTTCTAGTCTTCGCTCTGCACTAATTTGCTCTGTGACCCTGGGAACTCTCTTTGCACCTCAGTTTCCCTTGTTAGTAAAACGAGAAGGCTGGATGAGATGACCTCTGAGGCACCTTCCTCTAACTCTACAAAAATTCTATTTATACAATTCTGAACTTAAGTGACTTGGAGAACAGCAAAGGCAGCAGGGCTGGGGTGGGGATGGGGGGATATTAGATTCTAGTCTTCTTCAATCCCCAAAGCAGAGACAATGTGTAGAATTCAATGTAAATTCTGGCCATAATGAAGCCCTCACATACAGATCTTCCTACTGTATTCCTGTGCATTAAAGTTAGCTGTGTATGTGCTGTATCTTTCTACTGGACTGTAAAATTCATACCAGCCAGGACCATAACTTCTCTAAGCTTTGCATCTCCCCCTGGGTTTAGCACATGGCCCTACCTATAGTACCTGAGTACTTAATAATTGTTTGTTGAACTGAATTGAATGGGAAAAAAATCCTAGGCAGGAAAAATACCATCCCTAGAAGCATCTTCAAATGCAAAAGAAAATGAACTGTGGGGAAGACATAAGAATTTTTCAAGGTCCAGTTCAAATGCCACCTCTCCCATAAAACCTTAAGCTGCACTCTGAAAATGATTGCCTATAAACTAGCTTAACAACTTATATTTATCACACTATTTGAACCTCACAACAATCCTTTGAGGAAGGTCCTACAGGTGTATCAATTATCTCCATTTTCCTGAAGAGGGAGAAGAGGCTTAGAGGATCTAAGTGACTTGCTCATGTTCACTCAGCTATCATGGGTTCACTGGTGAGATTTAAACCTAGGTCTTCCTTACTTCAACTGCAGCATTCTATCCATCAAGACATAATTTTCACTGTACTTTTGTTTTCTGTTTGTTTTTGGCTGGGCAATGGGGTTAAGTGACTTGCCCAGGATCACAGAGCTAGTAAGTGTTATGTGCCTGAGGCCGGATTTGAACTCGGGTCCTCCTGAATCCAGGGCCAGTGCTCCATCCACTGCGCCACCTAGCTGCCCTCTACTGTACTTTTCACATTCTACCATATATTAGTTACTTGCGTACATGTTGTCAGGCCATAAGAATACAAGCTGCTTAAAAGAACTGTCTTCAATTCTTGCTTATATTCCCAGTATCTGTCAGAGTAGTAGCTGTTCAATATACATATTCATTGAATGCTGAATTTTCCTTATGATAGAAAAAGTAAAAACTTGGGGTCAGAAAACTTGGGTTCAAATTGTGGCTCTCATACTTATTAGCTCTGTGATCCTAGTAAGTCATACTGTCCGAGCCTCAGTTTGCTCAACTGTAAAATAGGGCTAATGACATATGTACCAGCTACCTCATATGGATGTTGTGAGGAAAGTGCTTTGTAAACCTTGAAGCACTAGAGGAAGGTGAATTATTTCACTACTATTTCTGCTTCATTCTCCTCCAATGCCTGAGCATAGTATGGAAGTGACCCTTGGCCCTGGAGGGTATCCTAGCAGAGCACAAATCCTGGTAGATTTGACCAGGCTGGAAGGGCTTGAGTATGGACCCAAGGACCAATTTAGTTAGGCAAATCTGGAGAAGTGCCTCCCCAGACAGTCAGCCACAAGGGATGATTATTTTTGGTGGCAACTACTAATGAAACATGAAGGGATTTTCCTCTGCATCAGTGGAGTGCCCACATAAAGAAATTATATTTTTGTCAAAGTATCAAAATATCATGGAACCATAAAACATGAGAGCTAGAAGGAAACTCAAAGGCCATTTAGTCCAAGCCCCTCATTTTACAGAGGACAGCTAGATGCTGCTGAAGATAAGAGTGCTGGGCTTGGAGTCAGGAAGACATGACTTCAAATCCAGTCTCAGACATTTACTAGCTGTGTGACCCTGGACAAGTTATTTAACACTGTTTGTCTCAGTTTCCTCATCTGTAAAATGAGCTGGAGTAGGAAATGGCAAACCACTCCAGTATATTTGCAAGAAAACTCCCAAAAGGGCTCACAAAGAGTTGAATACAACTGAAACGACCAAACAAATAACTAATAATATAGGACAGAATGTGAAAATTGCAATGAGAATTGCATCATAATGCATAGAATGCTGAAGTCAAATCCCACCAATGACCCTTAATAGCTAAGTGAACATGGGCAAGTCACTTAGGTCCTCTCAGCCTCCTTTCTCTCATCAGTAAAATGAAGATAATCAATATACCTGTAGGACTTACCTCACAAAGTTGTTGTGAGGTTCAAATCATGTAATAAATCATCTATTTTGCATAGATTTAGAATCAGAAGGACCTTGGAGGTCAACTAGTCCAACCCCATCATTTTAAAGATAAGGAAACAGATGAACTCAGAGAGGTTAAGTGATTTGCTCAGTGTTGCAAAGATAGTAACGGACCCAGGCAGGAGTTGAAATTAGGTCCTCTCATTCCAAATCGGTGTTCTTTCCACTGTACCACACTGCATTTTAGAAAGGGAAATAATTTAACCAAGGTCATCTAATGCAAATCAGTTTAACAAACATCTAAGAGCATAGCACTGAGCATACAAAGACAAAAATGAAACAATCCCTGCCTGCTCCCAAGTCGCTTAGATTCTGTGGGGAGTTGGGAGGGAGGATACAACTTAACACATATTAGTACAAAGGCAAGTGAGGAGAAAGAGAGCACCCACAACTAGGTGGATCAGGGGAAGATTGACTGAGGAGGTGTTGCCAAACCTTAGTGTTGGAGAAAGACAAGGCCTTCGAGAGATGGAGATGAGGATGGAAGGCATTCCAGCTATGGGAGATGGCTTGTGTGAATGTACAGAGGCGGGAGATGGTGTGTAAAATTCGGGATAATAGATGGTTTGTTCAGTTTGGCCAGAACATAGAGTTTGTGAAGAGGAGTAGAATAAAATAAGTCTGGATAGAAAAAAAGGAAAAAGATTGCTGAGGGCCTGAAAGGCCAGGCTAAGGAGTTTGTGTGTTAAATCTACAGGCCATGGTGACCCACTGAAGGGTTCTGGGTATGGGTGTGATATGGTCAGACCTCTGCTTTGGAAACACAGTTTGTAAGCTATGTGGAAGAAGAATTGGAGAAGGGAGACACAGGAAGCAGGGAAATAATTAAGAGGTTGTTAACAAGAGTCCAAGCCAGAGGTAGGGTGGTGGCTGTGTAAATGGAGAAAAGGGGATAGATGTGAGAAATGCTGTGGTGGTATAATTGACAAGATTTGACAGTGTATTAGTTATGGGGTAGGGTGAGGGAGAGGGAAAACTCAAGGATGACTATGAGCTTATTAACCTGGGTGACTAGGAGAATAGTAGTTCCCTTCAAAGAAATGGAGAAATTCAGAAAACTTGGGATTGGGGAGAGAAATAAATTTCATTTTGGACACATTGAGCTTGAGATACTAATGGGGCCTTAAGGAAATATCAGTGCATGACTAGAATGCAGGAGAGAGATCTGGGCTGGATATGTAGATCTGGGAATTGTGTACATAAATATAATATTTGAAGGGGAGAGAGTATAAAGAGAGACAAGAACCCAGCACAGAGCCCCAGAGAATACTTGTGCTAAAGCAGGGAGATGATACAGTTTCGTAGATGGTAGAATCAGGACTTTTACTCAGGGCTTTTACTCCAAATCCAGTGCTTTTTCTATACCTTGGGATCATTATTGACAACACTGCGTTGAGTGGCAACATCATGCCAAGTGTCTCCCTTAGAGGAAAAAAGGCTCACAGATTAATTCTAACTCCACTTTATTTGTAGCTCTCAACTCACTATATGTGTGTGTGTATAAATATGTATACACACATATATGTATGAATGCATGCATTGGAGTTTTGCCTAATGGAGACATAGCACAACGACTTAAAAGACTGAAAAAGGCCCAGAGCTTCTTGGAGAAAAGGCATGATGCAAGCTGGGTGTGGTCAGCACCACAGGAGACTCTCGTGACTGGATCAGAGCTGTTTTGCACAGTACTTCATACCAGTCCACTTGCAAACAGGAACTTTAAAATATGATTTTAGATGTTGATGATTGCGTCATGCAAGAATGGTTTGAGATCCTCCTCTGGTAAATCCAAAAGCTAAGAACAAAAGTAATACTCTCTGGTGATGCACACTTACCAAAAACCTATAAAGGAAAGTGGTTTACCAATCCCTTGCTCTTGGCAGGGATCCATGCAGGTAACAGGTAATGTGAGGAGCGAAGGGTGATGCACTATGCACTTTTGATCTTTATTTTTCTCAATCTGTCTTGTTTAAGAATCTGCCCATCCTTCCAGCCAGGCCCTTGCTCCAGGTGGCCTCAGTCACTAAGGCGGGTTTCTGGGAGAGGCTGCTGTTTTGACAAGAGACTGCTGTACTCTGGTGCTGCTCTGAGGGCTGCCCAGGTCTAGGAGTATAGGTGGAGTCTGTCTAAGAAGAGTGAGGGGTTCTGAGGTAGCATTTTTTCTTTATAAGTCATAGTTTCTACCTTGTAAAACATCATGATAGCCAGTGTCTTGGTAGAATACCAGACCTGGATAGCTTTCCTTCACTTAGTTCTGCTAAGTCCAAGAACTTGGGGGAAGGGATCCTTCCTGGGTTCCAGCTTTGGGAATATGCCTTTCCCTGTGATTCTCTCCCAGGTTCCACAGCAATAAAACAGCATTCTGAGTAGAACAAATATGTGTCAAACACTTTTTAGCTGCAGTAAGACTCCACATATAATGAATCCTCATCATCACAGGTCATAGAATCCCAGAGGTAGAAGGAACTTCACAGGCTATCCAATCCAACTTCTAACTTGAAAGCATGAATCCCCTTTGTAGCATCTCTGACACGTAAGCGGTCTTCCAGCCTCCGCTTCTGAATATCTCCAGTAGCAGGGAGCTTTCTAGCTAGAGGCAGCCCTTGTGGGATGTCTCTGATTAGGAATTTTTTTCTGATACTGAGAGGGCACCTGCCTCTTTAATTTTCACCCATTGGTCCTACTTACGCTTTCGAGGGCCAAATACAAGTCTAATCCCCTTTTTTATATGACAACCTTTGATATTCTGAAGACTATGATCAAGTTTCCCCATTAAGGCTTTTATTCTCTAACATAAACATCCCTTGGTTTCTCTCTCTCTCTCTCTCTTTCTCCCCCCACCTCCTTTCTCCCTCCTGCCCTCTCTCTCTTTCTCTCTTCCTTTCTCCCTATCTCATCCAGGCTGGAAAAGGGAAGTGAAAAGGGGAAAGGGAAAAGGTATTTGTTAAATACCTACTATGTTCCAGACACTGTGCTAAATCCTTTACAAATATTACTTCATTTGATCTTCACAGCAACTCAGGAGGCAGATGTTGAGAAACAGTTTCCTCAGTTGAGGAAACTGAGGTAGACAGAGGTTAAGTGACTTGCCCAGGGTCACACAGCTAGCAAATGTCTGTGACTCAATTTGAATTCAGGTTTTCCTGACTCTAGGCCCAGAACTCTATCCACTGTACCACCTACTTACAAGTCAAATCCTACTCTGGACTTGCTCTACTTTCAATCTGGGCCAGTGAGGCCCTCCTTAGGCTCCTTCCTCCCAGGGATTTACTATATTAATGCCAAACAGTGCAGATACCTGATTGGATCAAAGTTATAAGCTCAAGAGATCCACTTTCTAGTTCTTTCCATCAGTCTTCATGCCACATAGTTGTAAGTCCCTTCCCTATTTTGGTCATTTTCCTCTGGACAAGTTCTACCTTGTCAAGGTTGTCCCCCAAATGTAATACCCAGAAATAATCAAAATATCCTAGGGATCATGGGATCTGACTGAGGAGAGTGGCGGAACTATCAGTTTTCTCATTCCGAACACTAAACACCTACAATAGCTATCCTGCCTGCTTTACTACGTACTATATACAGAACATTGTATATAGTGGCTCACAGTCCAATAAATTCCTTTTTTTTTTTTCTCTTCTCACTAACTTCTGTCTCACCATATCCCACTTATAGTTCTGTAGTTGATTTTTTGAACCCAAAGGTGAGACTTTATATTTTCCTTATTATATATTATATTATATATAATATATATTATATTTCCTTTATATTTTCCCTATTAAATTTCCCTATTAAATTTTCTTATTAGATTCTAACATAAAAATCTATCATTCCAAACTGTCACCTTTTTACACCAGATCCTGTTGTTAAACACATTTGTTATACTTCTCAGGTTCAGTTATCTACGTGTTGATTAAATCAGAATAACAAAGATACACAGGTGCATCAAATTATAGGTAAAAATACATCTACGTCCTGGTTAAGAAATGACTTTTACTTATAGGTTCCTCAGTATTGAATCTGTCTATCCAGTCACTTGACTTCAGCCCATTCCTGGTTCAGGTTCTTCTCTAAACGGCTAGGAACTATGTACTGACAGTTGTCAATTTACGTAAATTCACATTATGTAAGTAAAAAATTCTGAAAGAAATCTGCATTCCAAAAAAACACTCACGCTAATTTTACTGTACAGTACTGTGCTCTCTCCATTCCTTCCCTTCCTTGAAGACAGCCTCCCTTCATCCCCTCCCCCGCAAAAAAAACCCCAAAACCAAACCTTTTAAAAAAGCCCTCCAAGTGAAAGCAGAACAGACCTGCTGAGACTTAGGGCTTGGTTTGAGATCTCTCCTGCAGAGGAGACCTTTCTCTGTCTCTACCCACTTGACCCTCTCCCCAGTCTGTCTTCCTTCCACTACGTTTGTCTCTAGCCCCTGAGTGTTGTCCATCCTCTCCTGTCTGTGTCCCTGTCCAGCTCTGATGTGTCTGCCAACCATGTGTTCTTCCTCTTGGTTTGGCCAGGCCCTCATGTTTCTGGCCCCAGCCCTGAGTGTTCCTCCTCCTGCTCTTGCTTCTCTGTCTCTGGCCCCACTGGCCTACATGTGTCCTTGAACTATGTGTGGCTCTCTTCCTGCCTCCCTCCCTTCCCCATCGCAGGCAAATTTGCATTATGTAAATATCACTTTATGTAGAGGTCTGCAGAACAATCCACTTACATAAAGCAAGAACCATCTGTATTTCAATCTTAGCTCTTCCCTGCTGCTAACCCCACATAATATTATGGACACTGAAAGACAAAGTTCCCTTCTGCTTTGGGTTTCAAATTTCAAAACGTAGCTCTTGGGCCCTAGTTATTCTTAGTCTATGTGCCATAAGCATAATCTTCATTCCAACTGAGGTGTCCCATGATCCCTGGGCCCCACCTTGTCTTTCATCTTTCTTTCATTTGGGGCACTCCATCGGGGGGGCGGAGCCAAGATGGCAGAGGGAAAGCAGCGACTTGCTGGAGCTCTTCCCCCAAACACCTCCAAATACCTATAAAAAATGGCTCTAAACAAATTCTAAAGCAGCAGAACCCACAAAAAGACAGAGTGAAACAAATTTCCAGCCAAAGACAGCCTGGATGATTGATCGGACTCGCAGTCCATTAAACCACACTGATGAAAACTGTGTAAAGAATAATGAGAACAGGGGAAGTATAACAGAAATTAAATCAAATGTAGCTATTTAGCCTATTCTTTTCTTCCCACCCCTCTTTGCTGAGTTCTTACCAAAAGTACTAGAAATAAAAGAAGAAATGAGAGTGTGGAATAAAAGCCCTCTAGCTCTTTGAGGGCACTTATAATCAAACCAATTGAAGCTGTGCTTTCTGCCAGGCCTTCAGGATGATGGCTGGGAAGGGTGGAGGATTATGGTTGTTCTGGTCATGGGCCACTGGGAGTACATGCCTAAGAGGGAGGAGGAATAGCTACTTTAGTACTGGGCAGAACATTCTTAGCATTCAAGTGCTTATTTGTACTTCTGTCCCAATGCAAATGAAGTGTGGAATGAGTCTCATCTGGTGTAGAGAGTGAAAAGAGCCACTCATTGTGATGAGGCTCTCAAGGTCATTTTTCTTAAAAGAAAGATAGGTATAGACAAATAGCAGAAGATGGAGAATCAATTGTAGCCAAAATTTCAAGGGAAATACTTTGCTGTGGACCCAGCAAAGGTAGACTCAAAAGAAAATGTCCTAAGTGCACTTATAGGCAATAAAAAATTGGAAATATCTTGAGGCTAGTCAAATCACAAATTAAATTTCCATTTGCATGTCAAACTCTCTCAAAATTTGGTCATTAAATATAAGACCCTGTGCTTGGTGCTGGGGATGAAAATGGAGGTAAAATAAGACATGGTCCCTGACCTTAAGGGGTTCACAACCAAGTTGTAGAGAGAAGGCATACATAGACACGAAAAGTTAAATCACAAGAAAAAAGAACCTAAATAACAATATAAGACAACATAAGAAATATGACAAGTCTGCATAAGATTATGTGGCATAACCAATAAAATTTCAGAGATGGGAGAGTTTGCTTGGGAGAGGAGTAGTATTGTAATTTAAAGTGATTGTACAGATGTAAGGTATTATTATCACTCAGATTATCATCTGAGTTTTAGTTTGAAGCAGTAAGATCTGGAGTCAGGAGAGGGTATTCCACGTAAGAGGAACATGATTTGCATAAGATTTTCTTTAACAATCTTAATCAAAACCATTCCCGAGAAAGTTGATACTTTACAGCCTCAAAAGCCCTTTGTTAGTATCAAAGACCAAGGAAGAAAAATCTGGCCTTTTATTTGGGACACAATATTTGGGACCAAATGATGATAGCAAAGTAACAATATGGTATTTTATACCACTATTTTTATTTTTTGAAGAAACAACAAGATGCTTAAAGTTGTGATATTCCATCATGAAGGAGAGACACTGCTCAGACATCTGCCTGAGCTCTCTGTCAACATATGGATCACTGAGGAAAACCTTTCAGATCTCTTTTTTCTGACTGCTTTCTCTTTGTGTGTGAGTGTGTCATTGGCAGGTTTAACTGAATTCAATACTACCACAGGCTGCTGACCCCACATACTGTTGCGTGACTTGGCACCTTAACTCAGCAGAGGGAGGGAGAATTCTGGCTGTCTCCCAGGAACAAGAAAAACATGAGGCAAGGCATTATGACTACTGTATTGTTCACCCAACAAGCATTTATCGAATAGCTACTATAATGTCCATGGATTTTCTAAGAGGGCATTTCTGAATTGGACAGTGTGTTAAGCTTGATAACCTCTAACATCCCTTCTGCCTCTGTCATTCCACCACTCACAAGGAAGAAAGGATAGGGAAAAAATGTCACAAAAGAAAGAGATGATTTATCTCATTTTCAATCGTTACTGACTTCTGATACAATCAATAGGCGTGTACTTCAGTAGTTATTCAGTGGAATTGGCTGGCTAAAGATATTTATCAAGATTAGAGGGCTAATCTGGAATGTTATAACTTGTGGCAGTAAAAGCTGACAGCTTCAAATCTATTGCAGGAAACATTCCAAAAAGCCATGAGTTCACTAACACTTATACCTGCCTATAAGATTAGAATCACAGAATAAAAAAGCCTAAAGGGAGCTCAAAGTCCAACCCCATCATTTTACAAATGGGGAAATTGAGTCAAAGAGAAGTGAAGTGACTTGCCTAAAGTTACATAGCAAGTTACTAGCAAAGTCAGAACTCAAACTCAGTCTCCCCATTCAGTGTTCTTTGAATTACATCACACTATCTCACAAACCTAGCACACAACCAAAAGTCTATATTGACCACTGGGGACCCATCTTAGCATCTGAAACATTCTTAGTTGGCCATTGCCTCTGATTGTTGACTGCCTAGATTATCCTTGCTCTGGAGTGGCAGGCAGTATAGTCTAAACACAAGGTGGATCAAGAAAAATAATTCCAGTTTCCTTACAGTACTTTCCTATATAATTTTAACTACATCAAATCAAAAATGCTTTGCATACAAAAAAATCCAATAAATCCAATATAGCTAAGATTAAAAGGGAATTAACTAGTAAAAATCTTTGCAGCATTTCTCTGATAAAAGTCCCACTATACACACACACACACACGATCCAAATTTATCAGAACAAAAGACATTCCTCAAATGACAAAGGATATGAATAGGCAGTTCTGAATGGAAAAAATCCAGGCCATCTACAGCACATGAAAAATGCTACAAATAACTACTAGAGAAATGAAAAGTAACATAATTCAGAGGTTCTCTTACCCATCAGATTGGCAAAGATGACAAAAAAGAAAATGACAAATGTGGGAGTGGCTGAAGGAAAATTGGCATATTGATTCACTGTTGGTAGAGCTATGAATGGGCCTAACCATTCTGGAAAGCAATTTGGAATTATGCACAAAAAGTAAACATTGTATGCTTCTGGCCAAGGTGTACCACTGCTAGGCCTATACCTCACGAGATAAAAGAAGAAAAGGACTCATATGTATAAAAATATTTATAGCAGCTCCTTTGTGGTAGCAAAAAACTGGAAACTACGAGGATGCTGATCAATTGGGTAATGGCTAAACAAAATGTGGTATATGAATGTAATACTAATATACCATAAGAAATGATGAAAGGAATGGTTTCAGAGAAACCTGAGAAACCTTGTCCGAACTGATGCAGAGTCAAATGAGCAAAACCAGAAGCCCAATTTAATTTGGAATTTAATTAAGAACTCCAATCAACTAAGTAATCAGATGATTTGACGGGACTGATTAAGGAGAATGATACCTAACAGGGAGATGATGGATTAATATTCAGAATAGTATGTTTTCTGATTCAATTAATGTAGGAATATGTTTTACTTGACTTTGTCTATGTGTTACAGGGTTTCTTTTCTTTCCTTCTTTTCAGTAGGTGGAGGGCGGTCAAAGGGAGAAAAAAAAATGAATGCTTGATAATTGGAATTTTTTTAAAAATCCCTATGAAAAAGCAATGACCTAGTAGTCAGAAACCTAGTTTGAGTCCCAGCTTTACCTCTAACTTGCTGTGTGACCTCGTGAAAGATAACGTCCTCTCTCTAAAATGAGGCCTATTTTCTCATCTTTAAAGTAAAGGGGTTAGACTAAATTGTTTTGATGGTCCCTTCCACCTCAGCCATTATATATTCTAAGATTGTTTTCTAGGTCTGTCCTTTATGTTCTAAGACTGAATTATATGGAATTTGTAGCACATTGATTTTCCTACACTGTATGTTCTAATGTTACTTTTATCTTTGAAATTCCAAGTTCTACGGTCTTTTCTATGATTTTCATAGAAAATGGACAAATGGTTAAAATTCTCAAAAGAATTGCAAATTAACAACCTTAAGAAAAATTGCTCCAAAAATAAGAAAGGAAAATGCAAATCAAATTTGCAAATGCAAATCAAAACAACCATGAGTTTTTACCACACACTAGGCAAACTGGCAAAAATGACCAAAGATGTGAATAGTCAAGATGGTAGGGGTTGAGAAAAAAAAGGAGGGCATATTTAATGCATTGCTGGTGGAGCTGTGAATTGGCATAATCATTCTGGAAAACAATTTGGAATTATACTAAGAAGGTGACTAAGATTCTATATCTTTCAATTCAAAGATTTCACTGCTAGGCACATGCCCCAAAGAAGTCAATGATTAAAAAACTGCCACCTGCCTCCCCCTTAACACCAAAATATTTATAAAAGCACTTTTTATAGTAGCTAAGAAATGGAAGCAAAGTAGATGCTCATAAATTGGGGAATGGTTAAACAAATTGTATTACATGAATGTAATTGAACACTACTATGCTATACGAAATGATGAATACAGAAGTTCATGGTTAGACATATGTTAACTGGAGCAAAATGATATAAGCTGAACTAGTAATAATTCCTAACAACATTATAACTGAAAAAGACAACAAAAACAAGAAAACCGAAACTGAATGTGACAAAATTGTAATGATCAAGCTTAATAATGAAAAAAATTGAAAAGTCACTTTTCCTAGCTTCTTTGCAGAGGTAAGGGAACTATGGACTTTTTTGATATATTGGTTAGTTTTGTTGAACTGTTTAATCTCCTTTAAAAATTCTTTGTCATAAGAGATAACTCTCTAAGGGAGGAAGGGTAGGGAAACATTGTGAAATGTAGGTGATATAAAGACAAAATGGATCAATAAAAGCTATTTTGAAAAGAAAATATGATTATGATGAATAAAGAAAAACTTGGGAAGACTTATATGAATCAAACCAGGAAAACAATAAACACAACTGCAACAATATACATAGAAAGAACAACAAAAACCAAAACCAAATGCTGCAAAATAATGATGAAGCTTCATCCCAAAGAAGAAATATGAGGTCACCTCCTTCCTCAGAAGGGAGGGAGACACTAGGAGTGTATAATATTATATGTAATGTCAGCCTTGGTTGATGCGTTTGTTAGTTTTGATGTTTTTTTTTCTCCTTTTAATTCTTTGTTATGCAATGGTTCTCTGGTAATGGGAGGGATATACTAGAAAATATAGGCAATGTAAAAAGAAGATATTAATAAAAATTAAAACAAAAATGCAATTTCAATTTATAGAAAGAGAGAGCAAAAAATTCTTTGAGTTTATGTTAAAGCTGTTGTGAAATGAAAAGGAGACTAGATAAGGGAGAAGCAAAGAAAGGCACCCCTTTCCTCTCTGGGACAGGAGTCTCATTATTCCTTTGGAAACAGCAACATTTTCTTATTCCTAGCACTTAATACAGTTCCTGGAATACAGTAAGTTCTTAATAAACAATTGACTGACAAAAGATATTAATAAAAACTAGAACATTAAAAAAAAAAGGAACAACAACAATCCTTCTGGGAGATAGAAAAGGTGCCTGACACTGGAGAGCATCACTCCCCACGCTCCTCCATCTCCCATCCTGATGAGGGGTCCAGTCTAACCATTCTTGTGTGCCTCCAAGAGAAACCTGAACCTTCAGAATGCTGATACCTTAGGATTATACTGTCAAATGACACACTAATAATAGAAAAGGAAATTGCATCAAGAAGCCAGCTCATCCTTTGGGAGATGAGCATATAGAGTCTGTCGTCAGCATGACATGAGGCTCCAGTCTCAGCAGGAAGTCTATAAAAATAATTCTGCTGCCCAGCCTTCTCTGGGGAGATGTGACGTCTTTGCCAGTTTAAGGCTCTTTCACCTGTTAGACTCTATTTCAATGACATCCGTATTCTGAATGCTGTATAGAGAGGACTAGACAATTCTGAAAGTCCTTCCTACCTCAAAACAATTTGTGCTTCTGCTAAACTAGGTCACGGGATGGCTGACCACTCAGAGTAAATGAAAATAAACCTCATTGCTACATTTCAGTTTTGTTCAGTTTAACATATGATGAAAGACAGGAAGGGGGTACTTACCATCATGAGTCAAAGTAGGTCTTCTGCAAACAACACAGACGGGGAAGGTTCTATAAATATATGTTGCCACTCAAACTTGAAGGAAGGTAGCAAAGCCCCCAGTCTGACTTCGAGGAGTTAGGAACAGTGTTTAGCAAACGAGGCACTTCTATCTAAACAAAGCAGAGCTAACAGAATACCATCCTAGTCGAGTCTGGAAAGTTGGAGTGGGGAAATTTTTTTTTCCCTGAAGACTTTATTTTTTCTAATAAAGCTATGTGAGTGTGTGGTAGAAGTGTTTTTCTCCTCTCAAATTCCTCAAATATAATTTATTGAATCTGAGATTCAGCAAGCCTTGGTTTAAGACCCACCTCTGACACTGTGTGATCCTAGGCAAGTCACTTAAGTTAGTTATGAGTTGGTTTCTGGAAACTGGGACAAAAATCTTGGAACTACTTTGAAGGCCACTGTGAGAAAAGCACCTTATAAATGTAAACTGCTGTTATTACAAAGAAGCCATGCTGATGTTCTCTCAAATACCCTAACTCCCTAGTTCCTCAATCTACTCATTTCCCATGACTCCATGCTACCTCACCTACATACAGCTATGGTCATAAATGTCCTACTTCCATGTTCATAAAGTCTGAAACATCTAATCAAAATGGCATCTATGTTCTGTACACTGCACAGAGAGGACCACAGGATTCTGTAGGTCCCTTCTAGCTTGGATATTTTATGCCTCATGCCTCCTAACCCTGTTCTTTGTCCTTGCCTTGATGTTCAATCCCTCCACCTTTCAGTTCTTTTGGGAATTGGCTACACTCTCCTCTTCCCTATTCTGACCTGCTGGTGAATCAGTTCAACTCCATACTATCTTCGATGCTTAAATCACTTGCCCTCTTGTCCTATTACCAATCATGATTTGCCAAATTCCATCTTGGGTTATTCCCATTATCTACCTCCTTTGCTTCAATAACCACATGCTGCTGAATGGAGGTAGAGAAAATAACTTACCATTGCTGACAGGGTGCACTACAAATTTATGTTACATCATCTGAGATGGGCCCTCACTGAAGCAAGACAAACATCCTTTTACACCTCCCTAATCAATTCATTATCACACGCACCACAATGGCCATTCCAGCTCTTTCCATCCCTCCTTAAGACTCCAACAGCAGCACTCCCCTACAACTGAGACTCTCATATCATACTCGAAGGCCATTCACAGAACTCCCTCCTCTTCCTTCCTTATTGCACATTACTCCCATCTCCTACTTAACTTGAATCACACGAAGAGGTGGCCCTATTCCTTGCCAAGGCAAACTTGATATGCACCACTGATGCTATCCCCTCCCTTCTCTTCCACCTGATTGTTCCTTCTATTATCCCCAATCTTTCTCTAATCTTCCATCTCTATTCAAAACTCCTCAGCTGCCTATAGACACATCTATGTTTCTCCCATCTTTAAATCCTGAAGTTGATCTGCCCTTGCTAGTTATCATCCTATCTCTCTCCTCTCTTTCAAGGTAAAAATTCCTTGAGAAATTCACCTAGACTGGGGCCTCCACTTCCTCTCTTCTTGCTCTCTTCTAAACACTCTGTAGCCTGGTTGCAGTTTGCATCATTCAATAGAAACTGCTCTCTCTAAAGTTACCAATGACTTCTTAAGTGTCAAATCTAATGGCATTTTCTTAAACCTCATCCTTTTTTGACCTCTATGCAACTTCTGACACTGTCAATCACATTCTTCTCCCAGATTCTCTCTGCTCTCTCCTGCTTCTCCTCCTACCCATCTGTTCTTTGCTGGATCTTCATCTAGCTGTGGGTGTCACCCAGGGTTATCCTGGATCCTCTTCTCTTCTCTCTACAGTATCTTGCTTGGTGATCTCATTATCAGCTATGGGTTCAATTATAATCTCTATGCAGATAATTCCCAGATCTATATATTCAGCCCTAATCTCTCTCCTGTGCTTGTCTTGCATTACCAGTCTCCATTTGGATATCCTATAGACACCTCAACTCGTTATCTTTGCCCCCTAATTCTGCTCTCTTCCCAACTTTCCCATTACTGTTGAGTGTACCAACATCTTCCCAATTACCCAAGCATGTGTAAAAGAAAAAAATTAAAAATAATAATGCAATTTGTGATTTTAGGCTCATCTGCCAGAAATAATTTTATATGGTATATATCCAGGTCATTTCTAGCTACCTCTCAGACTTTTTTTCTGGGACCTATCTCTATGCCTTTCAGAGCTCAGGGGTTCCTACTGGCAGGATGAGTATAGTATTTTCCAGTTTCATATGCAAAAACAAAAACGTGGGCTATTTCTGTTAAAGGGAGTATCACTATCCTTCACTCACAACTTTGGAGTCATTTCTGACTCCTCAATCTCCCTCACCCCACACATTCAACCCATTGTCAAGATGTGTTGACTCCACCTCTACAACATCTCTCATATTTGTCCCCTTCTTTTTAAATCATATAACTCCAGTTCAAGCCCTAATCACCTCTTGCCTGGACTACTGAAATTTATCTAGTTTAGCTGGCACCAGGTTTCTCTCCCCTCTAGTTCATCCTCCACACAGCTGCCAGTGATCTTCCTAAAGTTTAGGTCTATGTCACGCTGCCCAATAAACTCCAGTTGTACCCTGTTACCTCTCAGATCAAATACAAACTCCTTTGGCATTTAAAACCCCTCACAGCCTGGCTCTAATCTACCTTTCTAGATTATATATCACTCTCCTTCACAAATTTTATGATCCAGTCAAAAACACTTTCTTGCCATTCCTCACATACAGCAATCCATCTTCCATCTCTTGAATCTTTACACAGGCTGTCCCCCACGCCTAGGACGCATTCCCTCATCCTTGCTGAACCCCCTAGTTTCCTTTAAAGCTCAGCTCAAACACCATCTCTTTTGTGAGCTTTTTCAGAATCTTTTAGCTTTGAATACCAACCCCCAACCTCCCATCCCCCCCTCAAAGCAACCACCCTTCTTTGTGTATATGAGTCTATGTATATATATGCTATCTTCCCTAATGAAGTGTAAGTTGAATGCAGAAACTGTTTCATTTGTCTTTTTACTTCCAGTACCTAACACAGGGTCTAGCTTATAATTGGTGTTTATTAAATGCATGTTGCTCAATTGGGCTTTTCAGTTGTGATCCCTTGCTAAGTGAATTACAACCTGTCAAAGTGAATTTCTCTAAATCGAAGGTCTGACTATGTCAACCCCTCTATTCAATGCACTCCAGGGGCTCCTTATCACCTCCAGGATAAAATATAAATTTGTTTGGCAATCAAAGCCTTTTATCAAGTGGCCCCCTCCTACATTTCCAGCCTTTTATACCTTACTACCCCTGCACTCCAGTAACATTGACCTTCTTGTTGCTCTCTGGATACTTTTGTATTCTGTATTCAGAATCTCTGGATTCTGTGCGGTTTTTTTTTTTTAATTTCATTTTATTCTATGCTAACAAACACCAAAAAGGGGACATCTCCAAATGCAACATAAAAAAAGAAAACAAGATTTAGCTTGCTCTTTTAAAAAATATATAACCTAATTCAACATGCTACTTTCAAAGCTATCTTGTTTGTGTTTCCTTCAGAACTTCCTTCTGCTCATTTTAAGGTTTTCAATTCAATTTTATTTTCAGTTACAAATTCTCTTCCTTCCCATTCCTTCCCTCACTCATTGAGAAGGCAAGAAAAATAAAAAACTATTACAAACATATATAGATATGAAAAGCAAATTTCTGCATTAGCCTTGTTCCAAGAAAAAAAAGCAAGAAAAAGAAAAAATAGAAGAAATATGCTTCAATCTGCACTCTTGCTGGATTCAGAATTTTCACTGGCTGTCCCTCATGCCCGGAATTCTCTCCTTCCTGATCTCCGTCTACTGACTTCCCTGGAGTCCCAATTTTTCCTGCATTTATCTTTTTTCTAAATGATGGTTTGCATTACTTGTGAGCTCTTTTGAGAACAGGGATTGTTCTTTGCCTTTCTTTGTATCTCTAGCACTTAGTATAGTGTGTGGCCCATGTCCCATTTGCGGTTCTTTGGGCAAGATACTAGAGTGGTTTGCCATTTCCTTCTCCACCTCATTTTACAGATGAAGAAACGGAGGCAGACAGGGTTAGGTGACTTGCCCAGGGTCACACAGCTAGTAAGTGTCTGAGGCCAGATATGAACTTAGGAAGTTGAGTCTTCCTGACTGCAGGCCCTGCGCTCTGTGCACTATGGCGCCACCTAGCTAGTGGGTGTTAAAAAAATGCTTGCTGACTTGACCATAAAAGATTGGAGATTCGTAATTTGTCTGGGTTTGTTACCTCATCTGTACATGACCTAATGATAAGAAATCACATTTCTACCGTATTTTCCATTTTACAAAATTCTCTCTCTACAAAAATCGAGGTAGACAGTACACAAGCATAATTACCCTTACTGTACAAATGAGTAACCCTGCGGGGCCACGCGCCCTCCCCTACCCGGTCTGTCAGGACGGATGGGATCTGGAGCTGATCACCTCATCCCAAACCCTCATTCTACAGATGTGCAAACGGGGGTCTAGAGAGGCCTAAGGTCACTCTACAAAGTATGGTAGGCGGGATTTGAACCCAGGCACTTGTCCTGCGATCGGTCCCTCGGGGACGCCGCGCACAGGCCCAGCTCTGGAAGCCACGACGCCGGGACCCCCGCCAGGCCGGCCGCCTCTGACTGCGCCGCCTCACTGCCCCTCCCTAGGCCTCTTCGGCTCGCAAGACCACGCAGGCCCGTCAGCCTGGGACGCTGCTGCCCCCTGCTGGCCTCCTCTGGACTGGGCCGAGCACACCCTCCCTGGTCCCGGCATAGAGTCACCGAAGCGGACTGCCAGACCCCCGCCCTCGCCCCACCTCCGGAGCCCGGAAGACCCCCCCCCCAACCCCGACAGCTCCAGCGGCTGCCCAACCATCGACGCGTCCTCACCCCGAGGGCTGCCACCCGATGTTCCAGCCTAAACGCCTTCCCCCGTGCCTGAGGCACTTCACCCCTCTTCCAAGATTCCGGTGGTTAACCGGCTAGTCTTCACCCCCTTCTCCCGACTCCAACCCCCAAGTCTGCGGGGGCTGAAATAAGCCCGACTCCCACTATGGGGAGCTGGTGAAGTCGCTAGACTCGCGTTGCCATGGTAACGGTCCACCTGCGGCGGATGTAACGGGAGTCACGAGTACGGCGCACACGTGTGCTGAGTCGGCGGGAGGAAGTTTCTCAGGAGAACAAGTGGATATGTCGGGAATACGTAAGTGGGCAGATGAGGAGGTGTAAACGGAAGCAGAGGAGAAAAGTGAAGAAAGACAAAAACAAAGCCAAGCCGACTCCTCTATGACGGGCAAAGCGCCACACTCTCTCCTTACTCGACTACCCAGGCGGCCATCACTATGGTAACCTCCCTGCGCTGGCGTGGGGTCACGTGGCCCGTGGCTAGAGGTGGTGACGGCAGAAGGCTACCGGGAGGAGGCGTGATGTTGATCATGTAAGCCTCCGTACTCCTAGAGGGTTCACCGGAAGTGTCGGGGAGTGGGGAGGGGGAGTGTAGCGTTCGACTTCCCGTCTCCTTGGCACTCGCTACCCCGAGGAACGCGGCCTTCCATGACGTCATTCCCTATCCTAGGATGACGTCCACCGAGGCCTGTGTGTGGGGCTGAGGCCTGCCTTGGGGTCCTTGGCGGGGGAGTCGTGGAAATTCTGCCAACACGCCTGAATGTAGTCTGTTTGTCGAACATCAGAATTTGAAAACGCTTTAAGAGCCGTCTTGTGAAAGGATTTCTTCTCATACAGATGAGGTCCACGTTGTGATTCATAGATTTTTACAGTGGAAGCAGAATTTAGAGATCATCTGATCCAGCCTTCTCCTTTTTACTGATAAAGAAACTGAGGCCCAGAGAGGCGAAATCATATAAATAATAAGTGCAGAGACAGCTAAAACTTGAGTCCTACAACTTCAGGCTTTGCTCATCCACTGTCATTTATTTTAAGCGTTGCTAAAGGAAAGAGTGTTTACAAAGGGCAAGCAAGAAATGTCAAGCCAGACTCACCTTATTTCCTTGTTTTGACATGGTTATTAAACTGATGCTATAGATATGGTTTACCAAGATCTTAGGGAAAAAAAACCAACAATAAGCCAAAGCTTATTTGACCAAGTAACTCAGGTTATTCTTGGAGGAAATGGATATATAGATTAGAGAATATGGTACAATTAGTTGGATTTGGGATTGATTGAATGGTAATGGTTCAGTGTCAGTTTGGCAGAGGTCTGCAGTGAAATCCCTAAGGGATTTGTGCTTGGCTCTGTGCTGTTTAAGTTAACAATGACTTGGATAAAGATGACATGCTTATCACATTAGCAGATGACATAAAGCTGGCAGGAATAACTGACAAAGCAGGATAAAATACAAACTCCTTTGGCTTTGGAAGCTTTTCACAAGGAAGCTTTCTCGCCATATAGTAATCCCCTTACCACACTCTTAAGATCCAGTCTAACAGGCCTCTTTGAGATTCTCCATGCAGAACCCTTCACCTGCTGTCTCCATGCCTGCCTCCATCCCCACTGCCTGGAATCCAGTCTCTCCTCAGAGTCCTTTACCTACTTCAAGACTTAAATCTAGTACCCTTTTCCAAATGGAACTTTTCCTGATGGCTGCTTACCTTGCTCTTTAACTGCTTAAAACTTAGACACGCTGTGCATATGAATTCATCAAGAGCTGGAACTCTGCACAGTGTCTGGCACATAGTAGGTGCTTACTACATGCTTGGTAATTGATTGCACTGGATGAGAGTCAGAATCCAAAAACAGACCACAGCATTGGGCTAAATATAAGGAGATGAAATTAAATAGGGATAAATGTAAAGTTTTCCACTTGGGTTAAAAAAAATCACTTTCACAAATATAACATGGTAGGAGGCATGGTTACACAGTTGTAGATTATGTGCCAAGAACTATCTCTGGGGATTAAAAGAAAGACAGAAACAGTCTCTGCTCTGAAGGGTCTTATATTCTAGTGGGGAAAATATATAAATAGAGACGTATTAGTTTTGTATAGAGAAGGTAGAAGGTAACCTTAGGAGGCTCTAGCAGCTGAGTGGACTAGGTGAAGGAATTACCATCTCCTTAGTCCTAGATATTATGCCTTTCTTAATGTTGTGAAGACTGCATTAGCTTTTTTGGCTACCAGATGATTGTTGCCAACTAAGCTTGCAGCCCACTGAAAACCCCAGATCTTTTTTTTTAGACAAACTACTGTTTAATCATGCCTCCCTCTATCCTTACATTTGGATTGTAAGGGTTAAAAAAAGAGTCTCCTCCTATGAAGGTAGAAGTTGGGGAGGAGAGAAAAACTGTCATCCATGAACTAAACTCATTGAGGAAGGAAAAGGAGTGACCTGGAGATCTGTAGACAGTGGCCACCATGATTTTGATTGGGTGATAGAGATGAATTGCAAGAACTTCCAAGAAGAGGCTTCTGAGTGATGGAGGGAAAGAACCTGAAAGTGGCAGTGGGGAGCAAGGAGTATTTCAACTTCCTCACCTTTACCATTGAGCCCTGGGGAATGAGTGAAGAAAGTACAGCCAGTACTAGAAAGGGTGACTAGGGAGGCTATGTCATCAAAGGGGAGCTAAGTTTAAATAATAGCTAGAAGATGGGGCGGGGAGGCAAGATTTAGGTTAAAAGAAAGTGTGTTGCCTATGAAACAGGTATTCCAAAGGACACTAAGGGCATTAAAACCTTACGGCTCTAAGTCCAAACTCCTCAGCTCCAAGATCACCAAGGTCACACGCCCTGAGGCCACTACCAGATGCATTAGCCCCAAGACAGTCTCCAAATATAAAGCTGGCACCAAATCGAGGCCCTGAGATCATTGAGCCTTACTCTACGGTTGCCAAGAACCACTGATTCTAAGGTTACTAAGCCCACTGACCCAAAGTTTTCTAAACCTATTTAACCAGAGTACCAAGTCAGAAAAAAAAAGAGATCACAAAATCTGATCCCAAGGCTAGCCAAGTGATTCCAAGGCAGCCAAACTCAGAGTTGCCAGTGCCAAGGTCTCTAGGGTCAAAGTTATTAACCCTCTAAACCTAATTTCATAGTCACAATGGGGTACAATAGTTAACATACAAAAAAAGTGAAAATGTTTCCTACAATTGCTTAATATACCTTAGTCCCATTTCTAAAAGTTCAGATTTTTATTTCTAGTTATTATAGTTGTTTTCCCACAAATACAATGATATTTATCTGTTTAATATCATTAATGTATGAGCAACTGGGCTTAAGTCTATTAGTACTTTTAAAGACAAGGATAATGTTTATCAGCTTCCTTTGGGAATTTCATCAGCTTCCATTGGGATGTTTGAAAATCTTGATAAATTGACTATAAATACAAGATTACCCAAATATTCTGAAGATAAAGTTAAGTAAGCAAAGGCCAGAGTTTACTCAGGCCTTTAAAGTACCTAACCCTAGTCCTAAGCCTTCAAAATAGATGCTTCAGAGGTAAAGCCAAGATGACAGAGCAAGATGACAGTGAAGTAGTGCAGTGAGCCTTGTTCTCTTCTACAAACTACTCCAAATAAATCTAGAAAATATACCAGACCAAATTCTGATGGGCAAATCCAGAAAAAAATCACAGTGAGTCATTTGTTCAGCTCAGCTTGACATAGGGAGACAGATGGGGGGGGGGCGGTTTGTAGACACTGAGATGAGGTCAGGCTAGGAGAACTCCAGCATCCAAGGAGAGGTTGTACCCCAGTGCTAGAGGAGGTTCCAGACCCATATGGGACACCACCATACATACCCCTACTGGGGATGGGGATAGGTATGAGCTTTGTCTCCCACTATGCTGTTTGGGTCATAGATCCAGGGAAAACTGAGAAAAGGACCTGCACAGGAGGGTGGCATTCCTGACTGGGGGGGCTGTGGGCTATGGATGGAAAAAGGAAGAAGTTTAGAAGCCAGCAAGAGCAGTGATGTGACTCAGACCAAGATCTCGCTTCCAGCATCTGGCCTAGCCTGATGAGAAATAACCGAGGCAATAATCTCACATCAAAGGTGAATCTACAGCCCTCCTACTCTGAACCAACAGAGCTTCCTAGCTGACTAATAGGGACAGAGCCCCACAGAATTCTACTCTAGAACAGACCCAACCCCAGGTCAAGAATTTGAAGAGATCAGACCAGTGGGGCAGCAATCAGACTTTGCCATGTATCAGACCACTTTGGGAACACTGAAAGCTTGTAGATCCTCAGTAACCCGAGAAAGCCCAACAGGACCAGCTTAAACCTTTCCTTTAGAAGTGTGGCAGAGTCAATCATTACTATCAATAGGAAGTAGGCTGGAAGAATGGCAGATAAAAAAGTACCATAATGAGAGATTGTGGTGTCAGGAATACTTAAGGCACAAACACATTAAGAGAGAATTACTCTCAAACATCTGCAAACACTGCCTCAGAGGAAAACACAGTTTGGGCACAAACTCAACCATAATTCTGGGAAGAGATGAAGCAAGAGTTTTTAAAAAGAGTTTAAAAATGTTTCTGTAAATGGAGTGAGAGTGCTTGAGGGGAAAAATGGAAAAGAAGTGAGAGCTATAGAAGAAAGAATTGGAAGGGGAATTAACAGTTTGGCACAAGAGGTACAAAATCTTATTCTCTGAAAATCTGAATGGACCGAAAAGAAGCCAATGATTTCATGAGGCAACAAATATTAAAATAAAGTCCAAAGGCTGAAAAAATAGATGAAAAAATAACGTATCTCGTAGCAAAAGCAACTGACCTGGAAAACAGATCAAGGAGAAAAAAAATTAAGAATCATTGGACCATCTGAACACTATGACAAAATAAAGATCCTAAATATATTTCAAGAAATCTTAAAACTGCTCACTTAGAACCAGAATGTAAAGTGAAAATGGAAAGAATCCACCAGGCACATCCTGAAAGAAACTCCTAAATGAAAATTCCCAGGAACATCATAGCCAAAATCCAGAGCTTTCATGTCAAAGAAAATATGCTGCTAACAGCCCAAAAGAAAGAATTGGGAGGGACTTCAGCAGCCAAATCTCATCATGCTTCAAGATCTGATCACTTTTGGCACTTACACCCCCATCACTACCTCTCTGATGGGGGGGGGGGGCGAGGCGTATAGCCATGGACTCCAAAGCATCCATTTAAGGAGGGGGCTCAGAACAGGCATCTCCTCATTTTCCAGCTGGTTGCATTATTTTGGGACTTCTCTGATTTATCCACTGTGTCCCCAGTCAGGTACCTTTCCCCCCCCTCATTTTCAGCTTCTTTTTGTGTGTTGTCTTCTTCCATTAGATTGTAATCTCTTTGAGGGCAGGGACTATCTTTTTTTGTATTTGTATCCCCAGCACTTAGCAGAGTGCCTAACACATAGGAGGTGCTTAATAAATGTTTATTAGCTATTGACTATCTATTGCAACGTAAGGGAATCCTCACTATAACATACCTGACTGGCCTCTACTTGAAGACCTGCAAGGAGAGGGAGCACACCGGCTCTGAAGCAAGTCATTTCACTTACAACAATTCTAATTGTTTTTTTTTTGGTTGTTGTTTTAGGTTTTTTTTGTGTTTTTTTTTTTTTTTTTTGGTGAGGCAGTTGGGGTTAAGTGACTTGCCCAAGGTCACACAGCTAGTAAGTATCAAGTGTCTGAGGTCAGATTTGAATTCAGAGGGGCAGCTAGGTGGTGCAGTGCATAGAGCTCCAGCCTTGGAGTCAGGAGGACCTGAGTTCAAATATGGCCTCAGACACTTAACCAGCTGTGTGACCCTGGGCAAGTCACTTAACCCCTACTGCCTCACCAAAAAGCTTAAGAAAAAAAAAAAGATTTAAATTCAGGTTCTCCTGACTCCAAGGCCGGAGCTTTATCCACTGTGTCATCTAGCTGCCCCCCACCCCCGAACAATTCTAATAGTTAGGAAGCTTTATGCTTCTTTGAAATGGCCACTCATTGTTCCTGGGTCTGCCCTCAGTTCTGTTCTAGACAGAACAAGTCTGATCCCTCTCTCATTTGACAGCTGTCATGCACCCTCTCCCACCCCCCACCCCAGGCTGCTTTGCCTAACTATGCCTTCAACTGATTCTCATATGTCACGAACTTACTTGGTTCAGGGGACTAAGGCTCTGGCCATTGATTTAGCTTTTTGGTCATCTGTGTTCCTGAAAGTCCAGGCACTAGGAGTCACCTGTTCTTTCCTCAGGCTTCTGATTGCCAGAGCAACAGTCACAACAAAGGCGCATGGAAACTATGCTTAGCTGATTCAATGCTGTATCCTTGATGAATATCCTTTCCTTGCAGTTGCTAAGTAAAACCTCCTTTTGTTAAATATTGAATGATCTATGAGTATTTCATTTTTTCCTAGTCTTGAATCTGGCCTACCAGACTGACCTGAATCAGGCCTGGCCTGTTACAGGCCTTTTTCGTGGTTCATGCTCACCAAGAAAGCTTCTGGTGATTGATTTGTTTCTGCTGACTCTTTGGTGCCAAGAAAGAGTGCCCTGGATAATAGATGCTGATATTCCAGTAAGAGCAGAGGGGAAGGGAACAAGTATTTATTAAGCACCTACTATGTGGTAGGCACTGTGCTAAATGCTTCATAAATATGATCTCATTTGATCCTGAGAAGTAAATGTTATCGTCATTTTACAGTTGAGGAAACTGAGACAGACAGGAGTTCAGTGACTTGACCCAGGTCACACAGCTAGTAAGTATCTAAGGCAGGATTTGAAATCATGTCTTCCTGACCTCAGACCTAGCACTCTATCCACTGCACCGACTGCCTAAAAAGAAAAGCAGCTCCTTTCATTGTGTGTATGTGTGTAAATTTTTTTTTATTTACAATTCAATTCCCAAAGATCAGTCACCCTTACATGAATGAATAAAATCTAGTTTCTAAGCCTGCTGAATTGATAATTAAATTGTGAAATTATGAAATGGAGGCAGGAATGCCCAATTCTTTGGATACTCACTGGAAAAGACCACTATGGCAGTGGAAAACAGGGTGACAATCTCACTTTAACAATCACAGAGGATGTGGGAATAAACAGCATAGAAAGTACGGAGACAAGCAGCAAAAGTGTTACAGAGGTAGAGGATGGGATGATGAAGGAAGACAGACAGTGGGATGAAGAGGACAGGTAGGGTGAGAGGCACAGAGTATCACTCACATAACCATGGATTAGAGTTGTGGGCATTCAGAAGCCTGGACAGGATGGAGATGAGAAAGTGCTCAGGGAGTGGTGGGGGGAGCAAGAGTTTGAGGTCTCATTTTTATAAAGTTTTTCCTGGGAACAGAACAACTCTCATCTGTGGTGTTAGTTCATTAACATATCCAAATATTTTCAAAGTTGTCAGTAAAACTTTAAAGTTAATGTGTCCGTACCATTTGGTGATGTGCTGGTCTTTATTGTGGAGGTCTGGAATTTGTCTGGGATTTACATGCCATAGGACCTAAAGGCCCTGACAGCAGCGCCTAGATGGCTTCCCCTGATTCAGCACGTATTACCAGGATGTGACTTTTGGTTAATATATGATACGATTTGTAAATTATGCTCCTTTGATCTTCAGGATAGTTTGACTTCCAGGTTCCCCTTTGCAATCTTACTTCCTGCTCTTATCGCCCCTTTATACTGGCTACTTATAAACTTACTCTACTGTCTAGAAGGGGGTGGTGGTCAAGCCAGAACAAGATGCAATTTTAACAAACCTGCAAAACCAAGGATTGGATAGGACAGTGATGACCCCAGCAAGGTATCTTCCATTTCATACAGCCCTGGGCAACTAGCACCCTCTCTTGTTTTACTTCAGGGAACACATTTGAATTATATTTCACCTTAGCCCCTAATATCCATAGACAAACCATGTGGATATTAATAGCTCTTGTAATAAGTTATTATGTTTATATCCATTATGATTCAGAAACCACTGCTATCATGTGACACCACACGACAGGACTTGGGGACAGAGACGTTATTGCCTGTTGCAAAACCCCATGTCTCTTGATGATCCAGCTCACTGGTGGCATCTAATGATATCTCATTGCCACCATTTTCCCCTCTTGGATTGGGTTTCCCTTCCTTCTTCAAGGGTGGATCTTAAACATTCCATGTTTCTATATTCATTACTAACAAAAATGCACAAGGGAGTTATATCAGCATGTTCCCTTCTACTCCAAAGAATCAGGCAGGGCCGAAGCACCACAGCCCTTGTGGAAGGTGGCCAAGCAACTTTCATATAGGACTTTGTGCCCTTTTCTGATGGCCCATTAAAAGCATCTTGATTTATAAAAACTACTGTATTAAAACAGAACTCCAACCTTCTCCTCCCCTAACTTACCCTCCATTCTCAGCCTGCCCTCGCTAGTTCCTGTGCCTTTAGTCACCCTGTCTTCCATACCTGGAATAGACTCTTAAACTGACCTTTATCCCCCCTACCCGCAATCTCTACCTGTTGAAATCTTATCATTCCTTTAAGGTCTGGTTTAGATGCCACTTTCTCATGAAGCCTTCTCTGACCCCACCAGCTGGAAGTGATTTTTCCCTGTTCAAATTTCTTATCACATTTTGTACAGATGGCTCCTTTGCATTTACTGCATTCTGCTTTGTATTATTTAGGTCATAGGCTGTCAGAGCTAGAAGAAACATTGGAGATCTAGTCCAACCCCTTCCTTCTACAAGAGAAGAACGTGTGGTCTTAATTATTGGTTTATGTCTGTCCCCATTATATTGTAAGCTATTTACAAGTAAGGATGGTTTTATTTCATCTTTCTATCCTTAGCATTGAGTTGTGTCCAAATAATAATAATAATGATAGTAATAATAATCAATTATTAATAAATGTTAGTGGACTTGAACTGGTTTTAAGAAGCTGCATAGGTGGAGGGACCCTGTCAATGCCCAGCCCTGTGGTTAGTGAACCAGGAATGGGAACAGATTTGACTGCTTCCCCAAGGCTTCCGAGCTCCTATGGAAGAGACAGTTGAGTCCTTATCTCTTAGGTCATAGAACTTAGAGTTGGAAGGGACCTTAGAGAGAAATGAGTCTTTTCCAGATGGGGAAAATGAGGCATAGAGAGATTAAGCAGTTTGCCCAAGATTACAAGGCAGTAAATACCAGAGCTAGAGTTTAAACTCAGGTCTTCTGATTCGGAATCCAGTTCTGTCTATGGTGCTGTGCTGCTTGCCTTAGAATCTTATAATTTTGGACTCTGTCATAGAGTATGGCATTCCTCCCTCCATCTTCCCTTCATCCCTCTCCACTTGGATGAGATGGGAGTCACCAATCCTATTCCTTCTAGTGAGATAGAGGACCACCAGACCTTATCATTGCTCTACCTTGTCTCGGTGTCCTCCAGATTCCCTGCCATCTGACCTCCTGATGCAACCTTAGGACCCCGTCATCACTCCTGCCATATTAACGTTAGGACTTATAAACCTTTCCATTCACCTTGAAATGAATTTTCTTTTATATGTTATCTCTCCTAAGTAGGGTGTGAGCTTCTTAGGAGCAGAGACTATGTCAATTTTCCTGTTTGTATCCCAAAATGTTTAATAAAGGGAAGGTAAGTGGTGCAGCAGATAGAGTGCTAGGCCTGGAGTCAGGAAGACTCATCTTCCTGAGTTAAAATCTGGCCTCAGACATTTACTATCTGTGTGAACCTGGACAAGTCACTTAACCCTGTTTACCTCAGTTTCCTCGTTTGTAAAGCTGGAGCTGGAGAAGGAAATGGCAAAACACTCCAGTATCTTTGTCAAAAAAAAAAAAAAAACAACCCAAATGAGGTCACCAAGAGTCAGACACAACTGAACTGAGTCAACTACAACAATAACAAAATGTTTAATAAATATTTTATCATAGATTGATTAATTTCATCTTAGATCTTCCACAAATCTGAGTACAGGGCTTTGTATATAATAGGTGCATAATAGACATTTGTTGAATTGAATCATCCTATTTTTGCTATTGCAGCAGGAAATCAGGCCACTGTTGAGTTGACAGATGTAGGAGGAAGGGTCCTGCTCTCCTCTTCAGCATATGGCTATAGTTAAGAGCCTGTGAGACAGCCTCATGTACATGTGATGAGGCTTTCCTGCTGATTTTTACCTTTTTGTATCCACCTCCTGTTTTGTCCACTGAAATACATGCTGTGCTATTGTTTAACAATGCAAGTACTTTTCCCTCTTTATTGAGAATTTGTGTTTTCTTTTTTTTTTCTTCCTGTAAAAAGGTGACATCTCTGGCTGAGAAAAGGTACATAAAAATTTCCAGTCACTGTAATCTAATCAAATGTGGCATATCAACTTTAGGAAGCTGTTCATCTGACTGTTTGTTGAAATGTTGGATGTGGCTGGATTCTAATGTGATAATATCATCAACATCAGCATGTTCACCTATTCTTTGCTGATAGAAATGGATGTTTATTTCAAACACTTCAGAACCAGCACCTAGTGTATATGACTACTGACAGGTGAGGGAGGGAAAGGGGCAGTTTGTCTGAGAGGTCCATATTTTATTTTCTCAATTCAGAATGAAGAGTAATGACCAGATGCAAAATGACCTTGCTCGGTCATAAAGCTGTAATAAAGGCTTATAAAATTTGAAGGCAGATGGCGCCAATGATCCAGACTGGTTATATTTCTTTTCTTTTCTTTTTTTTTTTTTGGTAAACTTCCAGCACTTTTATTTATGTAGGATTTAGAGCTGGGAGGGACAGTAGAGGTCATGTAGTTTGATTCCTTCCTTTTACAGAGGAAGAAACTGAGGCCCAGAGAGGATGATTTACTAACTCTGGGTTATAGAGGTTAGGGCTGGAAAATCCTTTAGAGATCATCTAGTCTAACCTTCTAATTTTATAGAAGAAATGGGACCAGAGTAGGGAAAATATTTGCCCAAGGTTACAGAGCAAGTTATTTGTATGTTAAAATGTTTACATAAATATAATGTGTCATAGCTCTGACACTTTATTTTGTAGACACTCTATTTATACACATTTGAGTTGGGAGAGAAACCATGGTATGGAACATATATTACAGATTATTAGCCCTAGAGAAATCATAGAATTCAAAATGTCATAACTGTAAGGGATCTTAAAAATATACAACATAGAATCAAAGGATCACATGGCAGGTCATGGGTTAATCCTTTCATGTTATAGAAGAGGAAGCTAAGTCCCAGACAGGAGAATAAATGAAAATGAATGGGAAAAATTATTAAACACTTACTATGTGCTGGACTCTATTCTAAGTGCTGGGGGTACAAATATAAAAATGAGGCAGTTGTTTCTTCCAAAGAGCTTACATTCCAATAGGGCAGAGATGTTTAATTTCTTTTGTGTCATAGACCCCTTTGACAGTCTGGTAAAACCTATAGACCCCTTCTCAGAATAATGTGGTTTTTAAAAACATAATCAAAGAAAATGCTAAATTTCAGTCAGTGAGTGATGAAAATAAAGATAATTTTTTTCCCTATCCAAATTCATGAGCCCCCCCTGCCCCCGCCTCCCCTACCCCCTTCCTGTCCATATATCACCTATTACGAACCCCTATAATAGTGGAAGATGAGACATATATGAGAGAGGTAGCTAGGGAACAGAGTATCTGGGGAATCACAGGGACGGTGAAACACTGATCCATAGGGCATTTCATAACATGTCCTTTCCAGAAACAATAGTAGTATGGCCAGGTGTAGCGTGGTCACCTGTAATCCCTGCTGCTAGGGAGGTTGAGGCTGGTGGATGACTTGAGTTTGAGAGTTCTGAGCTGAAGTAGGACTAAAGGTGATCTGCAGTCTTTACTGTCTGGCACCAATATGGACCCCCAAACCCCCAGCCCTGCCTGGGCCAGGATTGGGCAGCAGACTGCCTCATTAGGGGTAAATGGCCCCAGGTTGGAAATATAGTTGGTCAGAGTTTCCATGCTGATCATCACCATTGCACTTCCATAGTGGGTGAGATAAGAACACCAGTTTCAAAACACCAAACAAACCAACAAAAATAATGGGAGCATTGTCATGTTGAATTGAATGCTAAGCCACAGTGGAAAGGAGCACTTTAGGAGGCTGTGGGTCCTCCTCATTAGAAATCTTTGAGCAAAGGATAGAAGGCAACTTGTAAAGGTGGTGGAGGGATTCTTTTGCAGGTACAAGTTGGACTAAATGACCACTGAAGTCTCTTCTCACTCTAAAATTCTGAGAAAAGAGGAAGGGAGAGGATAGACAAATTTGGAACTCACAAATTCAGAAAAAGGATTAAAGGCTGGGGAGGAAAAGGGATGCAGGTCTGCTTCTGGGAGCCAAGATGGTGGAGTAAGAGGTGAGTCTCTCTTACCCTCCCCTATTAATCCCTGAAAGCCCAGAAAATATCACCCCAGGAAAAACCCTGGAATAGCTGAACCAGAAGAAAAATGGGGTGCAGTGGTGCAGTAGTCCAGTAGCCCAGGTAGCTTGAGAAATTAACTGGAAAGGTCCCTCTTGCCCTAGGGGAAGGGGAGCAGTACAGAACGTGAGGCATCCCAGTAAGCTAGTAGAAAGCCCCACCTCAGCCTACCAGGAGGAGATCCTGAAGCCCAGGTGGTGGAGCAGGCAAACACCAACACCTGGACCCCTGAGTGCCTCACTGAGGGGGGAACTGGTGGAAACCAGCTCAGAAAACCACCAGGTGTCTCAGCATTCTACAGTGACCGGCTCTCCCAGTGCCTCAGCAAAACTAAGGGAAGCAGTGCTCCAAAGGGGCCCAGGCAGATTAACACCCCACAACATTCATCTGAAAGGAGCTGAAGAAAGCAAAAGGAAGGAAAGGCCAGGGTGAGCAGGAAATCTCCAGGAGCCTCACTACCCAATCCTACCCCTAGAGTTCCAGTGTTGCTGATTCCAGTCCAACACCAGGTAAGCTGCCAGAATGCTACAGCCTCCAACTGTCAACATTGGAGGCCCCAGCATACAAAGCCATCAACCAGGCCCTAGGCTACCATCACAAGAAGCTTGGGTCAGTGCCCTCTGCTCCCCAGCAGGAGAGCCCAATCTCTTCAAAGGCCAGGAAATAAGCAAACACCATGAGCAAAAAGAAACATATGATAGATTCTTATTATGGGAAGAGTGAAGATCAAGGCAGAAATTCTGAAAAGGACAACATTGTCAACAAACCCACATCTGGAACCTCAAAAGGGAATATGAACTGGTCTGAAGCCCAAAAAGCCTTTTTAGAAGAGCTCAAGAAGGATTTTAAAAGTCAAATGAGAGAGGTAGAAGAAAAATGGGAAAAGAGATGAGAGGTATGCAAGAGAGAGTCAATATCTTGGAAAAGGAAGGACAAAAATGAACTGTAGAAAAAAAGTCCTTAAAAAATACAATTGACCAACTGGGAAAAAAGTACACTGAAGAAAACAAGTCCCTAAAAAATAAAATTGGCCAGATGGGGAAGGAGGTACAAAATCTAATAGAAGAAAACAATTTGTTAAAAATTAGAATTGAGCAAATGGAAGCTAATGACTCTATGAGAGAGCAAGAATCAGTCAAACAAAAACAAAAGAATGAAAAAATAGATAAAAATGTAAAATACATCATTGGTACAACAACTGACCTGGAAAATAGATCCAGGAGAGACAATTTAAAAATTATTGGCCTACCTGAAAATCACAATGAAGAAAAGAGCCTGGACAGTTATCTTTCAAGAAATCATAAAGGAAAACTGCCTTGAGGTCCTAGAGCCAGAGGGTAAAATAGCCATAGAAAGAACCGATCACCTCCTGAAACAGATCCCAAATTGAAGACACCAAGGAATATAGTAGCCAAATTCCAAAATTACCAGGTCAAAGAGAAAATACTGTAAGCAGCCAGAAAGAAATACTTTATTTTTTTTTTTATTTTTTTGGTTAGGCAATGGGGTTAAGTGACTTGCCCAGGGTCACACAGCTCATAAGTGTTATATGTTTGAGACCGGATTTGAACTCAGGTCCTCTTGAATCCAGGGCCAATCCTCTATCCACTGCGCCACCTAGGTGCCACAAGAAATACTTTAAATACCATGGAACCACAGTCAGGATTATACAGGACCTTGCAGCTTCTACATTAAAAGACTGTAGGGCGTGGAACATGATATTCCATAAGGCAAAGGAGCTTGGATTACAACCAAGGATCAACTACCCAGCAAAAATGAGCATGATCTTTCAGGGGAGGAGATGGATATTCAATGAAATAGGGGATTTCCATACCTTCCTGATAAAAAGACCAGAGCTCAACAGAAGATTTGATCTTCAAATACAAGATTCAAGAGAGACATAAAAAGGTAAACGGGATAGAAACAAACAACATGTTATTAATAAGGGCAAGAGGACACTTGTAACTCTTGAGAACTGTATTGTTATTACACCATGTTAAAGGGGTATACATAAAGGGGATGGGTATAAATTGACTTTGATGTAATGATAAAAAAAAAATCTAATCATGTGGGTTAAATGGATCCAAGTAAGTGAATTAATCTGATCTAACTAAGAAAATGTACTGAGAGAAAAGGAAAGGAGGAGGCTGACAAGGGTAAATTATATCACAGGAAAAGGCACAAAAACCTATTACAGCAGAAGGAAAGAAGGGAGGAAGATGAGCATTGTTTGAACCTTACTCTCATCTCATTTGACTCAAGAAGGGAATAACATAATCAGTTAGGCATAGAAATCTAACATGCCCTATAGGCAGTAGAAGGGAAAAGGGGAAAGAAAAAGGAGGGGGCTAATAGAAGGGAGGTGGGACTGAGGGAGGCAGTGGTCAAAAGCAAAACATTAGTGAGGAGCAAAAGGGAGAAAAGAGAAAGAAAACATAAACAAGGGAAAAGGATGGAGAGAAAGACACAGATAGTAATCATAATTGTGAATGTGATATGTGAATGTAATGGAATACTATTGTGCTATAAGAAATGATGAACAGGCAGACTTCAGATAAACCTGGAAAGACTTGTACGGTTTGATGCTGAGTGAAGGGAGCAGAACCAGGAGAATGCTGTGCACAGTAACAGCCACATTGAGTGATGACTGACTTTAATAGACTTAACCTCTCTCAGCAATACAAGGATCTAAGATCTCCAAAAGCCTCATGATGGAAAATGCTATCCACATCCAAAGAAAGAACTGTGGAGTTTGAATGCAGATCAAAGCATACTATTTGCTATTTTTTTCTTCTGTTGTGTTTTATTTCCTCTTTTTGGTGGTTCCTCCTATTAGTTCTAATTCTTACAACATCACTAATGTGAAAATATGTTTAATAGAAATGTATATGTATAGCCTATATTAGATTGTGTGCCATCTTGGGGAAGGAGGTAGGGAGGAAGAGGGAGAAAAATTTAAAGCTCAAAAGCTTATGGAAATGATTGTTGATAAATTAAAATAAATGAATAAAAAAAGATTAAAAAAAAAGAAAATGCAGTCACCAAATGTATTAGTTACACTGGGACTTGTCGAGTCGTTTTTCAGTAGTGTTTAACTCTTTGTGACCCCAAGATACTGGAGTGGTTTGCCATTCCCTTCTCCAGCTCATTTTACAAATGAGGAACTGAGGCAAACAGGGTTAAGTGATTTGCCCAGAATCACACAGCTTAAAGTGTCTGTTTTTAAAACTTTGGGTTACAAATTTTCTCCCTTCCTCCCTCCCCACCCACCCTCATTGAGAAGGTAAGTAGCTTGATACAGGTTATACATATGTAGTCATGCAAAACACTTCCATAGTAGTCATGTTGTGAAAAACTAAGTATATTTCCCTTCATCCTATCCCGCCCCCCATTTATTCTATTCTCTCTTTTGACCCTGTCCCTCCTCAGAAGTGTTTGCTTCAGATTATCCTCTTCCCCAATCTGCCCTCCCTTCGATCATTCCCCAGCTCTCTTATCCCTTCCCCCTCCTCCATTTTCCTGTAGGGTAAGATAGATTTACATACCCACTTGACTCTGTATGTTATTCCCTCCTTAAACCAAATCCAATGAGAATAAGATTCACTCATTCCCTCTCACCTTCCCCCACTTCCCCTCCACTGTAAAAGCCTTTTCTTTTCTGTTTCATGTGAGATAATTTACCCCATTCTACCTCTCCCTTTCTTCTTCTCCCAGTATAATCTTCTCTCACCCTTTAATTTTTTTCTCCAGGTATCATCCCTTCACCTTCAACTCACCCTGTGCCCTCTATTTGTCTATCTATCTATCTATACATACATATAATTTTTTCCTTCCAACTACCCTAACACTGACAAAGGTCTCATGAGTTACAAATATCATCTTTCCATGCAGAATGTAAACTTTAATAAGTCTCTTATGATTTCTCTTTCTTGTTTACCTTTTGTAAGGTGGTGTTTTTTTTCAGTATTTTTTTGGGTCTCCTTTAGCAAACTGTTGACTTGTTTTTCATGATTTTCTTCCATCACTCTCATTTCTCTTCCCAGTTTTTCCTCTACTTCTCTTACTTGTTTCTCAAAATCCTTTTTGTGCTCTTCCATGGCCTTGGACTGGTTCACATTTTTTTTGGAGGCTTTGGATGTAGGAGCTTTGACTTTGTTTTCTTCTGGTTGTATGTTTTGATCTTCTTTGTCACTAAAGAAAGATCCTATGGTCTAACTTTTTTTGTCCTGTTTGCTCATGTTCCCAGCCAATTACTTGAGTTTTAAACTCTTTGTTAAGGTAGAGGTCTTCTTCCAGTGTGGAGAATGTAATGTCCCAAGCTTTGGGGGTTTTGTGCAGCTGTTTTCAGAGATACTTCTAGGGACCTGTAAATTTTCATTTCTTCCAAGGTGGTATGATCAAAGGATAGGTGTTTACTCCTTTCCTGGCCTGTGCTCTGGTCTATGAGTGACCACAAGCACTCTTTTCTGCCTTGGAACTGTGAGGAGGATTCCTTCTCCACCACTGCTATAAGCTCCACCACGCCAGCGCTCTTCCTTGCCCCAGGACCGCCACCTAGAACTGTGACCCAGATCCAAGCACAGGCAGAGCAAGAGAATCCTGCCTCAGCACCAGCAAAGATATCCCTGCAATCCCCCTCTGATCAGCCACTTGATCCCCCCACTGCTGTGGGGCTGTGCTGGGACTAGGGCCTGACCAAGCTCCTCTCTCATCAAGGTCCATCAGACCTTTCCTACTGACCTTCTAAATTGTTTTTGGTGTTTGTGGGTTGAGAAGCCTAGAAACTGCCACAGCTTCCCTTGATTCAGGGCCTGCTCCAGGTTTGCTGAGGCCCCATCTTTGCCTGTGTGGCCCACACTGAACTGCACTCCTCTCCCAGCCCAGTGCAACAGACCTTTCCAATCATCCATCCAGGTTGTCTTGGGCTGGAAATGTGTTTCACTCTGTCTTTTTGTGGGTTCTGCTGCTCTAGACTTTGTTTAGAGCCATTTTTTACTGGTATTTGGAGGGGTTTGGGGGAGAGCTCAAGCAAGTCACTGCTTTTATTCTGCCATCTTGGCTCCGCCTCCTGAGGCTGAATTTAAACTCAGGAAGATGAGTCTTTTTCTATCCACTGCACCGCCTAACTGACCACACTGGGGTAGAGGTCCCTTAATAGCTTGAACAATGCACAGTGGGTATACCTCCAGGCCCAGAGTCAGGAAGACCTGAGTTCAAATCCTACTTCAGACATTAACTAGCTATGTGACCCTGGGCTAGTCAATTAACTTCTATTTGCCTAAGTTTTCCCATCTTTAAATTGAGGATAATAATAGCATCTACCTCCCAGGGGTGTTATGAGGGTCAGATGAGATAATATTTGTAAAGTGCTTAGCATAGTGCCTGGCATATAGTAAGTACTATAGAAATGTTAGTTATAATTTATTTATTTATCCATCTATTTATTCATTCATTTATTTATTACTCTTAGACCAAAGCATCTGTGATTTTTTAAAAAAATATATATTTTGATAACTGTATTTCAATATAATTGGGTTTCTTTGTAGTCTTATGTATAGGCTTTACCAGACAGCCAAAGCAGTCTATGACAAAAAAAAAGGATCAAGAACCTGTTTTAATACCAATCCAAAGCTATCTGTTCTACTTGCCATAGCAGGGAGAAAATGGCCTCCTTATGACCAAACAGACCCATTATGAAAATCCAAGTATATCTGAGGGCATGTTTAATGTCAGCATCATGAGGGACCACCACATCTCCTCCAAATGACAACATGGAAAACTAGAGTCCTGGACCCCAAATAACCTTAAGGATTTAGATGCAGGATTTGGTCACCCTCCTCTCAATCCTATCACAGCTCACCTTCTGCCCCATTCTCTGAACACTCTGTTCCCTGCCCCAGCCCAGTCCAGCCCAGATGACATTTGCTAAGAAGCAGCACGGTTTGAACACTTTTTTTTACCTGTGTGACCACAGACCAGTCCCTTAACCTCTCTGGGACTCAATATACTAATTTGTAAAAATGAGGAGGGTTGGACAAGAGAAAATAACTCACTCAAAGTCATGCAACTAGTTAGTTGTGGGACTAAAATTAGAATCCAGATCTCCGAGTCCTAATTCAGTCATAGGCTAGAGCTGGAAAGAACCTTAGAGGTCATTGAATACAACCCCCTCATTTTACAGTTGAGGACACAGAGGTACAACCAGTTACAGAGAGGTTAAGTGATTAGCTATGGTCATACAGCTACTGAGTGTATGAGGTAAGATCTGAATCCAAGTCCAGGGGCCTTTCTCCTAGGCCGTTCAGTCCTTCTGCCATGCCCTACTTTGATTAATTAACAAAGGTGTACTTCTCAGCCATATATCAACACTGATAGGACTACTATTCATAATAAAAAATTCATTTTCTTAACTGGATTTATAGAGACATCTTAGATTAAGATAATAGTTCTATAAGTTAGCAAAATCATGGAAAACAAGTTCAAGAACCAGTTTCCCCGTGTGGTTTGTTTTGCCCATAGCTTAATAATATTCCATCACCCCAGGACTGACGTTTGAAAAGCTTGCTCTTTTGCAAGATTTCAAACCATTTCCCTTTTCCGCCTCCTCTGCGTCGGTAGCAATGAAGTCTATCATTTAGTCCTTGGGGAAAATGCCACTTTGTACCTGGGGAGTGCAATGCTGAAGTTAGGCTTTTTTCTTTGCAAATGCTATGTAAGAAATCTAAATGTAGAATGCTTTTTCATTAGTGTTACATTCACTAAAATGGAACGGAATTTTGCTGATCACTTCAAGAGGAATCAGGAAGGAGTTATTCCTTGTGGTATGACCCCTTAGAACAGAAAGGGAAGAAGACAGATTTCCCATCTTCCTCAGGGAACACTACCACTCATCTCCCTGGCTTAGGACACTAGTGTTTTTGGGTCCAGGGGGTAACTCTAAGCCTTACCAAACACAGGAGAAGGCTATTATCTATTCTCTTATCTCTGTCCCAATCCCTATTCCCTTAGGACTGAAAGTCCCACCTCCTCCAGGAAACCCTCCATGACTACTCCCTCAGTTTATTCTCTTCTCTGTAATGTAATAAAAGGAGCAAGGAAGGCTTGAAACCAATTCTGTGAAACCCTCAAAATATCACTTAAGGGCTGGGATAGCTAGTGGCACCATGGATAAAATGCCATGCTTTGAATCAGGAAGAACTGAGTTCAAATCCTGCCTCACATACTTAAAAGCTGTGGGATCCTGGGCAAGTCACTTAACCTGTTTGCCTCAGTTTCCTCATCTATAAAATGGGGATAATAATAGCGCCTACCTTTCAGAGTTGTTGTGAGGATCAAATGAGATAATAGTTGTAAAGCGCTTAGCACAGCGCCTGGCACACAGTGAGCATTATATAAATGTTAGCTATTACTAAAGAACCTTAGAAATTGTCTCGGTCCATGCCTTCATTTTACAAAGGAGGAGACTGAGGACCCAGACAGGGAAGTGACTTGCCCAAAGTCATTGAGAGTCATTGCCCAAAGTCAAAGGCTCATTCAACCCTTGTTGAAGTTAGACCTGAACTGAGATAGGGTCAAATGGAGCTTAAATCCTATAGATTCGAAGAAAGTAGGGAGGCTTCGTAGCTCATTCAGAATTTATTCATTAAACACTTATTATGTGCCAGGCACTGTGCTGAGTACTAGAAATTCAAGGAAAGGTAAAAAAAAACACAGTCCCTCACCCTGAAAGAGCTCATAGTCTAATGAGGGAAACAATAAACAAGTAACTGGGTCCATGTGAGACATACGCAGAGCAGATGAGAGCTAATTTCAGAAAGGGCAGCACTAAGCAGCTGTGGGGGGACTGAGAAAGGGCACCTGTAGAAGGTGAGGATGTGAACTGAGACACGAAAGCCAGGGAACCTGAGAAGAGGAGGAACAGCATTCCAGGCCTGGGGGACACCCAGCATAACGGCAGACGAAGAGCTGAAGCATTGTGAAGCATAAAGCAGATGCGGCCCGACTGGGGAGTGTGAGGGAAGCAAAGTGGAAGAAGACTGGAAAGGTAGGAAGGGGTCAGGTTGTGAAGGGCTTTCAATGCAAAGTAGAGGATTTTACGTTTGTTTCTGGAGGTCAAAGGAGGTCCCTGGAGTGTATTGAGTAGTGGGGGTGATAGGGTCATAACCACTTAGAGATCACTTTGTCCAACCTCCTATTTTACAGAGGAGGAGACCCAGGCAGCTCAAAATTAGGGTCAGAGCAACTAATGGAACAAAACAAACTCATCTGTTTGGCATCGAAGGTCTGTCTGTCCCAACCTGACTCCAACCTGTCTTTCGGGTAGGTTATACGTTATTCCCCTTCACATCCTCTGTGGTCCAGCCAAAACAGTGGTCTCTGATCTCATGATTCAGGATAAGCAGCTGAGCGGGGAGGGAGGCCCTGTTAGTCCTTTCAGGGGCTCGGGCCCCAAGCTTATTAGCTGGAAAGTTTGAGTAGCCAATACCTTGGAAGAAAAGAAAAGGTCTCCAGGATAAAGGAGGCAGAGATGCCTGTAGAAGGGCCTTCCCTCTGAGATTGGGAGGGGAAGGCCTTCGGGGTTTCTGTCCACAACAGAAATAAAAGAGGCCATTCTCTGCCTCATTTCTTACACAGCCTAGTAGTGATTAATTGAATGGGTGTTGCCTCAGTCAAACTGAGTCCTGTTGAAGACTTTAGCTTAAAAAGGCCACAGTCTCCCACCGAATCCAGGGCTATCTCCAGTTGTCCTGACTGATATCTTGCCACTGGACTTAGTTCCAGAGGAGAAAGTGAGGCTGGTGGCTTTGCACAGCCCTGCCTCACTGAAATACAATTCACTTGCATGTCGTGTCATCACCTCCCTGATGTCAAGGTCCTTTTCGAGAATGAAAGATAAACAACAATCCTCTGAGATTATCTTCTGTCTACTCTGTATATATCTTAGGTGTATACAATTATTTACTTCTAGTCTCCACCATTAGAATGTGAGTTCCTTGAGGGCAAGCAGGATGTTTTTGTCTTTCTTTGTGTCTTTACTCTGCGTTTAATAAATGATTGATTGACATGGGCCTGAGGGGTTGTTTCCCTCCCCTACCTCACTCTTCCTGAAGTGGCTTCATACCCCCTTAGTCCTGGGCTGTCTATGTTAAGAAGCCACCTTGTGGAGCCCTCTTTCCATGAGGATTTCTAGGTTTCTGGAAGCGTTCCATCTCCCAGGAGAAGCCAGGACCCATCCCCAGTCCCTCTGTCTGGGACACTTTCACACCAGTCCACATTCCCATTCCCCTATACCCTTCACCAAGAAAGTCGGAGCAGCTTGGGAGAACAACACTTAAGAGAGAGAAAAGAGTAATTACTGAGAAGTCATGGCCCAGGGCGGGAGGTGAGGGGTTATGGGGGGAGAGGAGCTATCTTTTTTCTTGAGCATTACCTCATTTGAAGTGCCCTCTCTCCCCCATAGACTGGACCCAAAGGTACCTCTCTAAGTGCCAATGATCCCAGCCTGAAGCTGATTCCCAAGCTATCTGGTCTGCCTCACCTAGGTGGCTAAGTGGAGAGAGAGACAGCTAGACCTGGAGTCAGGAAGACCTAAGTTCAAATCAGAACTCAAACACTATGTTTGTGACCCTGCAAGTCACTTAACTTCTCTCTGCCTCAGTTTCCTCAACTATCAAATGGGGATGTCGATAATAGAACCTACCTCTCAGGGTTGTTGTAAGGATAGAATGAGATGATATTTATAAAGAGCTTAGCACAGTGCTTGGCACATAGCAGTTACTTAATAAATGTTTATTTCTTCTTTCCTTCCCACCACCCAAAAGAACAAACTTGGGCTAGTGGCCCTATGGAGTGCAGCATGCCTAGCCAGTACAGGCCCTCCTCCTATTTTGAGGTAGAAAAAGAGCTTGGGGGCCACCAAACTGAACCTGAGTCCTCTGTCAGCTTTCTTTAGCTCTGTAAATTTCTGTCCTTCAGGCAAACTCATGACCAATCTCTCCTTTAGAATACTTCCTTCCCTTCAGTAAGAAGATTTGCTTTCTCTTCCTTAACAGATCAGGAATCTGGTCTGTTAATAGCTTGTTTTTGAAATTCGATTTTATTTTATTTTTAGTAGCAAAATCTCTCCTCCCCACCCCTCTGCCACCCATTGAGAAGGCAAGAAAGACAAAACCCATTACAAATATGAAGTCACTCAAAACAAACTTCTGCATCATCATCATCAATCAATATTTATTAAGCGCTTATTATGTGCCAGCATTGGGGATACAAAAAGAGGCAAAAGACAGTCCCTGCCCTCGAGGAGCTTCCAGGCTAATTGGGAGACAATATACAAACAAATACACACAAAGCAAGCTATATATAAGATAAATAGGAAATGATTAACAGACAGAAGGCAATGGAATTAAGAGGGGATATGAAAGCCTTCCTGTAGAAAGTGGGATTTTAGTTGGGGCTTAAGGGAAACCAGGGAGCTTAGTAGTTATAGTGGAGGAGGGAGAATGTTCCCAGCATGGGGGACAGCCAGAGAAAATGCTCAGAGCTGAGAGATGGAGTGTCTTGTTCCTAGGACAGCCAGGAGACCAGTGTCACTGGATGGAAGAGCATTTGTCAAGGAGTAAGTTGCAAGAAGACTAGAAAGGTAAGAAGGGGGCTAGGTTATGAAGGGCTTTAATGCCAAATAGAGCATTTTGTATTTGCTCCTGGAGGCAATAGGAAACCACTATAGTCTATTAAGTAGTGGGAGAGGGGTAGGTGATATGGTCCAACCTGCACTTTAGGAAAATCACTTTAATAGCTGAATAGAGCATGGATTAAAGTGGAGAGAGACTTGAGGCAGGCAGACCTACCAGCAGGCTATTGCAATAGTCCAGGTGTGAGGTGATAACGGCTGCATTAGATCAGGACCGTGTCAGAGGAGAGAACGGGGCATATTTGAGAAATACTAGAAAGGTGAAATTGACAGACCATGGCAACAGCTTGGATATGGAGGAGTGAGAGATAGTAAGGAATGACTCCCAGGATGTGTAAGCCTGAAGGACTGGGAGGAGAGTGTTGTCCTCTATAGAAGAAAATAAGTTCTGTTTTGGACATGTTGAGTTTAAGATGTCTACTGGACATCCAATTTAAGGTGTTTGAAAAGCAGTTGGAGATGTGAGATTGGAAATCAAGAGAGAGATTGGGGCAGGAAAGGTAGATTTAAGAATCGTCAGTACAGAGATGGTAATTAACTCCATGGGAGCTGATGAGATCACCAAATGCAGTAGTATAGAGGAAGACAGAAGACCCAGGACAGAACCCTGGGAGACACCTACAGTTAGAGGGCATGAGCAGTGCTTCTTAAACTTTGGGCCCACTGTTTAAGAAGTACTGATAGGGGTCCAGAGTGGAAAAAGTTTAAGAAGCCCTGATCTAGAGGAGGATCCAGCGAAGAAGACAGAGAAGGAGGAGTCTGATAGTTAGGAAGAGAACCAGAAGAGAGAGTAGTGTCTTGAAAACTTAGAGAGAAGAGAGTATCGAGGAGGAGAGAGTGATCAACAGTGTGGAAGGCTGCAGAGAGGTCAGGGAGAATGAGGATTGAGAAAAGCCGTTGGATTTGGCAACTAAGATCATTAGTAACTTTGGACAGTGCCGTTTTGGTAGAATTATAGGGTTGGAAGCCAGATTGTAAGGGGTTAAAAAGAGAGTGAAAGGAGAAAAAGTGAAGGCACCTATTTAGATGGCCTTTTTGAGGAATTTAGCAACAAAGGGCAGAAGAGAAATAGGATGATAGTTAGTGGGGATGGAAGGATCAAATGAGGTTTTTTTCAGGATGGGGGAGAAATGGGCATGTTTGCTGGCAGTAGAAAATGAGCCAGTAGAGAGGGAGAGATTGGAAAGAACTGAATGACAGAGGAGGCAATCTGTTGGAGGAGACAAAATGGAATAGGTTAGCCTTGGTAAGGAGTAAAGCCACTTGATCATATTAAACAGGGGTTAAAGAGAAAAGTGGGGGGCAGCTAGGTGGCACAGTAGATAGAGCACTGGCCCTGAAGGAAGACCTGAGTTCAAATCCGGCCTCAGACCAAACACTTGACACTTACTAGCTGTGTGACCCTGGGCAAGTCACTTAACCCCAATTGCCTTAAAAAAAAACCCAAACCATAAAATAAAATAAAAAAAGAGAAAAGTGGTAGAAAGCATCTGAGGTGAGGAAGAGAGGAGAGGAGGGAGTTCATGGAGAATGGCCTCAATTTTTTCTGTAAAATATGAGGCAAGGTTCTTGGCACAGAGGGTGGGGGCAGAGGGAGCCATAGGAGGTTTGAGGAGGGAAGAATAGGTCTGGAAGAGCTGCTGTGGAGAGTGAGATAGTGAGTTGCTAGGGGAGGGATAGGATTGCCTGGCAGCAGTGAGGGCCCAGTTAAGGTTGTGCAACATAAATTTGTAGTGGACTCAGAATGGTTATGTGATTTTCTCCACCTTCAGGCAACAAATGGTTGTAGTGATGCAAGACTGAGGCTTGGCTGGGTTTAATTGGTGGTATGGTAAGGGGTCTAGGGATTCAAGAGAGGAGGACGGCGTAGAGTTGAATTGATTCATTGAGGAAGGGGTCAAGATGGGGGAAAGAGGACAGATTGGCTAGTGCAGGGGAAATAGTCTGGGAGAGAAATGAGGGGTCAAGGGATTGGAAGGTCACAGTGTAGATGAGCAGTAGGGTTATAGAAAGAAAGGCAGAGTGAGAAGGGAAAAGCCAATAGATTATGGTCAGACAAGGGGAGTTCAGAATTTTTGAACACAGAAGTGGCACATTTGTGAGTGACGGCATGATCAAGGGTATGAACCATCTTTGTGTGTGATTGGGGCTGGCAGGAGGAGTAGCTCATGAGAGGTGAGAAGGTCAAGGTACTGAGTGGCTAGGGAATTTAAGGGTGAATTAATATGTACGTCGAAGTCGCCTAGTATGAGAGTAGGAGTTGGGGAGAAGAAAAAAATTGTAAGCCGGGTATCTAACACATTGAGGAAGGAAGGGGAGTAACCTGTGGTCTCTAGACAACAGCTATCAAGATATTGGTAGGATGGTAGATATGAACGGCATAAACCTCAAAGGAAAAGAGATTACTGAGTGATGGAGGAAAGGGGAGAACTTGGAAGTGTCACTGGGGAGAAAGGGGTATTAAAAATACCCCACCTTGACCAGTGAACTGAGGAGATTGAGTGAAGGTATAGCCAGTACTGGAGAGGGTGACCAGGGAGGCTGTGGCATAGGAGGAAGCAAGGTTTCAGTAAGAGCTAGTAGGTGGAAAGAGTGGGAGAGGAAAAGATTCAGGGTAGAAGGAAGTTTGTCCCCCATTGAAATCGAGTTCAAGAGGGCACAATTGGAGGATTGGGTAAAGGTAGGTTGAAGCTCTGGGGTGGGAGGGTTGAGGGGGATGGTAATGAGAAATTGGGTGGTAGGGGGTGTGGAATGGGGTTTGGAAGATGATCTATAGGAACATTAACCATGTTCCAAAAAAACAAAAGAAAAAAGAAAAAAGTATCCTTCAATCAGTACTCTAAGACTATCAGTTCTCTATATGAAAGTAGATAGCATTTTTCATCAGAGACCTTTGAAACTGTGGTGGATCATTATGTTAATCAGGGTTATTAAGTCTTTTACAGTTGATTATCTCTACAATATTGTTACTATGTATTCTCTTGATTCTGCTCTCCTCACTTCACATCAGTTTATATAAATTTTTCCAGGTTTTTCTGAAACCATTCCCTTCATTATTTTTTATAGCATAATAGTATTCCATCACATTCACATACCATAACTTATTCAGTAACTGTTAATAGCTTGTTAAACTGTTCTTGGATCTATCTTTCATTCACATGCAGGATTCAAGGTCATAGAAGGGAACAATATTCTTCATCAGGTTGTCTTTTTATATATTGATTTTGCTGCCTTATTAGTGCCTTCCTTCTATTGATTATTTCTGATTTAACATATATATATAAATATACATCACACATGCATATGTGTGTGTGTGTGTGTATTTGTACATAATTGTTGGTGAATTGTCTTCCTCAATAGAATGAGAGGTCCTTGAGAACAGGGGCTAGTGGATTGCCTTTCTTTGTATCCTCAGAACATAGTACAGTGCCTAGCACATAGTAGGCACTTAATAAATGCTTTTTGATTTGACTTCTGACTTCATTAGGAGAGCATTTTGATGATTGTTTTGGGGTATCCAGAATCAAGTCCAATTAATATTTAGATTAAGGCTTGAATTCTGACTCTTAGCTGGAATGCTGAATGAAATATTATCATTTCTCTGAGCTACAAGTTTTCTTAGCTAGAAAACTGGGAATGATGTTTTTGCTACTGGGTTGGTGGGAGGAAAAGTGATTTGTAAACCATCGGAGGCCGTATAAATGTGAGCTGTTGCTATTAATAGTCAAATAATTAACCCAAAGAATAGTGGCTCTGCCGCTACCTAAGTGGCCTTGGGTAAGTCACGTAACTTCTTTGGCCCCCAGCTTCTCCATCTATAAAACGAGGGTGTCGATAGATGGCCTCTGAAGTGTCTTCTAGCTCTAAGTCTAAGATCCTATCAGATTCTGTCTTTTGTAAGATATTTTATTTTATTTTATTTATTTTTTTTGTCTAGGGAATGGGGTTAAGTGACTTGCCCAGGTTCACACAACTAGTGAGTGTTATGTGTCTGAGGCCGGATTTGAACTCAGGTCCTCCTGACTCCAGGGCCAGTGCTCTATCCACTGAGCCACCTACCTGCCCCTCATAAGATATATTAGATCTATTATCTCATTTGATCCTCTCATCATCCTCTGTGAGACAGGGAGTTTTATTTTATTATTCCCATTTTGCAGATGAAGAAACTGAGGTGTAGAGGGATTCTGTTCCTCCTTTCAACTATAGCTCTTACTCTGCTCATGTTTGAGTCTTGCCACCCCATCTAGGTTGTAAGCCTCACGAAGGCACTATCTCTGCTTTGCTCGTCTTTGTAATGCCTGCAATGATTTGCCCAGGAAAGGCTCAATTTCTGGATCCATTTTATAAATATTTTTGCTTTAATGGAAAAGTGGAGACCACTCACATCCATTGTTTTAAATAATAAAATTGATTCATTTTTTAAAAAAGGTGCTCAGAAATATCTGATAGATTCAGTCCTAAGTCTAGGGCCCATTATGTCTTTGCTGCCTGGTATTTTTGCTGGCTACTAGTAAATGCTGAGGTTTTTTATTCTAGAAATAGATTCACAGAGCTGGCAGGAACCTTGAGAAGTCCTCAGCCACCATCCCCAATCCCTTCCCTTCATTCTAGGATGAACTTAAACCGTTCTAGGAAGATTAGTATTCATTCATTGCACAAATATTTATTAAACTGTGTGCAGTGTCCTGTGCTAAGGTCTGGCCTGGGGAAAATAAAAAATACCTAAGCCTTAGCTCTTGCTAAGTTTACAAATCTAAATAAGTAGGAGGTATAGGGCACGTGGACAGAAGAATGTAACAAGCGGCAATTCAGCGACCTGCAGGAATGGGCAATGGACTTGTATTCACCAGGCTCTGATTGTTGTTGACTGTGTAATTATGGACAAGTCATGCCATCTCTGTGCTTGCCCTCTCCTTGCTCCCAAATTACCTCTCTGAGGTTTTCTCATCTGTGAAACAGAGATAATAATACCTTCACTCTCTACTTCATAGGTTTGTGGTGAAGGAAGTGTTTTTTGCAAACCTTATTGTTCCATCAAAACGTAGGTTCTTACAATGGAAATCAGAGTAAGACAGGGACATCAGAGTGGTAAAAAGTGCTATGAGATCAGACAGAAGAGAGACTGCTTCTCCTTCCTAGGGGTATCATGTGAGATTTCATGGAAGAAGTTTGAGTTGGACGTTGAAGGATAGATAGGCTCTAAATAAATAAAAGTGGGGCTGAGGTTGGAGGACAAAGAAGGGCAAGCACAGGGAATGGTATAAGAACAGGAGTTAGTGTCGATAGAGCACTGGGTCTGGAGTCAGGAAGATCTGAGTTCAAATCTAGCCTCAGAAAATAGCTGTGTGACCCTAGGCACATCACTTAACCTCTGTCTGCCTCAATGGAGATTTTACATCTACCTCCCAGAGTTGTTGTGATCATACATGTAAAGTGCTTAGCACAGTGCTTGGTACATGGTAGGTGCTTAATAAAAGCCTTTTATTTATTTTATTAATTTTTTTTTTAGGCAGGAAAGTATGGGAATTGTTAGGGGAAGAGGGAGTAATTCATTTTGGTTGGAGCACAGAGGGGAATAGGATGAGATGAGGTTAGAAGGTCACGGTGATAGAGAGCTTTAAATGCTGGGCTAAGGAGTTTATACTTTATATTATGGGGGCTGGGCTTTGAAAGGTTTTCAGCAGAGTATGGAAGCAATCAGAACAGTGCATTAAGAAACTAACTGGTGGTGTTAGCTAGTATCTATGGCATTGTATTAACTAGCTCTTCAGAAAAGATTCCATAGTCTCCCCTTGCCACTCATTGTAATGGTTTATCACTCCAGCTAACCCAAACACTTCTCATTCTTCTGTATAAGCCTGTTGAGCAACCCTCAGTGGAAATGGTGAATGGGAGTTTTTGCAAAAATGAATAGCTCTTTCGTGACATCCCTCATGCCAACACGTGGATGTGATTGCTCTCCCTTCGTGTGCCAACTGGACAATTCACTTATTAATGTCAGCAAAATGAGACACATGCTTGTCTGGTGCAGTCCCACAGCAGATGCCATGGCCAGGAATTAAGGGCCAGTGGGAACGTGGGCCATTTTGACAGATGCAGCAAGTTGGGCCTGGCTTAACCGTAGCTTAATGGAGGAATTAGAGAAGATTAGCATTCATTCATTCATTCAGAATGTCAGAGTTGGAAGGAAGGGATCTTAAAAGATAGAATACAGAATGTCAAAGCCAGAAGGCCCTTAGAGTCCATGCGGTCCAACACGTTCATTTACCAGATGAGGAAACTAAGATCCATAGGGGGACTTGCTTAGCTTTACAGAGTTAGAAAGGGGTAATCAGGTATGTTGATGGGCTAATTGTCCAGGGGAAGGAGCACCAGTCCTGAGTGAGAGTGAAGGCTGTCAGGACATTAGAGTTTGGAATTTGATGTGGTGAAGAGATTGAAATTGAGCTTGGAAAGCTAAAAGATTCTCCAAGCTATGCCTCCTCCAGCTGTTTGTTTCCTGCAGAGGTTTATTAATGTAAGGTGTTGGACTAGATGCGGGACTGGACAGAGGCAGCAGAGTGGAGTAGAAAGAGGAAGGAAGGAGACGCGTTTATTAAGTATCAGGCACCATGCTAAATGCTTAGCAAACATCTCATTTAATCCTCACAACAGTCCTGGGAGGTGGGTGTTATTATCATCCCCATTCTTCAGTTGAGGAAAGTGAGGCAGACAGAGATTACATGACTATACCAGGGTCACACAACTAGCAAATGTCAGAAGTTGAATCTGACCTCAGGTTCTTCCTAACGCTAGGCCCCGTGCTCTCTCCACTGTCCTACCTACATCCATACATCAGGCCTGGGCTCTCGTCTTAGTGGTGCAGCTCTGCAACTTTGGGAGAGTTTCTGAGCCTCAGTTTCTCTATCTGTCTCATGGGGATTAAAATACCCATTCCTTATGGAGTCTCTATGAGGATCAAATAAGAGGTGATGTGGCTTAGTGGAAAGAGTATTGGATAACCTAGCCTAGCCCTCCCCCGGCCATTTCCTACATTAATCCTAGCTAGGCTCCATTGTCCAGGTCCCAGGAGTTCTGTTCACCCCAGTTTACTGGCCACTCCCATCCAGATCTCCTTAGACCCCTCCTCCAGTCACCCCAAACTACTTGGCCACTCCTAGATCCCTCCCACAGTCTTTCTGTATCTAAGGTCCATCTTGTCTCCATTAAGATGCTCAGATTGCTAAAATCTAGCCACTGCTCTGATTCTTAGAATCTAGCCAATGCCTCACAGACTCTCAGATTCCTCAAGAGTCTGGCTAATATGGCGGATCTTTAATAAACCTTGTCTTTGGCTGAAAAAAAAAAAAGAGCATTGGACTGAGAATTAGAAGGCCTGAGTTTAAGTCTTAGTTCTGGTGCTGTGTGACCTTGGGCAAGTCACACCCCCTTCTCAGGGCTTGCTTTCCTATTCTATAAAATGAGGGGTTGGTTTGGTACAGCATTGGCCCTAGAATGAGAGGACATAGGTTGGAGTCTCACCTTTGATACAACCTTTATGGCCTTGGGCAAGTTCCTTGGCCACCCTGGACCTCAGTTTCCTCATCTGTAAAACAAGGCGGCTGAACTAGATGTTTACCGAGGTCCTTTTCACCTCTAGATTTCAGACTCTGTAATCCTCTGATTCAAAGACTATATGATCCCTAAGACCTCTTCCAGCTCTTCAAATGTCCTGGTTACAGGGACTGGACCTGTGGTTTAATTGGCACAGAGAACTCCTGGGAGAGAAAACTCCTTGCACCAATGTGGGTTTGTATTTTCTCTATGACACAGAGAATTGCCTAAAGCTATGAGAGGTTAAATAACTTGCACAGAGTCATAAAGCCAGTATGTATAAGAAACATGACTTGAACCCAAGTCTTCCTGGCTTCAAGAACAGCTCTCTATCCACTCCTTCTACCACTCTGCCTCTCATGGCATAAATGCCGTCAAGTTTACAAAAGTATGAAGTGCTGTAAAAGTCACAGAGTTTTAAAGCTAGAAGGAATCTTACACATCATTTAAACCTAGTCTTTGTATTTTACAGAGGAGAAAGCTGAGATCTAGAGAAGTTAAATGACTTGTCTAATGTCATAGTTAGGGCAGCTTGGTGGTGCAGTGGATAGAGTACTGGGCTTGGAATTTTTAGAAAGACTCATCTTGATGAGTTCAAATCTGGCTTCAGACACTTCCTAGCTGTGTGACCCTGAGCAAGTCACTTAACCCTGTTTGCCTCAGTTTCCTCATCTGTAAAATGAGCTGGAGAAGGAAATGGCAAACCACTCCAGTATCTTTGCCAAGAAAACCCCAAATGGGGTCATGAAGAGTTAAACACGACTGAAATGACACAATGATACAACAAGTCATAGTGCAAATTTGTGTGAAGTATCATGATTATTTTATAAAACATTTTGCTTTTTAATAGTCAGGTAGTGCCCACAGTGTGGGCACCTGGGCACCAAGTGAGGCAGAATAGAATCACTGCATCGATGCAGATGGGGAAGCTGGTGACAGATGTCCCCTGAGAACTCCCAATGCGTCAGAGATGGGATTAGCCCCCATCTGCGGTGCGTCAGTCCTGCTGGGCTTCGTAGCCCTACTTGGTAGAAATGTTCCCTAGTTCCGGGACATAAAGAGGTGGAAATGAAGATGAATTTGTTGAAAGCCGACAGGCTTCATGGACTCCCTGGTTGCCAGCAACAATTCTCTATGGAAACTGACGGCTGGCATCTGAGACATTAGTCACCCACCCCTTCCTTGTACCCTCTGCATACAGAAAGTGTCACTCTCAGCGTCAAACACCAGAAACAAAGGATCAATGGCTTCTCCTCTCCTCCATCTTCCCCCCCTCCCATCTTCTTATTAGCAGGATCTGGCTCTTCATAAAAGATACATTTCCCTTCCCTAGGGTAAGCATGACTCTGATCTTGGCTGTCAAGAGAAGAACAGCCCTAATCTTTTTTTTTTTTTTTTTAAATCAATGGTGGCTAAGAGAGGCACTGTAAGAACTCAAATAAAAAATCCCTGGCAGTTTGGGGCCTCATTCTTCATGTCCCCAGTGTCTATGAAATGTTCATTTACTGAGGAATAAAATGGTAAGAAAAACCCCCAAATAATATACAGCAATAACACTGGGGAGATCTCCACTATAACTAGAGGTAGCAGTAGTGTTTGCTCTGGGTTGGAGATAGGAGGAGGTGAGCTCATTCATTCAGCAAAAATCTATTAAAATCTATCCTCTCCTGTATTTATAGGAATTTGGAGTTGAGGAGGGAAGTAGAGACAATCTGATCCATTCTACAGAGAAAAAAACTGAGGCGTGGAGAGGGAAATGATTCACCTTAGGTCATATTTAGAATAATCGAACAAATCAGGACTTGAAACCAGGTGGTTCTGTTTTGTTTTTTGAATTCCAAATCCAATGCTGTATTCCATCCTGCTTTTTATGTGCTCAGTACCGGGGAGAAGTCACGTGGCTTAATGGAAAGAACATTGGTCTGGGGAGTCAGAAGACTTGGGTTTGAGGCTTTACCACTTACTCTGTGATTTTGGACTAATCACCTGACCATTTTGAATCTCAGTTTCTTCATTTGTAGAACGAAGGGGTTGGAAGGTCTTTTCTAGCACCAATATTTTATAGTTCCTCGTTTACAATAAAAGCCAGACCGGGTCTAGTCCTCAGTTGCAAGGAGTTTATAGTTTAGTCATGGGATGGCATGACGCATCAACAGACATACAACAGTTAGACAGTGACTAATGGGTAGGTTTCTGGAGGAGGTGGCATTTGAGTTGGGCACTGAAGAGTGAGCCATATTGTAATAAGCAGAGATGGGAATTGAGGGGTGTGGGATGGCACAGAGAAGGATCCCTGCTGGATGCATATTAACTTACTTTGAAAATGTAGTTTTATCCATTTTTATGGTATCTTTATTTATTTAGTTAAATTTTCCCAGTTGCATTTTAATCTGGTTTAGAAGCACTGGGGAGTGTTGTGGGTGGGCTATGTTTGACACCTGTGGTGTAGGGCAAACATTCAAGGCATAGGGAGTGAGGTGAGCCAAAATATGAAAGGGAGAAAGTGCTGAATGCAGGTACGGGAGGGCTGCTGAATTTGACTGGATGGAGAGAGCGTGGAGGGGAGCAGAGCAAGATGAGGCTGGAAAGTAGGGTGGAGGATTTGGAGGGCCAGCCTGTAGGGTTTGGATTTTATTTAGTAGGCACTGAGGAGTCCTGGAGCTCTTCGATGCCTTGCTCAGCCTGAGGTAATAAATGGGCATTCATTAATGATTCATCAATACTAATGCTAATGTGGTCTCAGCCACCATTTCCCTGCTGTGATATCAACCTGAACAGTCAGTCAATAAACATTTATTAAGTGCCTGCTATGTGCCAGGGGATACAAAAAGAGGCAAAAGCCAGTCCCTGCCCCCGAGGAGCTCACAATCTAATTATTTCTCCCTAGCTCTGGTCTAGTATCCATGAAACACTGAAACCTCTAGTTCCATGTAGCAGGGCCTGCACTCTCACTAAATCCTAAAATGTTAGAGCTGGAAGGGGATGGAACTCAATGGATAATCTCCAGAGTATGAGGTTGGTTTTTTAAGCCAAATTTGTTAAAGGTGAAAGGTTAGCATTGCTCCCAACTGTGGCAGAGTAGAACGAACACCTGACTTGGAGGCAGAAACCTCAATTTTCTGATCTGTAAAATGGAGATAATAATACTTGTCCCATTTTCTTCTCATGGCTATTGTGAAGATCAAATGAAATAATGTGTGTGAAATACTTTGTAAGCCTCAGTTTGCTATGCAAGCGTCGGCCTTAAAAAGACTATCTTCCAAGAAAGGAAAGTGTTTAGAAGCTTCTTGGCAATGATGTGTCCAACCTTGGGGCTTTCGGAAGAGGAGAAAGTCATCTCTCTCCTCCCTTACCATTGGCCCCTCTCCCTTTCAAGCTCACACCCTCAGGAGGCAGCAGACCTCATTAGCCTTGGCTGATAACAGAGACAGCAGTTTAGGGGGAGCCAGACTCTGTGGCCATTTTTTACGTATTACAATTCTGAGTGGAAAACCCATCTGGAGATGGTGTCTGTGCTGTGGGAGAACAGGATCCAATTTATCTCCCCTTTCTGCTGATTTCCCTCCTGAGGCTTCTGCTTCTCGGTGCTCAGCTGGTGCATGTGTATTTGAGAGAGCTCCGGGAAGCACATCTCTGAGAGAGAGGAGAAGTGGGCAGCAAAGAGACATACACACCGGTTACATGAGATTTGTCTGGTCGTAAAGTTGTGGGGTAAAGTCAGATCCTTGGCACTGAATGAGCAGACCTCAGTTAATAGTAATAAAAATGTGCAAAATTATTAGTACATTTAATATAATACTTTTTCTTCTTCAAGGCACTTTTTTTTCCTCCTGTTGGATTCTCCCAATAGCCCCAGGACAATTGAGCTCAAATGGCCCTGGTAGACAGAACGTAGAATGGCAGAGCTGGAGGGGAACTTGGAGGTGATCATACTACAGAACAGGAAATGGAGGATCCGAGAGAGAAAAAGATTTGCTCCAAGTTAGGCTAGTTAAGACAAAGAACCTAGATTTCCTGATTCCCAGACCGTGACTTTTTCCTCTTCCCAGTCTCCAGACTTTTCTGCCTCCTCCTCGCCTGCAGCCTGGAGATGCCTCTGCTCTGCATCTTCTCTTTAGATTGGCAAGTCCTTGGCCTGGACCACTGTTTCATGAGGTGCCGGGCCACGCTCATTTCCCTCCCAATGCCACTCCTTGTTCTCCAGACTTTCCCTTTTTTTCCCCAGCTGCTTTACCTCACCAGGCACTTTCTCCTCCACTCCCTCTCCCAACTCCCTTTTACGTGAATGTGAGATCCTAGAGGGGAGGCCCTGTCTTTTTTGTTGATATTCAGCGCCTGGCACATAGTAAGTGCTTTATAAATGCTTTTTCCATTATCACCCTTAGTCAGGATCTGCCTATTTGACAGTTGGGGAAATTGAGACAAAGAGCAATGAAGTGACTCACACGAGGCCAGGGAGGGGCTGGAGCACAGATTCAAAGCCAGGAGAGACTTTGGAGATAATTTAGTCCAGAGCTTCTTAAACTTTCCCCACTTGGCAACCCTTTCAACACTTCTTAAACTGTGGGTCATGACCCCACAGTTTATGAAGTGCTGATTAGTCCAGTCCCTGATAGATGGGAAACAGGCAGAGAGAGGTTATGACTTTTCCAGCGTCACTTAGGGGATTCAAACCCGTTTCTTCTGATAAATCTAGGCTTCATTCCACACTGCCTCCAGTAAGTTATAACAAGAACCAGCACAAGCGCTCAGGTCTCCATTACTTTTATCTCCCACTTTTGTGCTTTTGTAATGCGCTTCCCCCATGCCTGGAATGCACCCCTTCTGCGGCATGGTCTTTCTCTTCCTTTCAGACGCAGCTCAGGCACCATCTTCTGCATGGAGCCTCTCCTGATCTTCCCAACTGCTGGAGCCCTCCCTCCCTCCCTCCACAACTACCTGATATTCAACTACATTGTATTTGCCTGTATTCACCTTATGTTTATTTTGTATCTTCTCATGCACGTACTTGTTGTCTCCCCAATGAGAATGTGAACTGCTTGAGGTCAGGGACTGTCTTGCTTTTGTCTTCCTGTGCCCAGGGCCTGGTACATAGTAGGCACTTAACAGATGCTTGTTGATTGGTTCATTTGGTAGACACAAAACAGTTTCACGTTCATGGTGATTATTTGGGGGAAGGTGGTGAGTGTGAGGATTATAACTCACATTTTGTGAGATTAAAAATTGAAGATCTGAGGTTGAGTGAATTGTCCAAGTCACAAAGCTGATAAGTAATGGCACATGGAACTTCCCAACTTCCAGGTCAGACCCACTGCATTTCACCATGCCTCTCAAATTCAGGTTGGCTGCATTTGAAAAGTGGGCTCTTTATACGTCATGTCCTGAATATTGGCCTTGAATATAATTGCAGCAGGTTGTCCTAATTCATTTATTCTCAGCACTTGGAGTAAGGGCCTCTGGAATCACTCGCTTCTGGTTTGCATGCATTGGCAGAGCAGCATCAAAACAATAGACAAATCATGCTTCTGAGACAAGAGCTCTGCCCTTTCTGAAGCAGGGCTGAGCTATTGGAGTGAACATGCGGAGGCCAGTCACTTCCTTGCACGGCTGCCTCCACTTACCCCTAATCTGCAGCGAGGCTGTCAGAGACAAGATGTCTGGGCAACAGATCTTGGTGTCTGTTCCTCCTGAAGGAAGGAAAAGCCCAAGACCAGAAGCTCTAACCCTTGTTCTGTCTGAGAAGACCAAGGCAGATGCCCACAGCTGACCAGGTCTCCAATCTGGCTTTCCTTCTTTGTTCTTTCTTTGGCTCTAGGCCATGACAAAACTATCACTGAGGAAACAAGTATGACCAGAAAATGTCAGAGTTGGAAGGGATCTCAGAAGTCATCTAGTCCAGGGTTTCTTAAACTTTTTCTACTTGCAACCTGGGCAGTGTTCATTGGCGTTGTATGGCCTGAGGGCATGTGCTATGCAAAGTGTGTGTGCTTTGTATTCAGAACCAAGGCTGCGGTGAAGTTGCACCACCAACACCAGGCAAGTGCTGCCAGAAACACCTCAGATTCATTACGCGTTTGATTTTCAATTAATTTTTGGTCGTTGTGTGTTCGGAGACCTTTTAAGAAGCGCTGATCTAGTCCAACAGAAATTCCTTCTAGTGTGATAAGAATGATAACTCACATTCCTGTAGTGCTTTAAGGTTTGCAAAGCCTTTGGAGGTAGGTAGCATAGGTATTATTGTTTTCATCTGTGAAATGGGGAAAATACTCACACGACCTAACTCACAGAGCTGTGGTGCAGTGTCTAGCCTGAAGTAAGATTCCAACCCAGGTCTCCTGACCAGGTCCAGCACATTATCTACTATGCCTTGTTCCTCCCGTTGACCCATCCTGCACATATCTCCTTAAAGGCTTTCATTGCTTCTATCATGTTATTCCTCTTTTCAGACACCTTCAGTGGTTTCTTGTAAAAGGATAAGAGCCAGATTCTTCAGTCTGGTATGCATGGCCCTCTACAACTTCTTCTTTTTTAATGTGGACGCTATTAGATCATGAATCGAGTTTTTAGAAGAATGTGAAAAAATAGATATTTGAAGACTGTTAAATATTTTATGGGGTATGTTTTGTTTCAAAACAGACAATAATAATAAAGTTTACTATAATAGTAAAACTAAAACTAAATAGTTTTCATTTGAAAATTTTTGGCTATCATTTATAAAAATTATGAAAACGTATAGGGTAGCTTAAAGATGTAACTTCAGTATATTAATGTGAGTCAACTAGGAATTTTCTACATGTCTGAAACCGCAGAACATGGTGAGTTTCAATTTATAAGTAAAGGATAAATGAAATGTTAACTGTTAAGGAAACATAAGTTATTTCAAGCCCTAAGATGTGGTTAGTGAATTTTTGCTATTTGAGGTAAAATCTCTCAGGACCATAATTTACTATTGTTTTGAGTTTTGATTACAGAGATGGTTGTCTGAATTGCCATGAAGCTGATAGTAGAAAATGACAGGTGCTGCAGTATAAAAACTGCTAAAAGTGGATGTCTGTGCCTGGGAAAAGTTTTGGGAATGACCTTCACGTAGCAAAAAATAGAAGCCTTTTGACTCAGTTTTCCCATTGTGCTATTTCTTTTCTGAACAAGAAATTTCCCCACCTGGGTAATCCCAAGTGTAAGTAAGGTGGATTTTAGTGTGTATAAGGAGGATTTTTTGTTATTCTTTTAAAATAATAGGTCCCAGGATCCATGGCCAAAATAGATAATATTTCTTGTGATCATGGTTTGCAAACATCTCCACCATGCTTGCTCAACGAGATATGGGGACGAAATAATGTAAAATTGTGAGGCTATTGATGGCAATATGCCTTCTTTGTCTGTTGCCCTGTAAAGCAAGTGGGCACTGCTCAGTAAGGGGGGGAACCCATTTTGGGATTTGGGTAATGCGTGGAGGAATGCATGTACCTGCCTTCATCAGCCTCCCCCATCAAGGCCTGGGGGGAATCTGTGTTTGCCTCAACCAACACCCATTGAGGCTTAGGGGGTGAGGAGTTGTACTCCTATTCTTGCCTGCCCTTGTGAGAAGGGTGATTGGGGAATGCTTGTAGGAGTTGGTGCTTCCATTAACAGAAACTCTTTCGAGAAGACCAGACTAGAATAAAGTAAGCTTATTTAACACCTCTGAAGCTGTCTTCTTGTCTGACCAGATCAAAAGTGAACCTGTGCTAGTATACCTGTTAGTGTTAGGAGCCCTTCTGTGTTCTCCTGCCCAACCAATGGTGTTACCTGTGAAATGCCAAGCCTTGCTTTTGATAACCTGTGACTACATGATTGACTGTCAGATATGACTCATGACTGGAATCAAACAAAGTTAATGGAGTTTTTTTCGCTGTTATGGTATATGTCAGGTTAGTCTGTGCTCTTGAGGAGACAAGTCTTGACATTGTTATAACTATGTTCTTCCTTTTCCTTTCATAGCAAATTTCTGTAATCAGGGCAGGTGAGCAGTAGAAGTTTTTCTGTTTTTTTTTTTTAAGTACAATACTGGAACATTGCTGAATTACTATATTAGGATGCAAGTATGAAGAATCTTGCAAATTTAATCTGTATTTGTGGACAACTTATAATATAGGGATGATAGCCTCCAAAAAAAGCAATTGGACAAAATAATAAGATGAAGATGTGATGTAAAAGTTTTCTGATTAAATGGAATAGTAAATTTTGAGAAAGCAACAGGATTAGATTTTTTTTCTTCTAAGAACTAGATACATATGTATATGATTGGCTTCCAAATGTATCTCGTGTGGAAATTAATTGGCTTTGAGTATGTTTCAGTAAAAAGTTCTCAACATTGAATTAAGGATTTTACATATAAAATTGTATTAATAATTTTAAAGAAATTAAATCCCTATTTTAAAAGTATCTATCTGATCATTTTAAAAGACAGAAGAGTTCATTTTACAAATTAGACTCTCATGAATTTTTTTTTTTTAGATTCTTATATCAGGTACAGTGTTTAGGTAAAGATAAAAACAGCAAGTGATATATAAAAACTGAAATTCTCTAAAGTTCCAGGATTGGAGAGCCAAATTTAAAAGTTTGTACTACATTGTATTGTCTTCTTACTGGCAGTTTTTAATCTAGGAACCTTTTACAAGTGATTTGGAACCGGAAAAGCAGAGCCCCCTTCAGAGTTGCACTGAGAATAAAGCCTATTTCAGAATGTCTAAGAGATGATATTTCTAAGGACCAGACAACTGCATGGGACATCTGAGATACAAAATATGCCGATTTAATGAGCATTGGTGGTGGGTTACTAGGATACTAGGAGACTTGATGTTAGTTAATAATGATGATCATTATTGTATTGCTTTGGCCTTTTGCTTCATGGCATTTATGTTTAACTTTAAGTTTACTTGGTTACCTTGGTAACATGTAAATCTCCCATCTCAAAATTAGTCCATTGTGAGCCTTCTAATTAGTTTGATCTGTAAGCTGACTTATGTAATTCTGATTATGAATTTATGGAAAGCCTTATAAATTGACTTATAGATAAGTGATCCATGGAAAATAGAGGGAATTGAAGGGATTAGGACAGCAAGTGGTTAATTGTGGGAACTGAGTGAACCATGCTGACTCCATTTTGTGAGACAGTACTGGATCTAGCTCAGTTCCCTTTCTATGTAATTATGGGTCTATCAGGGGTGAGGAACCTTTGGCCTCAACGCCACACGTGGCCTTCTAGGTCCTTGGGTTCAACCTTTTGATTGAGTCCAAGTTTTACAAAACAAATCTTTTTATTAGGGGGATTTGTTCTGTGAAGTTTGGATTCAGTCAAAGGGCCACACTTGAGGACCTAGAGGGCTACATGTGACCTGGAGGCTGCAGGTTCCCCACCCCTGGCTCTAGTCCAACTTCAGTCTTGTGAGAAAACTTTATTCAATTGCAGGAATTTGGAGAAAATCTTATTGTATCATTTGAACTTAACCCTGTGTGGCTGGGAAACTGTACCCCTCTATCTGCTGCTTTGAGACCCTTAACTAAGGACCTAGATTATGCTGACCAGAAACTCAATCAGTTTTGAAGACTGATGCAAGGAGTTTTCTCACAATTGTACATCTCAAGAAACCCTGAAAACTGGCCCCATACTGATCAATCAGTGATTGTTTCCATGTTCCTTTTTTTGTGTATAGATACTTTGGTGAGTGGGACACCTCCTTTTCAGAATTCAGGGAATTGCACATGTTTACTCTCCCCCTCCCAACTTGGAAACTCCCTAATCTTTCATCCGATTAAAAATCAGATTACCTAATGTTGTGTTGTTTCCTTTTAATTAATTGGCCTTATTTGATTAATTATTTTTAATGTATAAAAGTCTATCTCCTCCTATATTCAGTGTCCAGCCCTAAGCTGGGGCATTGCTTAATAAATCGATAAGCTTGGAAGATCAAACCTTTGCTTTTCTCAGTCATTTCGTTTTCCACCTGCCACAGTGATGGGGTGCTTGGGTGCTTGTGCTTGTACTTGGACCCCAATTTCTCCCTAATCTCAGAAACAATGTCTCTGACAATCACTCCCAAGCCAAGGACACTGTGCCTAGCAGTTATTCATGTGTGGGCCGCAGCACGACCCTTATCTCTCTCCCTGGTGCAGCTACACAAAGCTGGGTGAGAGAGTGCTGGGCTGCTCAGGCCCCAGCCCTCAGATCATGTCTCTGGAAGCCTCCCAATTCCTTAGTAAGTTCCTGTCTTGTGAGAAAGCTTTCCCTAGTTGCAGAGCATTCTGTCATCAAGACAGAGGGAGAGGGGTCCCTTGCCCAGTCCAAGGAGTTTTGTCTTTGGCTGACCCAAGGACTCTTCCTCCTGTCAGACTCCAAAGATCCATACCTCTGTCATCTCCCTCCCTGTCTGGTATACTCCCTGTACTTTCTCATCCATAGCTCCCAAAGACACCTGCACCTTTAGATTACCTCATCATGTCCCTGGCATTCCTTTCCCATGCCCTTTTCCATATAAACCCTAGCTCTATCCTCAGTCTCTTGCAGGTTCCTTAAGAATCCTTGCCTGCTGAAAAGTGTAACAATAAATCTTTGCCACCTTGACTTAAGAATGCTTGAGTCTGTGAATTCATTCCAGACGACCCCGTCCTGTACTTCAGTCTTTGAGGGGTCTCAATCTCTCAGATCACAACAACAGCATTCTCATTCCTCTTTCTCTCTGTCTCTGTGTGTCTCTCTCTGTCTCTGTCTGTCTGTCCCTCTCTCTGTTTCCTCTCTCCCACTTCTTTCTACCTTGCCCTCTATCTTCCTTTCCACTTCCTCTGTCTTTCTGTCTCTCACTCTCTCCTTCTCCCTCCCCCCTCTCTTTCTAACTCATAGTCTTCTGCTCTAATCTGTTCAGTCCCCCAGTCCTCTCACAGTCTCCCCACCTCCATACTTTTCTTCATATTCCCTGCCCCTGCCCCTGCCCCTGCTCCCTGCCGCAGGCTTGGAAGAGGAGACCTGAGGAGTACAAGATCCCTGCCTTCAAAAATCTGATGAGCTATCATGGGAGACAAGACTTAATTTTTGTGGCCCCAGAGGGTAGAACTAACACCACTGGGTGGAAGGCAGTGTGGTTTAATGGAAAAAGCACTAGTCTGGAAGTCAGGAATGCTGGGTACTGGTCTTGGCTCTGCTACTAACATGTTGTGTGACCTGGGCAAGTCATTTTTTTTTCTCTCTGGGCCTTGGTTTCCTCATCTGTAAAATGCCCTACCAGAGTATACAGGGCTGTGAGAATAAAAATAATGGACATAAAATATTTTGTGAACCTGAAAACACTACATACATATAGTGAGTCTTCTTTATTATTTTTACAGATGAGAAAATTGAGCATGACACAGGAGTGACTTGCCCAAGGTCACAGAAGTAATTAATGGCAATGCTAGGACCAGACCTGATGTTTTCTTTCCAGTACATCATATTATCTCACAGCTCTCCCTTCTGTTCCTAAGAGAAAATGGCTGTGGTCCTTGTTCTGGACATAGGTAGCTAACATTTAATTTAGTCCAGTGGGGTACCAGAGTCAAAGGTCAATCAGCCAGGAAGCACTCAGAACTCCAGATTCATTCAGGTGGGTCCAGCTTGTAATTACCAAGATATCCCCACCAGGGGGCAGCATTAGCTTTCATTATAGTCCACTAGTCTTTTGGATACAGATATTTGTAAAAGCCCCTGGGATAGTGCCTGGCACTTAGTAGGCATTTAATAAATGTTTTTTGACTGACTGATTGTGTCATAGAATCTTAGTGTTAGAAGGGAACTCGAAGGCTGTCTAGTTTAACCCACATGTGGACAAGGAGCCCTCTGTTCTACCTTTGTTCAAAGACCTTCAGTGAGAGATGCTCGCTCCAGGGCATCCCATTCCACTTTGGTGTAGCTCTAACATTTGGAGGGTTCTTCTTATAAAATCCAGTTAGAACCTTTCTTTTTGCAATTTCCACCCATTGTTCCAAGTTCTACTTGCTGGGGCCAAGCAGAAAGAACCTAATCCATTTTCTGCAGGACAGCCCCTTTCATCCAGATCCTTGAAGGTGGCTTGCATGGCTTCCCAAGTCTTCTCTAAAACAAATACATAGCATGATCTCCTCCTCCCCTGGGAGCTCTCCAGCTTATTTATCAATGGCCTTCCCATTTTACTAAACATGCTAAGTAGAACAAGAACAACACTTGGTTAGTCCTGGACATTATGCCTTTTCAGAAAGTATAATGTAGCTTTTTAGCATTATCTTTTTTGACAATAAGAAGGTTGTTGTTGTTCAGTTGTGTCCGACTCTTTGTGACCCCATTTGGGGTTTTCTTGGCAAATATAATGCAGTGGTTTGCCATTTTCTTCTCTAGCTCATTTTACAGATGAGGAAACTGAGGCAAATAGGGTTAAGTGACTTGCCCAGGGTGGCACAGATAGTAAATGTCTGAAGCTGGGTTTGAGCTCGGGGGTCTTCCTGACTTCAGGCCCGGTGTTCTAGCCACCACACCATTTAGCTGCCCCCGATATACAAATAACTACAAACAATATAGCTACAGGATAAATTTGGGGGAAGGGGAACAGAGAATCTCAGAAGGAAGGCACTGTGATTATGGTAATGGTAACTGGTAATGGCTTCTTGCAGAAAGTAGGACTGTAGCTGAGGCTTGACGGAAGCCAGGGAAGTTTAGAGGCAGAGATGAGGAAGGAGAGTATTCTAGGCCAGGGGGACAGTGGGTGAAAATGGGAAATGGAATGTCTTGCAAAAGAAACCCAGACTAGCTGGGGTGACAATGAGCAAATCACTTGACTTCCCAGGGCCCCCAACCAACTCTCTAAGACTAGAGAATGGATGGAGTAGAAAGAGTTTGGATCTGGAGACTGAAACCCTGGGTTTGAATCCTGGTTCTGCTGGTCACTGGTTGTGTGGCCTTAGAGAACTCACTTAAGGTCATAGAATCTGACTTTTCTCATCTGTATAATGAGAGAGTTGGACTAGATGATCTCCAAGATCTCATCCAGCTCTGAATCTATGATCCTAGTATCCTCAATTACAGAAGGTGAGTAGTTCTGCTTCAGTGGAAACTGGAAGTTTCCCATTTAGATGAAATCAAAGATCTAGTTCTCCTCCTCCAGTGTAAGGCTGGAAAAGTAGAAAGGGGTCAAGTGATGAATGGTTTTGAAAGCCAACAGAGGCTTCTGTGTTTGATCATGAAGTAATCAGGAGTCACTGGAGTTTATTGAACCAGGGGAGTGGCACGGTCAGACCCACTCTTCAGGAAGATCACTTTGGCAGCTGAGTGGAGAATGGACTGGAGTGGGAAGAGACTTCCAGCAAGGAGACCCAGCAGCAGGTGTGAGGTGCTGAGGGCCCACATCAGGTGGTGGCAGTGTGAGAAAGGAGCTTACAAGAAAGATGTTACAAAGGTAAAAACAAAGAGACTTGACCCCTGATTGGATCTTGGGAGTGAGAGAAAGTGAGGAGGGGAGGATGACATCCGCGTTGCCTTCTATTTCTTGTGCTTGTAAAGTTGATTTTTGGAATCTAAGCATAATACTTGACATTTATTCCTGTTATATTTCATCTTATTAGATTCAGCTTAAATTTTTAAACCTGTCAAGATCTTTTTGGTTCCTGACTATGTTATCCAAGGGTAGCTAGGTGGCTCAGTGGATGGAGTGCTGGGTCTGGACCTGGGAAGACTCATCTTCCTGAGTTCAAATCTGGCCTCAGACACTTACTAGCTATGTGATCTTGGGTAAGTCATTTAACCCTGTTTGCCTCAGTTTCCTCATCTGTAAAACAAGCTGGAGAAGGAAATGGTAAACCACTCCAATATCTCTGCCAAAGAAAATTCCAAATGGGGTCATGAAGTGTTTGACAGGACTGAAATGACTGAGCAACAAATGTTATCCAAAGTGTTGGCTCTCTCTTCCAGTTTCCCATTGCTGGCACATAGATAAGCAGAGATCTATGCCTTTATTCAAGTTTCTTGCTAAAAATGTTAAGTAGCACAAGGTCAAACATAGATCTCTAGGGTATTCCACTTGAGACCTCCTTTGAAATTGAACCCCTAAAGACTGCTTTTAAGATCTAGCCATTCAAACAGCTCCAAATTCACCTGACTGTACTGAATTCTAGCTCAGATCTCTCTACCTTTTCCACAAGAATAGCACAAAAGACTGTTAAGCATTTTGCTAAATTCCATATAAACTACATTGACAGCCCTTTCTTGGTCTGGTAGTTTAGTAACCTTCTTAAAAGAGGAAAGGAGACTAATCTGGCATGGCCTATTCTTGCTGAAACCATACAGGTTCTTTGTGATTGCTGTTTTTTTCTTGTCTGTCCTTCTTGGCCCAGCTCAAGCCTCACCTCCTCTAGGAAGCCTCACCTGGCTATCCCAGCCAACAGGGATCTCTTCCTTTTCTGAACTCCTGCAGCACTGATTGTACCATACATGGGTCACTCAGCACCCTTGAGTCCAGTCTTGTTTATTTTTCTATTCTCCCTCCTAGTATTTATTCATTTATGTTTAATAAACATCTGTTAAGTTCCTACTATGTTCCAGACACTTGATAAATGTGCTAGGGGGTCACATAGGAGAATATAAAGACACAAAAGAAACAGTCCCTGACCTCAAGAAGCTTACATTCTACTAGGGAAAACAAACATGTACAGAGAGGAGTAAATAAGAAATATATGCAAAGTAACTTTGGGGATAGAGTCAAGAGAACACTGCCATTTTGGAGAATTAGGAAAGTCTTTATGTGAAAGGGAAAGCTACCTCTGACCTTAACCTTGACTGTATCCATGTTACAATTCTATTTGGATTCATTCTGGCTTTGGGCAGGATGATTTCTCATGGGCCTTTTTTGATCATCAATACAATAAACATTAAATGCCTACCATGTGCCAGGCACTGTGCTAAGGGCTGGGGATACAAATAAGAAAAAGAAATATCATGCCTGCCTTCAAAGAGCTTATAATCTAATGGGGCAGGGGGAGATAATATACCAAAGGAAGCTGAAAAGCTGTGAGTGGGGAATGATACCAGCTTCAAGGACATAATGACAGCAGAATAGAAACCAAGTAGTGCAGCCCTCCAGTCCTCCAATCAGAGGGGCAGAGGCAACTGAGGGTCCTGATGAGATGTGAGTGCCAAAGCTGATAAAAATTTCCATGATGATCAGTTTTCTGGTGATGAGCAATCAATAAGGATCAATCCATAAAGACTGATAGGGAAGAGTGTCTCATTTGGATTCAAGAGCACTGAATTCTAATCCTAGCTCTGCCACTTAATAGCTGTGTCACTAATGGCAAGTTACTAGCTTCTCCAAAACTCTGTTTCCTCATCAGTAAAATGGGAATAATGATATTTCTATTAACCTAACAACTTTTAGGGTTGTCATGAGGATAGTATTTTGTTAACTTTAAAGGGCTAGAGAGACATGAGCTATTATCGTAATAATGAACAGTAGCAGATTCGAAGGCTGGAACCAGCCTAAATCAATGGCACATTTTATATTTTAATATCTTCTGGATGAAGTCACAGTTTGTTTTCTAGCCTTTTGCTACAGTCTACTGACTTCTAAAAAAAATCAATAGTGTCATTTTCGGGGCACCCGTCTTATAATTCTGCTTATGGAAAGAACATTTGGGTAGATTTCTGAAAAAATCATGCTCCTTCTTGAATTCCTAATTAGAATGTAAAACACATTTGTTCAGTGTTTGCAGCAAAATGGAAATATGTAATTGATTCTTTAAAAATGTGACCTCTTTGCTCATTTGAAAGTGCTTTTAGGGCAATATCCTACATTACAGTCTTTCAACATAATTAGCCCAAGTAATTGCTCAACTTTTTGGCATAGTACATTTGCAGCTAATTCTGGACAACTGACATTTTTGTATAGAATTTTCCTTATTATGGTGGAAAAAGCTACTTGGCGTAGTGGCTACAGAATTGGCCTTTGCTTCAGGAAGACCTAGGTTCAAAAATTTTCTCTGACACAGACTAGCTGGGGTGACAATGAGCAAATCACTTGACTTCCCAGGGCCCCCAGCCAACTCTCTAAGACTAGAGAATGGGTGGAGTAGAAAGAGTTTGGATCTGGAGACTGAAACCCTGGGTTTGAATCCTGGTTCTGCTGGTCACTGGTTGTGTGGCCTTAGAGAACTCACTTAAGGTCACAGAATCTGACTTTTCTCACCTGTATAATGAGAGAGTTGGACTAGATGAACTCCAAGATCTCATCCAGCTCTGAATCTATGATCCTAGTATCCTCAATTACGGAAGGTGAGTAGTTCTGCTTCAGTGGAAACTGGAAGTTTCCCATTTAGATGAAATCAAAGATCTAGTTCTCCTCCTCTCCTCCATGCCCCACTCACCTTGAAGAAGAAGAAGAAGAAGAAGAAGAAGAAGAAGAAGAAGAAGAAGAAGAAGAAGAAGAAACTTTCCTGACTAAATTAGAGACCTGGATTTGATTTGGTTGTTATTAACTAGCTACTTCTTTCCTTTCTCTGGGCCTCAGTTTCTTCTTCTGCCAAATGGATGTGATATTACTATCAGTCTCATAGAGCTATTATAAAATCTAATGAGATGAAGGCTGCAAAGTGCTTTGAAATCACAAAACACTATATAGACATGAGTTGCTATTACTAGTATTATTGATGTTACTGTGAGTTATTCAGCATTGAGAAACAAGGTCTTTCAGGGTCTTCCAGAGTAGGTGACACATACATACATTTGTCTTTCAGATTTCCTTCCAACAGCAAATGAGTTAGTGGCAGGAGATTAGAATCCTGATCTCCTGATTCCCAGTCTAGTGAGTGCTCCTATCATCACACCAACTGCCTCATTGCACTGAAGTCAACCACAAAATAGATGTTCTCCCATTTGAAAATTCCACCATTAGGACTTCATTTCTTTGAATGAAGCTTGCTGACATGGAAAAAGCTGTCATTCATATAGTGTGGCCCTGGGAAACCTATATCTGCCTTGTCAGCTAAATTTTTCCTTCTATGAGTCTTTAGAAAGTTGGTGCTGTGTTATAGAAAGAATGTAAAACTTGGAATTGGAAGATGGGGGTTTGATTTCTTGTTTTGTTGTTGTGTAACCTTGGGAAAGTCACTTCAGTTCCCTCATTTGTGAAATGGGGAGGTGAAGGTAGACTAGTGCCTCTGGTGTGAGGGCTGCTGAGCTCTTTTCCGGGCTGCTCATCCACCTGGTGTCTACCTGGCACCCAACTCTCACTTGTGGCTCCAAGAAGCTGTAGCATGTGCAGCAGCCACACCCATGTAAAACCTTTGACAGATGGGCTACACCATAACTGATGGGCTTCAAACCCATCAGTGAGTTAGAGGGATGTCTACCCCAAGCATATGGAAACTTCCTTTGGTGGAATGGGCAGATGAGAACAATTTTCTCCAACGGCCATGAAGGTGGCTGTAGCAGGTGCTGTAGAGTGCTTAGAGCTTGGTCAGACAAGCCAAGGTCATCTAGTGCACCCCGAGCCATTGCCAGTCATCCTGACTTTTGTCTTGCCACTGGATTTCAATGACTCTGGAAAAGTGAGTGAGAGTGGCGATTTTGTCTAGCTGTTTTCCCTAAGTCCAATTCATGTGCAAATCAAGACACCACCCTGTGATATCATTGATCCTTTTTGAAAATGAAGGACAAAAAACAACCTACTCCTGCAGGGTTATGAGGAAAATGCTTTGCAAAGAGCTGCTATTATTGTCATTGCTCACTTCAAGGATCCATGACTTCACTAGTGTGGGTACTCCCTCCATTAAGTCAAAGTACAACTATATCCATGCCTTAGTAGACAGTTTTTATGAGGTGCTGCGGCCCAGTAGTCACCCCTCTGGTGATAGATTTCTTGGTAACTAACTAAACTAATCCTTGTCCTTAGAAAAATAAGTGCATAGCTTAATAAATTCTTACTTACTGCAAAAAAAAGAAAGAAAAATAAATGCATAGTCCACCACCAGGTTTTGTTATCAAAAACTTTCCAGTAGGGCCTTTTAGAGCTTGACTTCACTGGCATCACCTCCAGGTCATGATGACATATCAGCAAAAGACTTTTCAGAAGAATGGTGATGATGATGATGATGATGATGATGATGATGATGATGAAGGTGATGATGATGATGAAGACAACCCAGGACACTGGAAAGAGCACTAGATTGGGAGCCAGAAGATCTAGATTCAAATTAAGGTTCTGCCACCTGCTACCTATGTGACTTTGGGCATCACTCAAATTCTCTGGACCTTAATTTTATCATCTGTAAAATAAGGAGATTGAACTAAATGGCCTTCCAAGCCCTGTTTCAACTCAATATTTATGATCCTATGATTCATGAAAAGAATCTATAGTTCCACCACCTCTTTGAATAAATGTTAGGGAAAGAGAAGGGTTCTCATAAACCTCATACCCATAAAAATAGCATAACCTATGGTGGAACTTAAGATACCTCATGAAAACTATTTCTTAAGAGAACATGGATAGAGTTGCAATCTGACTCAGTAGAAGGAGCCTTGATACCAGGAAACAGCATACCTAGGGCCACCATGCCATCCCTATGGGTGGTGGAGAGCTTGGGAAGGGTGGTCCATATCATCAGGTTATATGTGCCCAACCAGGGCTGAGTAGCTCTGGGGATATGGGCTGGGCAGGAGTATGACTATGGCTCTAGGGACTTGAGGGTGAAAGGCCTGGCTCTAGGCATTAAGAAAGGTCATGTAATAGGGATGGTGGTGAGGGGAAAGGGCAATGCTGTGATAACAGAGGCAGAATGTTTTACTCTGATTTTAGCTAGTCTTGTCCATAGGTCATGAGGGATATCAGTAAGTTCTTTTGCTCTGAAATATCTCCATCTGTCACTATGCCTTAAAATCCCCTATTAGTGCTTTTTCCCCTTTAAGTTAAGCATCACCCTTGTCTGACTTTTTAAAAAAATGTAAATCTGGGGAACGGGGAAATATTCAGTTCCCATTATCTCATTGGGAATATATAGCATGTTTAATGGGGGGACTGGCCAATGAGGGGCCCAGTCTTTTAGAGCCTATGCAATATGTTCTGTTTACTGCTAACCATTATGGAGGCTTGGTGAGCCCGCTTTGGGAAATGCATGATGGAAAGACCCTTCCCTCCCTGCTTTGGGATAGACACAAGTATTTTTTTATTATTTCCTGTCAACTTACACTGGTGGTAACCAAGTCTTTAAATTGGTTGTTATGTTGGAACTGAATGTGTATATAAAAGGCTAGAATGGAGGAACTCTCTCTCTCTCTCTCTCTGTCTCTGTCTCTGTCTCTGTCTCTGTCTCTCTCTCTTCCCTGGTGGAAAGGCAAGAACTACCTGAGATGAGCTGCTGGGTAGGGGAGCCCCTTCCTTACATGGTCACCATATGGCCATGAACACACGGGGCTGCTGATAATCCTGTATTCGTTGTGTTTATTCTTTCTCGTTCTTAGGTGAATCAGAGTCAGAATGAAATATGACTGTGTGAACTCTAAACGCCTGGAAGAGCCACTAGTGTTCCAGCAATTGGTATCTATAGAAGAGTCTGCTGGCAGTTGTAGCTGCTGAGTCCAATAAGGAACCAGCCCTGGAGAGTATTCTGTTTGATCAGGTATAGCAATGGACTAACCTGCCAGCTGAGACACCTTGTCCTTCAAGCAGAGGAACACCTTGTCCATCGGCTGCACCACCACCAGAAGTAAACCTGCTTGGAAGAAAGTTTTATAACCACCACATTAAGTCTGAGTCCACTCTCCACAGGAACTGAGTGGGTGAGGAAAGTATTCCTCATATGGGAGGTTTTTGTAGCATTGGTCCTTGCTATACTGTTTCCAGTAATATTCCTTTATAAAAATTAATTTATGTTAATTAGTTGATTGATATTGGGAAGATGTTAATTGGTCAGTTGGCATTTGGAAAAATATACTAGATGGAGGTTCATGAGCAATAGCATTAGAAAGACACTGTGAACCCCTCAGGGTCTCATCTAGAAACCTGAGGGGAATGTAGCAGGCCACACTTAGGGGATCTGATTTTATGCTCCCAGATGGAGTTAGGATAGTGAGATCTAGGGCTTATGCTACATAGGCCTCAAAGAAAGAACAAGGTAGGGAGGTGGGACTTTGGAGCTACGTACCTGTGTGTGGGCTAGGATTGTTCTGCCTGCCCCTGCTGAATAATGATTCTTTTAATTGAAATTGTCTTCTGGCTCCATATATTTTAGGATTTTTTGAAATGCCAAAAGGAAAAAAAAACTTAACATTTCAGTTTTCCATCCTGGTTCTATCACTTATTAGCTATGTGAGCTTGGACAAGTCCCTTTCCTCAGTTTTGTCCTCTGAAAAATGACGCTAGTAATCTACCTCTTAGTGTTTAGCAGGAAAATGGTGTGTGTGTGTGTGTGTGTGTGTGTGTGTGTGTGTGTGTGTGAACTAAAGCACTAGGGCATGATTATTATTCAACAAGGAATTGCAAAACCTCCTTCATGAGAACAATAATCACTCAAAAGAATTTCGTGTAACTATTGACACAGGAAAAACCAAGTGGATGAAGAAAGTCTATTATTCAGACCTCAGTAGGCAGTTAGATGAACAACCTATAGAGCTAGGCAATCAGTATATCTGTCTGGTACAGATGCTGCACATGGATAATGAGGTGGGCCCAGAATTAAATAGGAGGAGGAGAGTGAGCAGGATTGCATTTATGAAATTGCAGAGTGCTTTTGATGATTTCAAGCTTCCCTCTGAAAGAAAGGTTCATATTTTTAACAACAATATTTTTCTGGTGATGTAGGATGATTGTGAATCATGGAATATCAATCTCTGAAGAAATAAAGATGAGGATCATCCGAAGGGCAATAGAAAGGGGATATTATGGGCACGAGCAGTGAAAGGGAAGAAAACAAGTAAATATTGTCTCATTTGATCAAATGCTGAATTTGACCAAATAAGTGGGTTATAAAATGTCATCACTGAAGAACTGGGTGGAAGAAGCAGAATAGGGTTATTATCCTGAATGACTGGAAAAGAAGGTGGACCAATCATGTGAGAGGAGGGGATAATTAATAGATAGCCTGTATGTTCCATTGATATCCATAAAATATTCAAAGATCTAGATGTTGGGCAGCCCAAAGCCTGTGAGACTTGTTGCTGGCCATGATCGTTGACTTCCTCCTGGCCCACATTCCTTCTTTTATTATAGGCCAGGAATGTGGACCAAGAGGAAGTCAATGATCGTGGCCTTTATTAGCTCTTGTGCTTGCTTGTAGTTATTTTCATGGCAAGAATAAAAGAATTTCAGGGAGCTCAGGAAAACTATGGCATCTCAGACCTAGATAGCTCTTCCCGTTTTCTTAAAGAAAGAATCTTGTGGGGAAAGGGATAGAAAGAGAAGGACAAAAATATAGAGAGCCCCTGAAATGATTTGAAGTAGATGCAGGCTGGTAATCAGGCAATGGTAGTCATGAAAGAGAACTTTCTAAGTATACAGGCATGGGACAGAGATGTTGATCCTGCTAACTAGAGGACATAAATTCAAAGAAAGACTAAATGCTTGAGTGTTCTTATTAGCTGTCTGGCTCTTTTATGTTCCAATAGGGATTAGCCCCTGGAAGTGAACACTATGGGAGCTAATATATGGAAAGAAAGCTGCTGAGGTTTTCCTATCTAGTCTAGTGACTGGGTATGTGAGGGCCCTGCCTTTTTTTTTTTTTTTTTAAACAAGTTGTGGTATATGAATGTAATGGAATACTATTGTGCTAGAACAAATGATGAGCAGGTGGACTTCAGAAAAACCTGGAAAGATTTATATGAACTGATGCTGAGTGAAGTGAGCAGAACCAGGAGAATATTGTACACAGTAACAGCCACCTTGTGCAATGACTAACTTTGATAGGCTTAGCTCTTCTCAGCAATGCAAGGATATAAGACAACACCAAAGACTCATGATGGAAAATTCTATCCACATCCAGAGAAAGAATTTTGGAGTCTGAATGCAGATGGAAGCATACTATTTGCTCTCTTTTTGTTGTTGTTTTGCTTTGTTTCTTCTTTCTCGTGGTTTCTCCCATTGGTTCTAATTTCTTCTTTACATCATAACTAATGTGACAATATGTTTAATACGAATGTATACGTAGGGCCTATATCAGATTGTACACCATCTTGGGGAGGGGGGAGGAAAGGGAGGGAGAAAAAATTCAAAACTCAAAATCTTATGGAAGTGAATGTTGAAAACTAAAAATAAATAAATTTTAAAAATAAAATAAAAAAGAATTGAAGCTTAAGCTCTGAAGGGTTAAGCTAAAAGAGAGATGACAGGATCTAGTCTTCTTCTTAAGGAAAAGAGGTAGAGCCTTAGCTGAGGATTCCAGCTGAAGCTCAGGAGAGAGGGTGGTGGGGAGTAGCAAAGATGCATTACCCAACAGGAGAAAGCAGAAACATTACACAGTGCCTACATCGGAGAGCAACATGTTCCTTGAAGCAGGTCTAGAGGGAGCAGGTTGGTGACATCACCAGATGATATCAGCAGTCCTCCAACACTGGAGGTGTGTGCCCTGACCACGTTTTATTCTCTGGCCACATGTATTTCTAACATGTGTACCCTCCATACACATGTGTAAACCCTATGCACAGCCAGTCTCCCCACTAGTAGTATTTGTATTTGTGGGAGAGCATGCCCCAGATTTATGGGGAGAAATAGTTCAATGCTATTTTTCTCACTATGCTATTTCATTAAATGCCTTTAAACTAATAGGTACCTCTGGCTGTCTGGTAGAAGTAAGTAAATCAGTGGGGACTTGTAAGCTGTGAGTTGGGACCAATCTTAGCAAATGAAGGAACCATGGAATCACTGAATCCTAGAGTTAAAGGTGACCCTGTCCAACCCCTATGTGGAGTATGAATGACTGCTCAACATTTCCAAAAAGTCACCATCCAGAGTCTGTTTGAACCCCTCCAGTGACAGGGAGCTCATTAAGACAGGTTGTTCCATTTTTGGAGAGTTTGCAATCATTTAGAAGTTGGGCCTCATATTGAGCTGATATTGATTGTCTCGTAACTTCCCCCCATTGATCCAAGATCAATGGCCTCTGGGGCCCAGCAGAACAAGTCTGATTCCTCATCCCCTTGACGTCTCTTCAGATATTTGAAGACAGTACTTGCACCTGCTCTTTAATTCTTCTTTTCTTCAGAATAAACCTCTCGAGTTCTTTCAACTGGATCTCAGACAGACTAATTGGGAGACCCTCCCCATCTTGCTGCTTCTCCCCTGGCTATGTTCCAGTTTGTCTGGGACCCGCCCCGCCCCCCCCCCCACTAAGCAACACTGCAAGGAGTGATAAGAGATGTCACACAGCAGGATGGGATTACATGGCCAAATGAGGGGTATGGGCAAGCGCTGAGAGAGGTCAGAGGAGGGAGAGATCAGAATGGGATGAGCAAGAGAGGTGGTTAAGGAAAGCTTCCTAGAGGCAGAAGAATTAGAAAGAGCTTCCAAAAAGGAGAGGGGAAGGTGATGCTATGTATATTGCTGGTTTAGTGAAGAAAAGGGTATGCCCTCACAGACAGCCCTGCTGGTATGAGGAAAGGGGAGCCATTGGGATTGTTAAAGCTGAATCATCAGCATTATCTTCATCCACAATTATAGACATTCCTGAGAGCTTCCTGTGTGTAGAGCCCTGTGCTGGGGCTACAGAGCTACTGTTGCTATGGGAACAAGAAGTTAAATGAAATGACATTATTCCACCTTTAGGAATCGAAGAAAAGGGATGAAAACATGAAGATGAGTCATTAAGGAACAGAGAAAGAGGAAGGCCAGACCCGGGAGGTGGATTTAGGATAGAGGATCTTAGAGATGGGGAGGAGATGTTTATGAAATGAGGTGTCTTCAAGGTCCCTGTCCGCTCTAAATCCTACGATTTAGCCCAACCCCTTTGTTTTATAGATGAAGGAACTGAAGGCTACAGAGAAGTCACTTGCCCAAGGTCACAAGGAAGTAAGCAGCACGATCTGGAAGGACAACAACAGATCATCTATTGCTACCTCTTCACAAAGAGTTTTCTTCACCACAACCCTGTGAGATGAACATGGAACAAGTCCATTTTTAAGGTCCAACTCTGGTGTCACCTCCAGCAGTGCCCTCCCTAGTCCTTCTCCCTCAGTGCTAGTGGTGCTAATAGAAAGAGAACACTGGCTTTGGGGTCAGAGGATCTAGGTGCAAATCCTGGCTTGCTACTTACTTCCTGTCCAGTTGTTTCAGTTGTATCCAACTCTTCCATGACCCCTTTTGGAGTTTTCTTGGCTGAGATACTGAAGTGGTTTGCCATTTCTTTCTCCAACTCATTTTTACAGATGAGGAAATTGAGACAAATAGGGTTAAGTGACTTGCCCAGGGTCACACAGCTAACAAGCATCTGAAGTTGGATTTGAACTCAGGTCCCCCTGACTCCAGGTTCAATACTATATCCACTACACCATCTAGCTACCCTTTGGGCAAATACCTTTCTACACCTCAGTTTCCTCACTGGTAAAAGGAAAGAGGTTGCAATAGATGCCCTCTAATTAAGTCCCTTCCAGTACTAGATCTATGATACTATGAAATGGAAGTCTTTGTCCTCAAATTTTCTTGGAGTACTTTGAATCTCACCCTTCATCATCCTTATCTGTCTATATGTCTTGTCCTTCCCCACTCCCCTTACTTCCTTCTCCCTCCTCCCCCACCTTGAAGCGACGTGAAGGCAAGAACTGGCTCATTTTTCCTCCTATCTTCAGCCTCCAATACAGTGCCTTACATGTAGTGGATGCTTAATAAATATTTCACAGAATCTCAGAAACGAGGGGACCTCCGAGGCTCTATCTGGTTGAACTTGATCTTGAACAAGAATCCTCTCCACAACAGAGCTAACAAATAACTATCCAGCTTTGAAGGCCTCTGATGAGGAGAAGGCCATTAGCTCCTGAAGCAGTGCATTCCTTTTGGGGATAGCTCTAATTGTAAGGACATTTTTCTGCATAGTCTAAATATGCCTCTTTATAACTTCCACCCATTGTTCCTACTTCTGCCTTCTGGACCACCAAACAGAACTGTCATGAATTCTAAGAGGAAGCCCTTCAAATGCTTGAAGAAACAGCTGCCATGTCCCCTGAGTCTTCTCTTCTCCAAGATAAATACCTTCACTTCCTATAACCGATCTTTATGGCAAAGTCTCAGTGTCTAGCATCTGGGTTGCCCTTCTTTGGACACTATAATTAATCAATGATTTTCCTAAAATATGGCACCTAGGACTGAACAGCATTTCAGATGTGGTCTGATCAGGGCAGTGTAGAGCAAAAAAATTCTTTTTTTCTAGTCTTAGAAACTATGCCTTTTAAAAATGTAATTAAGATTATATTTTTTGGGGGGGCTGCCATATCATATTGAACTTTTGGCCCACTAATGCCTCCCAGATCTTTTTCGGGTAAACAGATATCTAGCCAAGCCTCCCCTTCTCTTATACTTGTAAAGTCAACTTTTTTTAGCCTGTTTATCTCTATTAAATTTCATCATTCATCTCTATTAAAGTTCCAGCTTGATCTTTTTAGATCCTGCTGGTCATCCAAAGTGTTAGATACCCCTCCCCACTTTATGTCACCTGTAAATCTGATAAGCATGCCATCTGTACCTGGATCCAAAATACTGATTAAAAGATGTTAGAACACAAATATAGACCTCTAGGGGCTCCCTCTAGAGGCTTTACTGAGTATTGAATGTGGATCTGGAATTAGAGAATGTTAGAGCTGGGTGAGGTCTTAATCCAATTCACCTGTTTCAAGGATGGGGAATCTGAGGCCTAGAGAGAGGAAGTGACTTGTCCAAGGCCATAGAGAAAGTTAGGAGCTCTGCTGGGGCTAGAACCCAAGTCTCCTGATTCTTGGTATGATGTTCTTCCATCACAAGAAGCACAGCCGTTAAGCTGGGGGAAGATGTTGAAGAAAATATCTAGAAATCCCAGAAGAGTCCTTCTGAAATTGACCACTGCAAGAGGGAGGGGGAGCTGGGGGAGAAGGGTTTCAGAGCCTGGAGCTGTGAATGGCTGGCAGTGACATTGTCAGTGAATTATGGAGTATCTAGAATTAGCCAGTCTCCTCCTAGCCAGCCTGACCACCGTTCCTCCTAATCTGGAAAACCCTTTGTAATAGTAATGGGGTCATGGGAGCTGTAGGACTCCAAAGAGACATTTGGTGGTCCTGATGCCACCAAGATGACCTGTTCTGCTTCCATTGGTTTTGAGACACCAGGGATAGGAGAGATTATCCTGGAAGGAGCCATAGGGAAAATGAGACGGGAAAGTCTGAGGACCACTGTTCTAGGTCAGGCAGACCCAGAACATCAGTCTTTGGGTAAACTAGCATGTTGAAAGGAAATGGAAATGTCAACTTTTCTCTCTCCCTCTCCCTTCCCTATCTTGGTTTTGAGCCTTTCAAAAATTCTTGGCACCAATGAGCACAGGAGTTTGTGAAATGGTGGGATGGGAGTTCTTTAGGCTATCTGCAGGGGATAAACCAAATAGCTCCTTAGAATGACCAGCAATTCAAGTTAACTTAAAATGTTTAACAATTAACTGTGTGACCTTGGGCAAATCACTTTTCTCTCAGCCTCAGTTTGCTCTTTTGTAAAATGAGGCAGGGTTGGACTAGATGGTCTCTAATATATCCCCCCTTCCTTCCTCCACTAGTTCTAAACCAGTTTAAAAGCCTCAGCTTTCCTAAATGCCTATTACATGTTCAATATGGAAGGTTAGAGAGAAAAGCCATTGATTCAGGTAATTGCCTTGCTTCCTTCCCCTAAGTTTCTTGAAAAAGCTTAGTGGCTTTTCCATCCAGTAACTCATCTGATGTACCCAGCAAGCCAGTGAGGAGGGCAAGAGTACTGGAGTCCCAGTCAGGTGATTCTGGGCAAGAGAGAGTCCCTTTTTCCTCATCTGTAAAATGAGGATAATTCTTGTACTATTTTTCTAAAAGGGTCATTTACAACTTCAGTCACTGTAGAAACATGTAGTTTCTTAGCCTTTTTATGTTACAGAAACTTTGGGCAGTCTGGTGAAGCCCGTGACCCTCTTCTCAGAATAATGTTTCTAAATGCACAAAATAAATAGAATTGGAAGGGAAACTTATTCTATTGAAAAATAGTTATCACAATTTAAAAAAGAGTTTATAGACTAAGAATCCTTTGTGTGGAGGGAGGTAAGGCCAGCCTAAGAGGTTAATTCCTCCTTGATAGGGTAAACAGGATGAAGCTTTTGCTCTTGCATTAATGAGTCTCCTCATAAGGTGTGAAGTCACCTTTCCTGACCACTATTTAACACCAAACTTGACTTATTCCTACACTTGAGCTCTGCCTTTGTACTTGGCCTTTTAAAGGAGGGCTGGAAATCAAGAAGAGACCTAGAGAGAACCAGAGATAAGATGGCCAGGAGAAAGCCAGTTGCCAGTAAAAGAATTTATTATTCACTTCTTATGTCCCAGGCACTGTACTAAATGATAGGAACAAACAAAGGCAAGAACATGGTCTTTGCCCTCAGGGATCTTCCATTCTTTTGGGGCAGAGCCAGTTGGACTCAGGTTTCTTGGAGGGATTCCTGCGCCGCTCCATAACCCCTCCGGGACTAATGATCCTCTGAGTGGTTGGAGGTGGGTGGGGTTTTGAGGAGTGCCTGGACAAGGGGAGTAACTACAGGAACAAGGCTCTAGGGCATAAAGGAAGAGCTCCTGGATAGGTTGAACTCCAGAATCAAGCAAGATGTGGAGTTGAGCAGTAGAGATGGATAGGGCCACAATGTGGACCAGCAAACCTGGACTTTGCCCTTCAGAAGGACTGGGCACATAGTAGGCTCTTAATCACTATCATAAGAATAGCTAATATTTATATGGCTATGTGCCAGGCACTGTGTTGTTTTACAATTATTATTTCATTTAATCCTCACAATAACCCTGGGAGGTAGGTGCTATTATTAACCTCATTCTACAGATAAGGAAATTGAGGCAGACGTCAGTAAAGTGACTTGCCTAAGTTAGTGTCTGAGGTCAGATTTGAACTCAGGAACTAGATCATTTGACTAGGGCTCCCTTCCTTGTTGTGCTTGTTGACTGACTGACCATACAGATCCAGGTAAAGTGGGGTTAGCCTTAGGTCTTTATCTAGCTCTCTGGGAAGCCTCAGCCCTAGGGCAATACTATGTATGTCTGGATGATTATGGGGATCTTTGCGGGATTGTGGGGTTTATCACCAGAGCGGTGGGTTGTTTGACTTGTGGCGAACTTGGGTGCTAGGGGTGAGAGACCTCAACTACACAGTAGTCCTATAAATATGGAGGATTCTATAGGGTGGGAAGGGAGGAGGGATAGGGCTAGAACTCAGTGGAGAGGGAGGCAGACTTGTTTATAGTTCAACTCTTTTGTGTTTTCCTGTCGGCTTAAATAAAACTTGCCCAGTATTTGATGGCTCATTAGCCCGAGTGCCTACCGAGAGCTGAGGGTCCTCTTTTCCTTTTACTGGAGAAACACAGGAGCAAAATTCTGATGTTGTCAGAGGCAAGAATGAGTCTAAGGGAGATTTATGTGAGAAGCCCTGGAGATTGATTTGGGGACATTTATATGTGAGCTGTTATTATCTTAAATTTACAAACGAGGTTCAGAGAAATGAAGAGATTTGCACAAAATCCCATGGCTTAGAGGCAGAGCCATAACTTTCACCCAGGTCTCTCCTGATTCCAAGTCCAGGGTTCTTTCTACTACCAGCCAACACTGCCCCTCAAAATATGGAGAACTTATGAAGAAGACTTAAAGAAATCTGTGAATTGTTTTCTTTCTTTTTTTTTTTTCATCTCTAAGGGAAGATACATTCTCCCATCACTCATTTAATTCTTTAAGAGAAGGGCAGTTAGGTTGACAGGTCTCTGCAAACCTCAGCCTGGGGAGAAATTGGGCTTAATAATGTGTAAAGTACTGAGGCTGCTGCCAGCTTCCTCCAAGGGTTCCTTTTTCCTCAGCAAGACTTTAGGTCAATGGTGCAAGGGAAGAGTTTGCTAGTTGGGGGAAGTGAGTGATCCATAGACTCAGTGCCCTCCATCCCCCTGGTTGGCAAACCCCCACCAGGGAAGGTTTTACCATCAGTTTATAAGGCAGCTCTGGCTGGGGGCGTACGGGCAAGTAGGGAGCAGGCTAAGGAAGTGATAAATTCCTTTCAAACTGGAGGTACCTCGTGGTGGTAGGGTCGAGAGCCTCCTGGAACTCTCATCCCCTCCCTTCAGGCCTTGCCACCTCTCCTACCTTCTGGTTAGACAGGTAAAGAGTACTGATATTCCTTTTGCTTTGAAGAGGAAGCTGGCATTGAGAAGTTATGAGGAATCTGAGTCCTGGTTTCACCGCTAATTCACTATGTAACCTTGGGCAAATCATTCCCCAATTTGGGGTCTCAATTTCCTCATCTGTAAAATTAGATGATTCCTTTCCTCTCTAACATTGCATAATCTTTGAGATCTTTTAGTTTTGATATTGTATGGCTTAAGTTTCTTTATGACTTCATGAGCTCATGAGCTCTGTTCCCTAGGAGCCTGAGTATGACCTCAGTTCAGAGCTTGGAGCAGGCTATGACACTGGGCTTTCCTTGATTGGCGCTTGTAATGATGCCCAAGACTCCTTACAGGCCCTGTCAGTGCAGCTAGAAGGCAAGGCAGGATCATTTGACTAGGGCTCCCTTCCCTGGACCCCTGGTCCACTTGCCTCTCTTACAACAGCACCTGAAGTCAGGTAACACCAGAATCTAGATGAGTATATTCTGTTCTCTCTGAGGGGATTATGACCAGCTGCTATTGAGGGATGTTCTTGTTCCCAACATGGCCAGATGGCCCCTAGGCGGGCACGGAGGACTAGCTGGAGAGGAGCTGGCAACAGCTGGTATTCTAGATGTTGCCTCCAGCTAGTCATCTTCCCCTTATCTCTTCCCGTAGGGTCTCCCTGGAAAGAGTACTAAACTGGGAGTCAGGAAAACCAGCTCTGTCAGGAACTTTAAGTGACCTTGGTAACATCCTTTCCCCTCTCTGGGCCTCAATTTCCCCACCAATAAAATAAGAGGAGTCAAAGTTCTCTTTCAGCACTAACTTTTAGTGATTTAGTGATAACCCGAGCCTTTGCTAGGGTTAGCGCTCAGCCCAAGCACTTGCTATTGACTAAGGCAGGGTTGGCAAATTAAGGCCCTCTGGTCAAATTGGGGCCAAATCCAGCCCACTGACACTAATGATTTTTTACATTTTAAAATAAAGTTTTATAGTATTTAAAAATGTATAAGCCATTCTTAGCTCAAGGGTACAAAAGCTGGCTGGAGGTTGGATTTGGCCCAAGGAATTGCAGACTGTCCAGAAAAACCTCAGAGAGGTTGAAACTGTAGTCTAAGACCACACAGTAAGTCTGTAACTGGTGACAGGTGACTCGGCTATACTGAAACTCAATTCAATAAACATGTGTTTAGTGCCTAGGCATTGTGCTAAACTCTGGGGATACATAAAGAGGCAAAAGACAGTCTCTGTCCTCAAGAAACTTATAGGAATCACAATAACTGATATTTCTGTGCCACTTTAAGGTTCACAAAGCCCTTTGCAATACATTAGCTCATTTGATCCTGACAACTAATCCTGTGGGCTGTTATTTTTATCCCTAATAATATTATATTATTATCCCCATTTTGCAGATGAAGAAGCCAAGGCTCAGAGGTTAAGTGACTAGTACACAGGGGCTTGATCACACAGTTGATGAGTACCAGAGTCGGTGCAATACTCCAGGCCTTTTTAACTGAGGGCCCAGCATTCTATCTGTAACACCATCCTACCTCTCAAAGCCCTAGTTCTCTACTTCCCCACATGTGTCCACCAAACCTGACCATCATTACCACCATCAGCATTCCTGAGTGTCCAGTAGGATGCACACCTCCATCATTAACTGGATTGGAATTTAAGTTCTACAAAGAGGCAGCATGGTCTGGTGCAAAGAGCCCTGACTTGGGAGTTAAGATACCTGACTTAACTCCACCCTTACTTCACCGTGTGAACTTGAACTTGCCCTTTGGGCCTCAGGTTCTGTCTCTAGAAAATGTGTAGGTTGGGTGAGATGGTCTCTAAGGAATCCAATAGTAAATAAAATTGAATGACACTTCTACCATTTTGCTTTGGCCTTTGGACAGGCCAACAAAGTTGGGCCACTCCACTTTTGGGGGGCCCACTTGGCAGCTAGGGACCAGGAGTTGCCTTATAAGGTTGACTGACTTTGGCTGGGACTCCTTCTGCCCACATTGGAGTTGACAGGCTTCATTCAAAGCAAGTGAGGCTGAATGAATCCATTTCACGTCATTGTCAGGAGTGATTAGGGAACACAATGCTGATGGGCCCTGTTTGGGGAAGGATGATGTTTTCTCTGTCTGGGGTGCTTGGCCCCAAGTCCTGCTGGAGCAGAGAAAGTCCTATCCCTGTTGCTCAGGACAAAGCCTGTGCCTCCCTTGCTTCAGCTGGTGCCAAATTATATAACAGGTTGATGCTGGAAGCTGCCAACCTTTCTCCTCTGAGGCTTTGAAAACTTCTGGCTCTCTTTGAGCAAGGGAATGACCTGGGAAAGGACTGAGGATTGGCTTTCTCCAGCACAACTATGGAAGTGGCTTGTTTGTTACCGCCCCCCCCAACCCCGGCCGCCCCCTTTCTCATCCTAATGCTGAAAAAGACCAGGGAATTATTTATTTCCATTCATCCCACCTCAGCTCTGTTTAATCTGATTGAACACCTACTGGGTACTCTGTATTGTGTTTGGCACTAGGGAAGGGAATCGGCATTTACATAGTATCTACTATGTGCCAGGTACTATACTAAGTGTTTTTTACAAATATTATCTCATTTGGTTCTCACAACAACCCTATGAGGTAGGTACTCTTATGATCCCCATTTTACAGATGAAGAAACTGAGATAGAAGTTAAATGACTTGTTCAGAGTCACACAGTTTGTTAGTGTCTGAGGCCAGATTTGAATTCAGGTCTTTCTGACTCCAGGCCAAGGGTTCTATCCACTGTGCTACCTGCTGCCTATTAGGGAGACAAGAGAAAGAGAAACAGAGACTATTACAGCTGGAAGGAACCTTGGACCATAGGATATCAGAGCTAGAAGGAACCTAAGAATATAGGACATAGAATATTGGAGGTGGAAGGGAGCTCAGAGACCATCTGGTCCAATAACCTTATTTTATCTTAACATTATTTTTTAAAATAATTTTTGGAGTCTGTTTCTATATCATAGTCATTTCCAGACATTACATCCCTCCTCTCTCCCTTCCCCATGCACATTAAGCATTATCTTCTAACAAAGAAAAACAATTAAACAAAACCAATTGGCACAGTGAGCTTGTCAGACATCTGCAATCTCCATCTTGCTACCAAAAAGAGGGAGAATTGTTTTATTTTCTTTTTTCCAGGGCCAAGATAGAGGATCTCATTTGACAAAGGAGAAACCCGAGGCCCAGACATGAGTGGTAACCTGTTGAAGGCCAGGTATAGTGGTAGGTTTAGAGGCCTTTGGACTTGGCAGCCCCATGTTGCCATTGTCACATGGTCAGGGGACAACACTGAGCTACAACTTTGAATTCAGGGACCTCTCTGCTCCATTATGTTGCCTCAAATCACAACTCTTTGACCTCAAGAAACTAATTTTGCTTCTGTTTTCTGAAATATCAGAACAAACATGTCTGGCATGGAGTTGTTACATAGCTACCCTGGATGAGTTAAAGTTGCTTGCCCCAGACAAAACTCCATCCTTGGATCCTGAAAGAACAGGCATATTTGATTGCTGAGTCATTGTCAGTGATACGTAAAAATGGGAGAATACCATAAGATTGGAGAAGAGATGTCCCAGTTTTCAGGAAAAGGAAAAGAAAAAAGACTTTGCTAATGATAGGCCAGTGAGCTTAAATTCAATTCCTGGGAAAATTTTTGAAAGGACCATTACACAGATGATAGGCAAATATCTAGAAAGGAAAGTGATAATAACAGAGAGCCAACAAGACTTCAAGAAGAACAAGTCATGCCCAATTAACCTATATTTGCTTTTCTGATAGGGTTACCAACTAGTAGATGAGAGGAATACTATAGATGTAGTTTATCTGGATTTTAGCAAAGCTTTTGATTAAGTATTGAAAATTGAGAAAATCAAATTGATTTTATTTTGTAATTGATTTCATTTTGTATCACTTCTGACATTTTATGTAACTACCTAAGTCACATTTCACTTGTCTCTGAGTAAAGTCTAGAAGTTCAGCTTTCCTGTAAATCAGGATATCATTATCTTTGAATTAAGCTTAGAATTTCAGTTTTTCTGCTAATTACTGTTCTATTCTTCTATCAAGGAAATCTGTTATCCTTGAAGGATGCAGGTGGATGCCAGAAAGTCTGGTCTGTTATCTCTGCTACACTGTCTGGCCTTCAAGAAAGTCTGATCTATTATCACTGTAAAACTAACTAGCTATATAGGTGGACACCACCAATGAGCTTTCCATAGAGACAAGATAAAAAGGGGGTTATTGCTAGCCCTGCATTCCAAATTTCCAGCCAATCATATTGTCCCCCCACATCTATGATATGTCTGCTTTTGTAACCAATTGTATTGTTTTCCCCATCTATGATTTTCTATTTTTTGCATACTTCTTCTTTTGTCCATAAAGACAATCTGTCAGCTCACATTCATGGTCTTTTGGTTTGCTGGGGGAGCTAAAGACCCCTTTTATTGGCAACTGCTAGCCTGACCAATAAATTGAAAGTGCTTGGAACTTTGTTGCCTCACTTTACCTTAATTTCCATCACAACAATTGTCAAACTTTCAGTCAGGAGTTGAGAGGAGATACTTGTCAAATCTGTTTCAAATCTGTAAGCCTCCACTTTGGTGGGGAAAGATATCCCTGGGAAGTCCCTCTAGTGGAATAGGTAAACCTCCACATTGTTGGGGAAGTATCTAGCTAAGGTTATCCTCCATTCTGGTGGAGAAGTACCTTCACAAGAATAAGATTGTTCTTTACCCTGATGGAGAAACCCCTTCAAGGGAATAAAATAATCCTCCCTACTAGTGGGAAAGTATCTATATGGGAAAATGGGATACAATAGTATTTGGCATCTTTGATTATTGGGCAAATTAAAAACTTTGATATTACTTTTAGAAAACTGTGCTAAATTAGAAAAATTTAATTTTTGATTAAAAACTTCTCAGTGAGAGATTAAAAAACAAACAAACAAAAATAAACTAGTTGACAAATGCTTCTTTATGTTTGTCTTGTGGTATTATCTATGTTCATAATTCGAAGTAGCCTTTTTCCTGGGGCCTGGTCAGTTGAAAAAGAAAGAGTGAAAACTTTTTTTTCTTTAGAAAGAAATTCTCTCTCTCTGCCTTTCTAAACTCTGGCCAAGTTAAAAGGCAGAGAAGAGAAAGATAAGAAAGAATATCTGTTCTCAGTTTGCAAAAATTTATGGCATCATAAACTAATTAGAGACTAAATTTAAGACTGAAATGTAATTTCTCTACTGTGAATTTCCAAAAATGTAGATTGAATGTTTTTTATAAATGCTGAAATATTTTAGTGAGTTTTGGGGGTAATATTCTATAGAATTTGCTTTAGGAAAAAAAAAACAAGAATAAAACTGTGAAAGTTATATGGAAACAACACTTAGAGCTTTTTATCACTCTTTACCTAGAGAGTGACAGATTTATTGTTTTAGTGCTGGTGGGGGAGAGGGAAGTTGAATTCACTGATTAGAGAAAGAAAAAAAAGTTGCAGTTTGTAGTTTAAATTTATCTGTTACTTAAGAATTGCCTATTAGTAACTCTTTCCCTGACCATGAAAAGTGGAAAACTTGTTTAAATTAGGGAGCAACTTAAAAGTAAGAAAAATTTAATTTGGAAGAGTATTTTGGTGTTATTGTATTTTCTTCTGTGAATAATAGAACAGTACTAATTGTTTAGCTAATATAAGTAAAGTCACCAATAGACATTGGATAAGACCATGCATTTGTAAGCTCTTAAGAATTCCAAAGGCTACAGTATTATAATTAACTGGGGTTGTGTTAAAAAAAATTTTTTTTGTGCCAAATTATAAAGAAGATAAAGATTACAAAGATACAAAGAAGATTAGTTCTATAGATAGTCTGGGATATGATTGGGAAATGAAGACTGGAGAAATTGAGAAAGTAGAAGATGTGTCAGATCAGGATATAGAAGAAGAACAAGAACAGTCCACTTTTAAAGGGCTTTGATTAAAGTCCACTGGAGGGATATATAGAAAAAGGAAGAGAGAAAAATTAAACAAGTAGAGTTTGAAAGTAAAAGAGGTTTGGAGTTTTGGAAAGACAGATTTGAGGGAAGGTTTTGATCTCTTGAGGTAAGAAAGATATGACAAACATGATTATTCTTTATACTATGGAGACTAGAGTAATATATTTACAACATGAAATTATTTGAAGATAGTATACTAAAATTCTGTCCTTGAAAGACCATTAGAAGAATATATTTTACTGTTGTGTGAGAAATTTCAAATCCTCATGGACCCTCAAAGAGAAGAAAAGGATGCTGAGTGATTTTGTTTTGAAAGACCTGCTAAACTTTTTATTGTTAACTGTTATTGCAACAACATGGGAGAAATAATAACTTTCTAACTCTAAGTTATGATTAATGAAACTTGCTATTTGAAGTAAAACTCTCTTGCAACTGTAATTTGATAATGTCTTGAGTTTTGAATTCAGGCATAAATGTCTGAATTATCATTAAATAAGTAATCCATTATTCAAGGGAAACATTGTGAGCTACTTAAAGGAAGTGTGATCTGAGAACTGCTACAAGTGAATATCTATGGCTGGGAAAAGTTGAGGAAACAATTTTGGCATAGCCAATGATAGGATACTTTTGACTCAGTTTCTCCATTGTGTTATTTTCTTTTTGAACAGGACTGTTTCCCACCTGGTTAATCCTGAGCCTTGCTATGGTACCCTGTGAATAATGTGGAATTTTCTGTATGATTGGCTGTTCCAAATAGTAACTATGACACTTACCTTAAATCAAACAGAACTAAGGATGCTTTATCCTATTATACCTATATTGAGTCCTTCTGTTCCCTGAGGCTTAGACTTGGAGGACCAGTCTTGATGTTGTTACAACCATGTCCTTGCTTCTTCCTTTCATAGCACATCTCTAACTATAGCATCTAAAGTTGAAATTTTTAAAAATATAATGAATCCTATTGCTGGAGTACTCCAGCACCTCTGCACTACTATAATATGATACAAGTATGAAAGAGCTTGCTGTTTTCAGACAGAATTGTTGGGCAATTTCATATGCTAAGCAACTAAGAAAATTAGTTCTTGGGTTTGCCACTCCCTTGCTAGTAGTTATGATATGAGGATAACATCTTCCTAAGGGGGGAATTAAGACAAAGATGCAAAAAATTCTAATAAGACAAAGATGTAAAAGGGTTTTGTTTTTTTTTTAAATCAAATGGAGTAGTAAACTTTGAGAAAACAGCAGGATAAGACTGTTTTCTCTAAGAACTAGAATACATAAATGTATATAGTTGGCTTCCAAATGTTTCTAATGGATTTTAAAAATTGGATTAAGGATTTTACATGTAAAATTGCATTGATAATTGTGATGAGGGTGAAATTATTTTCCTATTTGAAGTATTTATTTGATAATATTAAGAGACAGAAGGGCTCATTTTACAAGTCAGGCCCTAATAAATTCTTTTAAAAATTCTTCCTTCAGCCTGTCAATAGCAGTCTCCATAGCAGGTATAGGGTTTAGGTAAAGATAGAAACAGCAAGTAGTATTTAACAACTGAAATTCTCTGAAGTTTCAAGTGAATTATGGCTTATTGAATTTGATGTTTTTTATGTCTCTATTGTTAATAAGATCAGAACCATAAGGCTTAAGCTGATTTTCACCACATGAGCTAGTCATTGTAAAAGCAAATTTAGAAGGTTGTACTAAATTGTTTTGAGTCTTATTACTGGCAGATTTTAGCAAAATTACCTAGGGTTACCTAGGATAGCAAGTGACTTGGAACCAGAGAAGAAAATCTATTTAGGAGGAGCTCCTTTCAGAGCTGCCCTGAAAACAAGACCTATTCCAGAATATTCGAGGGACCAGATGAATATATAGAACATCTGGGATACAAGATAAAATGTGCTGATTTAATAGACATTGGAAGTGAATTACTAGGATACAAGGAGACTTGATGTTAGTTAATATTGATGACCATTATTGCATTACTTTGGCTTTTCTTTCATGATGCTTATGGTTGCTGAGTTTTCTTCTTTGCCTTGGTGACATGCAAATCTCTCCTCTCAAATTAGTCCTTGGTGAGTTCTCCAAGTGATTTAAATCTCTCACTTGAAATTCAGAAGTTGGCCCAGGCCACAAGTGAGGCTGTGTCTTCCCTCCAGATTGAGGTAGGTTCTGTAGCTCAAATGACTTTGCAAGATCACATGGTTTTAGATATTCTTACTGTAACTCAGGGAAAGACTTCTGCTGTGATTAATCAATCTTGTTCTTACATTAACCAGTCAGGAGAAATTATGACAAACCTACTTAAGATTCATTTGAGTTATATCAGAAACACAACTACCTGCCCCAGGTGACTCCTGGTGGACTCCGTCCTCTTGGTTTATTTGGCTGCAGGGAAATAGCCTGTTAGTCAACCTGGGTAAATGGGGTCTTATTAGCTTCTGTCTTATTATTCTCTTCAGACTTTTTTTTGTTGCTGTATTAAAACCTGCTCTAAACTTGCACCATAAAACCTTATATTAGTGCCTACCACTGATAAAGACCATGTTAAAAAAATTTTTTTATAGAACTATCTTCTCTGAGGCCCCAGCACACAAAGCCAGTGACGAGGCCCTAGCTCCCAGAACAAGAAGCTTGCATCAGTGCCCTCTGCTCCCCCGCAGGAGAGCTCAATTTTTTTAAAAGTCAGGAAATAAGCAAACACCATGAACAAAAAGAAGTGTACCATAGATTCTTATTATGGGGACAGTGAAAATCAAGGCAGAAATTCTGAAGAGGACAACATTGTTAACAAACCCACATCCAAAAACTCAAAAGGGAATATGAACTGGTCTGAAGCCCAAAAAGCCTTCTTGGAAGAACTCAAGGGATTTTAAAAGTCAATTGAGAGAGGAAGAAGAAAAATTGGGAAAAGAAATAAGAGGTATGCAAGAGAGAGTCAATAGCTTGGAAAAGGAAGGACAAAAAATTAACTGTAGAAAACAAGTCCTGAAAAAATACAATTGGCCAAATGGAAAAAAAGTACACTGAAGAAATCAAGTCCCTAAAAAATACAGTTGGTTAACTGGGAAAAAAGTACACTGAAGAAAACAACTCATTAAAGAGTAATATTGGCCAAATAGAAAAGGAGGCACAAAAACTCACTGAACAGAACTCCTCAAAAAGTAATATGGGCCAAATGGAAAAGGAGGTACAAAATCTAATAGAAGAAAACAATTTGTTAAAAATTAGAACTGGGCAAATATAAGCTAATGACTCTATGAGAGAATGAGAATCAGTCAAAGAGAAACAAAAGAATGAAAAAATAGATGAAAACATAAAATACCTCATTGGTAAAACAACTGACCTGGAAAATGGATCCAGGAGAGACAATTTAAAAATTATTGGTCTACCTGAAAAATCACAATGAAAAAAAGAGCCTGGACAGCATCTTTCAGGAAATCATCAAGGAAAACTGCCCTGAAGTCCTAGAACCAAAGGGTAAAATAGCCATAGAAAGAATCCATTCATCACCTCCTGAAAGAGATCCCAAATTGAAAACACCAAGGAATATAATAGCCAAATTCCAAAATTACCAGGTCAAAGAGGAAATACTGCAAACAGCCAGAAAGAAACACTTTAAATATCATGGAACCACAGTCAGGATTACACAGGACCTTGCAGCTTCTACATTAAAAGACCATAGGGCATGGAACATGATATTCCATAAGGCAAAGAAGGTTGTATTACAACCAAAGATCAACTACCCAGCAAAAATGAGCATGATCTTTCAGGGGAGGAGATGGATATTCAATGAAATAGGGGACTTCCAAACCTTCCTGATCTTCAGGAAAATTTGATCTTCAAATACAAGACTCAACAGAGACATAAAAAGGTAAACAGGACAGAAAAAAACAATATGTTATTAATAAGGGCAAACTGTTTACATCCCTACAAGGGAAGATGACACTTGTAACTTTTGAGAACTGTGGGTGGGTATAAGTTGACTTTGATGTAATGATAAACAAAATCTAATTAAGTGGGTTAAATGGATCTAAGTAAGTAGATTAATTGGATCTAATTAAGGGATTACACTGGAAGAAAAGGAAAAGAGGAGGTAGACAGGTAAATTATGGGAAAAGGCACAAAAACTTATTATGGTAGAGGGAAAGAAGGGAAGGAGATGAGCATTGTTGAACCTTACTCTCATCAGATTTGGCTCAAGGAGGGGATAACATAATCAGTTAGGTATAGAAATCTAACTTGCCCTACAGGTAGTAGGAGGGAAAAGGGGAAAGAAAAGGGAAGGGAGATAGAAGGGAGGGAAGAAGTAGTAAGGGTGAAGGGGAAGAAAAGGGAGGGGGCTAATAGGGGAAGAAGGAAGGGGTGACTGAGGGAGGGGGGCTTGAGGGAGGCAGTGGTCAAAAGCAAAACACTAGTGAGGAGGGAAAGGGAGAAAGGAGAAAGAAAAGCATAAACAGGAGGGAAATAGGATGGAGAGAAAGACACAGACAGTAATCATAACTGTGAATGTGAATGGGATGAACTCTTCCATAAAATGGAAGCGTATAGCAGAATGGATTAAAAACCATAATCCTACAATATGTTGTTTACAGGAAACACATTTGAAACAGAGTGACACACACAGGGTAAAGGTAAAAGGCTAGATTAGAATATGTTATGCTTCAGCTGAAGTAAAAAAGTAGGGGTAGCAATCCTGATCTCAGACAAAGCAAAGGCAAAAGTAGATCTTATCAAAAGAGATAAGGAAGGAAACTACATCCTGCTAAAAGGCACCATAGACAATGAAGTAATATCATTACTGAACATATTTGCACTAAGTGGCATAGCATCCAGATTCTTAGAGGAGAAGTTCAGGGAGTTACAGAAAGAAATAGACAGCAAAACTATACTAGTGGGGGACCTCAACCTCTCCCTCTCTGAACTAGATAAATCTAACCACAAAATAAACAAGAAAGAAGTTAAGGAGGTGAATAGAATATTAGAAAAGTTAAGATACAGTAGACTTCTGGAGAAAATTGAATGGGAGTAGAAAGGACTATACCTTTTTCTCAGCGGTACATGGCACATACACAAAAATCGACCATGTACTAGGGCATAAAAACCTCATAATCCAGTGCAGAAAGGCAGAAATATTAAATGCATCCTTTTCAGATCATGATACAACAAAAATTATATGTAATAAAGGGCCATGGAAAGATAATCCAAAAATTAATTGGAAACTAAATAATCCAATCCTAAAGAATGAATGGGTCAAACAACAAATCATAGAAACAACCAATAACTTCATTCAAGAGAATGACAATAGTGAGACAACATAGGAAAACTTATGGGATGCAGCAAAAGCAGTTCTTAGGGGAAGTTTTATATCTCTAAATGTTTACATGAATAAAATAGAGAAAGAGGAGATTAATGGAATTGGGCATTCAACTAAAAAAACTAGAAAAAGAACAAATTAAAAACCCTCAATTGAATACCAAATTAGAAATACTGAAAACTAAAGGAGAGATTAATAAAATTGAAATTAAGAAAACTCTTGAACTAATAAATAAAACTAAGAGTTGGTTTTATGAAAAAAAAACAACAAAATAGATAAACCTTTGGTTAATTTAATTAAAAAAAAAAAGAAAGAAAACCAAATTACCAATCTCAAAAATGAAAAGAGTGAATCCACCACCAATGAAGAGGAAATTAAAAAAAATAATTAGGAACTATTTTGCCCAACTGTATGCCAATAAATTTGACAATCTTAGTGAAATGGATGAATATTTACAGAAATATAAATTGCCTAGATTAACAGAAGAGGAAGTAAGATACTTAAATAACCTCATTTCAGAAAAAGTTATTGAACAAGCCATTGATGAACTCCCTAGGAAAAAAATCTCCAGGGCCAGATGGATTTACAAATGAATTCTATCAAACATTTAAAGAACAATTAATTCTAATACTATATAGACTACTTGGGAAAATAGGTGAAGGAGTCTTACCAAATTCTTTTTATGATACAAATATGGTCCTGATACCTAAACCAGGAAGAGTCAAAACACAGAAAGAAAGTTATAGACCAATTTCCCTAATGAATATAGATGCAAAATTTTTAAATAGAGTATTAGCAAATAGATTACAGCAACTTATCATAAAAATAATACACTATGACCAGGTAGGATTTATACCAGGAATGCAAGGCTGGTTCAATATTAGGAAAACTATCAGCATAATTGATCATATCAATAACAAAATTAATAGAAACCACATGATCATCTCAATAGATGAAGAAAAAGCTTTTGACAAAATATAACACCCATTCCTATTAAAAACACTAAAAAGGAAAGCAATAAATAGAGTCTTCCTTAAAATGATAAGTAGCATCTACCTAAAAAACCTTCAGCAAACGTCATATGTGATGGGGATAAGCTAGAAGCATTTCCAATAAGATCGGGAGAATGTCCATTATCAGCACTCTTGTTCTATATGGTACTGGAATCGTTAGCTTTAGCAATAAGAGAAGACAAACAAATTGAAGGTATTAGAACAGGCAAAGAAGAAACAAAGTTATCACTCTTTGTAGATAATGTGATGATATACTTAGAGAATCCTAGAGAATCAAGTAAAAAACTACTTGAAATAATAAACAACTTCAGCAAAGTTGCAGGCTATAAAATAAACCCTCATAAATCATCGGCATTTCTACATATTACCAACAAACCCAACAGCAAGAGGTAGAAAGAGAAATCCCATTTAAAGTTACTGTAGACATTATACAATATTTAGGAGTCTACCTACTAAAACAAACCCAGGAACTATATGAACACAATTACAAAACATTTTTCACACAAATAAAGTCAGGTCTAAATAATTGGAAAAACATCAGTTGCTCACAGGTAGGCCGAGCTAATATAATAAAAATGACAACTCTACCTAAGCTAATTTACTTATTCAGTGCCATACCAATCAAACTGCAAAAAATTATTTTATAGAGCTAGAAAAAATAATAAGAAGATTCATTTGGAACAACAAAAGGTCCAAAATATCAAGGGAACTATTGAAAAGAAATGCAGGGGAAGGTGGCCTAGCCATTCCAGATCTTAAATTGTATTATAAAGCAGCAATCATCAAAACTACTTGGTACTGGCTAAGAAATAAGAGTGGTGGATCAGTGGAATAGGTTAGGTATGCAAGACATAGTAGTCTATGACTATAATAATCTACTATTTGATAAACCCAAAGACCCCAGCTTCTGGGATAAGAACTCACTATTTGACAAAAATTGCTGGGAAAACTGGAAAAGAGTATGGCAGCAACTAGGCATTGACCAAAATCTCACACCATATACCAAAATAAAGTCAAAATGGGTACATGATTTAGATATAAAGGCTGATATTATAAGCAAACTGGGAGAGCATGGAATAGTTTACCTGTCAGATCTATGGAGAACAGAAGAATTCATGACCAAACAGGAGATAGAGAACATTACAAAAAGCAAAATAGATAATTTTGATTACATTAAATTGAAAAGTTTTTGCACAAACAAAGCCAATATAATCAACATTAGGAGGGAAGCAGAAAAGGGGGAAGAATTTTTACAATCAGTGTCTCTGATAAGGGCTTCATTTCTAAAATATATAGAGATTTAAGTCAAATTTATAAGAATACAAGTCATTCCCCAATTGAGAAATGGTCAAAGGATATGAATAGCCAGTTTTCAGATGAAAAAACTAAAGCCATCTATAGTCATATGAGAAAATGCTCTAAATCACTATTGATTAGAGAAATGTAAATCAAAACAACTCTGAGGTACCACATCACACCTATCAGAGTGGCCAACATGACGAAACAGGAAAATGATAAATGTTGGAGAAGATGTGGGAAAATTGAACACTAAAGCATTGTTGGTGGAGTTGTGAAATGACCCAACCATTTTGGAGAGCAATTTGGAACTATACCCAAAGGGCTATAAAAATGTGCATATCCTTTGACCCAGCAATGGCACTTCTAGGGATGTATCTCAAAGAGACCATAAAAATGGGAAAAGGACCCACATGTACAAAAATAGTTATAGCAGCTCTTGCTGTGGTGGCAAAGAGTTGGAAAGTGATGGACATTCCATCAATTGGGGAATGACTAAACAAGTTGTGGTATATGAATGTGATGGAATACTATTGTGCTATAAGAAATGATAAGCAAGTGGACTTCAGAAAAACCTGGAAAGACTTGTATGCACTGATGCTGAGTGAAATGAGCAGAACCAGGAGAATGTAGCACACAGTAACGGCCACACTGTATGATGACTAACTTTGATAGACTTAGTCCTTCTCAGCAATGCAAGCATCTAAGACATCTCCAAAAGTCTCATGATGAAAAATGCTATCCACATCCAAAGAAAGACCTATGGAGTTTGAATGCAGATTGAAGCATACTATTTGCTCTTTTTTTTTTTCCTTCTGTTGTGTTTTGTTTCCTCTTTCTGGTGGTTCCTCCTATTGGTTCTAATTCTTCCTTACAACATGACTAATGTGAAAATATGTTTAATAGGACTGTATATATATAGCCTATATCAGATTGCACACCATCTTGGGGAAGAAGGTGGGGAGGGAGGGGGAGACAAATTTAAAACTCAAAAGTTTATGGAAGTCATTGTTGATAGCTCAAAATAAATTTATAAAATAAATAATTTTTTTAAAAAAGAAGAGAAAAAAAAGAACTAGCTTATCTCCCATTGATCAAAGGGGGAAATTGAAAATTTAGAAAATCAAATTGATTCCATTCTGTAATTGATTTCATTTTGTATCACTACCGACATTTTGTGTAACTACTTAAGTCATATTTCACTTGTCTCTGAGTAAAGTCTAGAAATTCAGCTTTCCTGTAAATCACTCATTATCTCTGAGTTAAGCTTAGAAGTTCAGTTTTTCTGCTAATCACTGTTCTATTCTTCTGTCAAGGAAATCTGTTATCCTTGAAGGATGCAGGTGGATGCCAGGAAGTTTGGTCTGCTATCTCTGCTACACTGACTGGCCTTCAAAAAAGTCTGATCTGTTATCACTGTAACACTAACTAGCCATGTAGGTGGACACCACCAATGAGCTTTCCATAGAGACAAGATAGAAAGAGGGCTGCTGCTAGCCCTGCATTCCAAATTTCTATTCCATCATATTGTCCCCCCACATTTATGATGCATCTGTCTTTGTAACCAATTGTATCATTTTCCCTATCTATGATGCTGCCTTCTAGTTTTTGGATGCTCCTGCTTTTGTCCATAAAGATAATCTGTCAGCTCTCATTCATGGTCTTTTGGTTTGCTGGGGAGCAGTTGTTAATAATTCAGTGTCAACATGGCAGGAGGCTGCAAGTGGAGTACCCTAGGGATCTGTCCTTGACCCTGTGCTGCTTAATATTTTTATCAGTGACTTGGATAAGGTTATCAATGTTATGCTCATCATATTTGTAGATGACATAAATCTGGAAGTGATGACTAATTCAGTAGATTAAATGATAGAGTTAGGATCCAAAAGGATCTTTCCAGGCTACAGCATTGGGCTAAATCTAATAAGATGAAATGCGATTGGGAGAGATGTAAAGTCTTGCACTTGGGTATAAAAACTCAGCTCCACAAATATAAGAGAGGAAGCCTAGATAGTTGTCTTCCCTTCTAATTTTAGTATCTTTGCTTGCTGATTTAACTGCTTGTGTTCTAGTTTTCTTTTTAAATGAATTTTCTTCTTCCTGAGATCATTAGTGATTTTAGTCTTTTTTTCCCTTACATTCCCCTGTTACTCATTTTCTGACTCCTTCTCCTTTAATATAGATTTACCCTTGGGGTTGGATTTCAAAACTGTTTCAGCCTCTTCCCACATTGGGGCATTCACTTTTCATTGGCCTAAGTCCCTCCCCACAATAACTTCTGGGGAGACCTGATTAGCCCTACCTGGATTCCAGTCCCCTTTCCTTCCAGCCTACAGCACTCCTGCCCCTATCCTAGTTGAGTCATCATCTGCTACTTTTGGCATGCTTGGGGGAGGGTAGACCATGGGTGTTCCAGGCATAATTTCTGACCTTCTAAGGTCTCTGAATTTAGGGCCTGCTCCAGGCAGAGCATGGTCCTCGTGGCTGGGCAGAGTTGGTCTACTGCTTGTTGCAACAGGATGCTGGGGGTAAGGAGAGGGAAAACATGTGTCAATAGAGATTGCATTAAGAGGGAAATGCCTGAGTAGGTCCCAGAATACAAGCCAGTGGGTCAGTCTGCATACCCTGCTGGGCATGGAGACTGGTGGGAAAGAGGGAATGCTGAGAGAGCACTAGGGATTAGTGTCTGCCCATGTTAATTCACAAGGCTCTTGCCTTGGTGGGCTTCTTAATGTCGCATCCTATAAAAACAGCTGTAATGGCTCTTCTACCTCTGTTGCATAACTTCTCTCTTGGGGGTTTTGTGAGAGAGACAAGAGAAAATGTCTAGTAACCCAGCTTGTTTGAAATCTGCTGTTCTGAAAACCATCTGGGAGTTTTAGGGGGCTACGAGTTCACTGAGTCGGCAGTTATGTTGTGGCAGCTGAAGAAGCTAATGCCAGCTTCCAGGAACAGAACAGGGATAGTCCCAAGGTAATTTGCCCTTGTCAGTCTTCATCTGGAGCACTGTGTTCAGCTCTGGGCACCACAATATAAGGGCACTGATCATCTGGACAATATCCGGAAAAGCACAACCAGGATGATGAAGGGACTAGATGATAATAATAATAAAAATATAATAAAAATAACTAGTTACAATTAAGTGGTATAGTGAATAGACTGCTGAGTCTAGAGTCAGAAAGACTTATTTTCCTGAGTTCAAATCTGGCCTCCTCCACTTACTAGTTGTGTTACCCTGGGCAAATCACTTAACCCTGTTTGCCTCAGTTTCCTCATCCATCAAAGGAGCTGAAGAAGGAAACGCAAACCCTCCAGTATCTTTGCCAAGAAAATCCCAAATAAGGTCGTGAAAACAGACATGACTGAAATGACTGAACAACAAAAATAATAAATAGCATTTATATAGGTCTTACTATGTGCTAGGCACTGTGACAAGTGCTTTACAAATACTATCACATTTTGATCCTCATAACAACCGTGGGAGGTATGATCCTGTTTTATAGTTGAGGAAACTGAGGCAGACAGAGGTGAAGTGACTTGCCCAGGGCCACATAGCTAGTAACTGTTTGAGGCTGGACTTGAACTCAGGTCTTCCTGACTCCAAGCCCACCACTATGCCATCTTTGCCTCAACTTTGAGTTTATGTATGACATGAGGATCAGTTAAAGGAACTGGGCCTGTTTAGCCTGGAGAAAAGAAGACTAAGGTGGGATCAGGATGGACATGAGAGCTGTGTTCAAGTGTTTGAAAGCCTGTCCTAGGGGGCAGGGATTAGACTTGTTCTGTTTACAACAAGGAAAGAACCAGGAGCAGAGGGCAGAAGTCACAGAGCCAATTCAGGCTCAGTCAGAGAAACTTCCTAATGACTAGGACTGCAGGGAGAGGGGGTGGATTCTCTGCACCCATGAAGGTCTTCAGGCAGACAAGAGACTTCCCCTTGTTGAGGCAGGTAGCCTTTCAGCATCTTACACTTAACATTGGTTTGTTGAATTCAGCAAAAAGAAATGGAATGGTAAGAGGACAAAAGAAAAAGTGATTTGTGGCCAAGCAATGGACACAGCTCGGTGGCAAGGCGAAGAAAGATTAACAGGAGAGTGGCAAAATGGAAAGAACTCTGGATTTGGAGTCAGAGGAGCTGGGTTCAGATCCTAACTCTGACACTTAACTATCCACATAGCTGGACCCATTACTTAATGTATCTGGGAATCAATTTTCTTATTTGTAAAATGAAGGAGTAAGAGTGGAAAGATGGATTCTAAGATCCTTTCCAGATTTAAATCTCTGATTTGTAATGCATTTGGGAGGATGTGAAACCTACAGTTGCTTTTGTTTAGTTGTTTTCAGTTGTGTCTGATTCTTCATGACCCCGTTTGGGGTCTTCTTGGCAAAGATACTGGAGTGGCTTGCCATTTCCTCCTTCAGCTCATTTGATAGATGAGGAAACTGAGGCAAAAGGAGTTAACTGACTTGCCCAGGGCCACACAGCTAGTAAGTGTCTCAGGTTGGATTCGAACTCAGGAAAATGAGTCTTTCTGACTCCAATTCCTTGCTCTAACCATCGTGTCTCCTAGTGTCTCCGCAGATTGAAAAGTTAATTGTCTATAATCAGGGTTCAATCAATGGTCTCGGACTGTAAGAGCCCATAGTGGACTAGATTAATCAGAAAAGGTCTTTTAGGAGACCTTGAGCTAGGCTTCAAAGTAAGGGTAGATAAGTGCATTGTAAGTGAGAGGGAACAGAGGTTCAAGTGATAATGAATCCATCAGCCTGGCTTGGGAAGACATGGTGGAACAATGGAGGTTAGACATTGAGGAAGATAGACAGGATCGAATAGCTGGAAAACTCCTGTTAGCAGCTCTGGTCAAGGATTTAGTGCAGCAAAATGACCCCTAAGATGAGAGTCAGGGAGTTCCAGTACTGACTCTGCCACTAACTTGCTGTAACCTTGGGGAAATCTCTTTTAACTCTCTGGGCTTCAGGTTCTCCATCTACAAAATGAGATCAGAAGTATGTAGGTCAGCTCCCCAGTGTGGCCTAAACCAGACTAAAATGTCATGGGAAATGCGTAACCAAATAAACAAAATACAATAAAACACAGATAATGTTAATTTGTGGTTTTCCAAGTCAATATACAGCAGGCAGGAATCTATTTCTATTTGACAGCACTGGACTAGTGCTGACTTCTCATAATTCTTCTAGCTCCAGGATTTTATGGCTTAAATTTATAGAAGTTCAGAGAAAGGAGGCTAGGGATAGTTAGGAAAGGCTTCACAAACCAGGCAGGAGAATACAAGACATGTTTCAAGTTCGGGGACTAGACCAGGGTACTTAGGAGAAGGTGGGGCATACACTAGATGCCCAATGAATGTGCTGATGGTGTTGTTGTTATTGTTGTTTTCATTTTTAATCCTAACTTTTCATTTTCTCTTAGGTAGTGGTAGCTGGAGACCAAATCTCAAAAGAACAAGCCTCAAGATCTCTCTATGGGTGGGAATGGAAGTGGGGGGGGGGCACCTGACAGAGCACGGAGTTGCTCAAAGTTGGAAGGAACCTTTAAACCTCACCTGGTACTTCCTCATGTAAAACTATATACTTCCATTATCTCTAGGTATGTCTTAACTCCATAAGAGACCATGAGCTCAGTGATGGCAGAGACTGGGTCTTACATACATTTTGTATCTTCCCAGAATCTACCACAAAGCATTACACAAAGAGGTGTTTAACAAATGATTATTGAATGAATAACAGCCATGGTTATGTGGAAAAGATAACAGAAGACTTTATTTTGATTCCTGGCTCTGCTTTGTCCTGTGTGGCCTTGGGCAAGTGGATTAGCCTTTCTGGATCTGCTTCCTCTGCAAAATGGGGCAGTTGGGTTAAATAATCTCTAAGGTCCCTTCCAGATCTAAATCCTATGAATGAATGAACAGAGAAAATTGCAAGGGACTTCAGCGATTGTCTAATCCAGCTCATTCTACTAATTTTGTATAGTGTAAGAAACTGAAGCTCTATTAAGGGGAAGCAACATCCAAAGTCACATGGAAAGTGACAGATTAGTTTTCACAGCAAGTTTCTCTGACAAAGGCCTCATCTCTCAAATATATAGATAATAGAGTCAAATTTATAAGAATATGAGTCATTCCCCAATTGATAAATGGTCAAAGGATATGACCAAGTAGTTTTCAGAAGAAATCAAAGCATTCTATAGTCATATGAAAAAATGCTCTAAATCACTATTGATTAGAGAAATGCAAATTAAAACAACTATGAAGTACCATCTCACAACCATCAGATTGGCTAATATGACAGAAAGGGAAAATGACAAATGTTGGAAGGGATGTGGAAAAATAGAGACACTGATGCATTATTGGTGGAGTTGTAAACTAGTCCAACTATTCTGGAGAGCAACTTGGAACTATGCCCAAAAGGCTATAAAACTATGCATACATACCCTTTGACCCAGCAATACCACTACTAGGTCTGTATCTCAAAGAGATCAAAGAAAATGGAAAAGGACCTATATGTACAAAAATATTTATAGCAACTCTTTTTGTGGTAGCAAAGAATTGGAAATTGAGGGGATGCTTATCAATTAGGGAATGGCTGAACAAGTTGTGGTATATGACTGTGATAGAATACTATTATGCTATAAGAAATGACAAGCAGGGTAGTTTCATAAAAAACCTGAGAAGATGAACTGATATAAAGTAAAGTGAGCAGAACCAGAAAAACATTATATACTGTAACAGCAATATTCTAGGATGATCAACTGTGAATGACTTAGTTGTTCTGATCAATATAATGATCCAAGACAATTCTGAAGGACTTACGAGGAAAAATGTTATCCACCTCTAGACAAAGAACTAATGGAGCGTGAATGCAGGTGGAAGCACACTTTTAAAATTTTCTTTATTTTTCTTGTTGCTGTTTTTTTGTCACATTATTTTTGTTGTTGTTTGGTCTGTATTTTCTTTTGCATCATGGCTAATATGGAAATATGTTTTGCATCACTTCACATATATACTCCACATCAGATCTCTTGCCTTCTTAAAGAGAGGTGAGGGGAGACAGAGAGAGAGAATTTGGAACTCAAAATTTTAACAAAATGAATGTTAAAACATTTTTTCACGTAATTGGGAAAATAAGATAAGTTAGAGGGAGAGAAAAAAAAAAAGAAATTGGCAGACTAACCAGCTGGATTGAGCCCCAGGTCAGAGGGGTGGGGGCCAGGGAGATAGAAACCCTGGATGGGTTTTGCCCACATCATGTTACCAAAGCTGACACACACAAGCAAACAAATTGCAGAAGAGTCTGGAGAGCAATAGTAATAGGCATTTGTTCCCAGATTAGTGTGCAGTAGATGACCGGTGAGAAAAGTGAGGTACTTTTCTGGATTGAAATTTTTTGGCTTCTCTCCCTCCTCCTCTATTTCGGAAGATAGAGTAGCTGCTTATTTCTGGGCAGTATGGAATCATATGGGGGAGGGAGGTGGGACAAGCAGCTGACCTAAACAACAGGCTGGATTATTTGGAGATTTGGGCTAAAACGGGGAAAGCTTTTTTTTTTTTTTGAGTTATTTTTATCATAATTTCAACAATAAGAACTGAATTGAGACTGAGAGTCAATTTCTTTGGCATTCAAGGCTCTTCACAATCAGGGCACAACCCGTATTTTTCCTCATCAGATTTACACTGTCTCCGTCTGGGCCCTGCAGTGCTGTGGCAGGAGATCTAGGCAGCTGTTATTAAATTCTTTTCATTCCATCTTCATGAAACAGGTGGAGAAAGAGATAAAGGCCTGAGGCCGTTTCAAGAGTGGAGCATGTGTGCCACAGCCTGAACTGGAAGGAGGAACGGGGTAATCTGAGGCCCCTGAAAAGGCAGCACCGCATCTTAGAATTGGAAGAGAGAGAGCTCAGAGCTCACTGAGTCCATTTTACAGATTAGGAAACTGAAGCCCAGAGAGATTTTGTAACAGGACTGTGGCCAAGCTGGGACTGGGAGACACTTGTCTCCTGACTTCTAGACTAGGGCTCATTACACTTTGCTACAGTCTCTCAAACACAAAGTCCTGTTATTGTTAAGAGTATGTTCAGAGCCATAGGATATCAGAGCTGGAAAGAAACTTAGAACATAGAATGTTAGAGCAGGAGAGATCTTAGAACAAAAAGGACCAGAGCCATATAGGACTTTAGGACTATATAACAGGACTAAAGTGTCAAGGCTGGATGGGACCTTAAGAATAGTGAATCAATCAACAAACATTTATTAAGCACTTAGGCACCAGACACAGAATACGGAATGTTCTGAAGAGAGCTCAGGGCATACAATATCTGCTGGCTCTCTTAAGGGATTCTTCAGACCAACCACTCTCTTCCGTGCTCTGGGTTGCTTTTTTTGTCACGCTCCTAGGGACTGTGGGTCAGGAGAGGTGGGCTTGGCCGTCTCTCCACAGCTACCAGAGGACCCAGAATAAGCTACCATCACAGTCCAGCTGCTTCCTGGAGGTTCACTCTGTCCAGATCTCGTTTGACATATGATGGCTTCCAGGCTGCTCTTTCTATTTACTTGAGGAATTCATTACCTGATTCATGGTCTCACACCTGGTGAATTCAATGTATGTTTTGCTATCCCCTTGAACACTCTAGCCTTCTACTTCATTCACCTCCGATTCGTCAATTCCCGTGACCTACATCATTCCCTTAGATCTCCCACAACTGCGCCACCTCCTTCAGAGGTGAAACTCTGAAATTCCTCTTTCTGATTAAGAGCTCCTCTCCTTTCTTCTCTTCTCCTGACTCACTTCCACTAAATCAATCTTCATTCTCACTGTGACCTTCGGTACTTCCGTCCCTAGGCAGGCAGGTGGTACAGTGGTGGTATAGGCGCTGAGCCTGCAGTCAGCAAGACCTGAGTTCAAATCTGATCTCAGACAGTTACTAGCTGTGTGACCCTGGGCAAGTCCCTTAATCTGTCTTGCTCAGTTCCCTCAACTGTAAAATGTGGATTCTAATAATACTTACCTCTCAGGATTGTTGTGAGGATCAAATGAGATGATATTTGTAAGGCTCCTGGCACACAGAAGGCACTTAATCAATGCTTACCCCCTTCCCCTCCTCTCATCTTTAATCTTTCAGTTTCTGTTGGCTCTTCCCCTGAAGTCTACAAACATCCCCAGTTCTCTTCATCCTTGAAGAGCCTCCGCGTGGCCCTTCAATCTCCTCAAGATACTTCCTTATTTCCCAACCTTTTAAAAAAGATGGCTACTTTGGGTGCCTCCACTTTCTCAGCACCCACTCACTTAACCCCACCACTGTAATACCAGACAAGTGATCTCTTAATTGCTATATCCAATAAGCTTTTCTCCAGCATCATTGTCCTTGACCAATCTGCAGCTTTTAACACTGTTGACCACTCCCTCTTTCAGCATGTTTCTTTGGTTTCCATGACATTGCTTCAACTTGGTTCTGCTCCCACCTCTCTGAACATTCCTTTTTCAGTGTTCTTGTTAGAGTGTATCTTTTGCCCCATAGGCTTGGGTGTTTCCTAGGGCTATGAATGGAACTGAACTCTTCCTCTCTGTCTTTATCTTTTTCTACACATACACACATACCCCACATGATTCCTGAATCTATATACTCAGCCCCAATCCTCTTTTCATCCCATATAGGGAAAAAATGCTTTCGGGATGTCCCATTGGCATCTTAAATTCCACATATCCCTCCCCACCCTGCCTCCCCAAAAAAGAGAAACTTTTGATTTTTCCCCTTAAATCTGCCTCTTGTCCAAACGTCCCTACTTCTGCAAAGGTACTATAATCCTCTTGTCTCTTGTCCCTGTGAATTTGCACAAAATGTCTGCCACCTTTGGAAGACACTCAATGATTATTTCTGCCCCTCTGCTCAGATGCCACCTGCTCTATGACACTACCCTGATCCCCGTCCACTCCCACTCAACATTCTTCTGAATGGGTTTTTCCTCTTCAATTTTTATTGTACCGTACTTCTCTGTGTGTATCACCCCAGTAGAATGTTTCTTGAGGAATAGGGACTAATGTTGTCCTTCTACATTCCCTAGCTTCTGATGCAGTGCTCTGAACATACTTAAGAATTTAATTAAATGTCTGTTGAATGGTTGAATGTTTGACCAGGAAGGCAATTTAGACAAAGAATATGGAATGACAGCCTGGAAGGAACCTTACTTAGAGCATAAAACAGAATATCAGAAACCCTTAGAGTTCTCATATTAATGTGCCTCTTCCATGCATTTATTTTCTAGTTTGCATTATTTGTGAATATGTCTTACCTTTCCAACTAGATGAGGCAGGTGGTGGCACAGTAGATAGAGTGCCAGGCCTGGAATCAGGAAAACCTGTGTTCAAATTCAGCTTCACACGCTTATGAGCTATGTTACCTTGGGCAAGTCCCTTAACCTTTGTTTGCCTCAATTTCCTCATCTGTAAAAATGTGGTAGTTTGATTGGTATGGCACTGAATAAGTAAATTAGCTTAGGTAGAATTGTCATTTTTATTATATTAGCTCAGCCTACCCATGAGCAACTGATGTTTTTCCAATTATTTAGATCTGATTTTATTTGCGTGAAAAGTGTTTTGTAATTGTGTTCATAGAGTTCCTGGGTTTGTTTCGGGAGGTAGACTCCTAAATATTTTATAATGTCTACAGTAAGTTTAAATGGAATTTCTCTATCTGTCTCCTGCTGTTGGGCTTTGTTGGTAATATATAGAAATGCCGATGATTTATGTGGGTTTATTTTATAGCCTGCAACTTAGCTAAAGTTGTTTATTATTTCAAGTAGTTTTTTACTTAATTCTCTGGGATTCTCTAAGTATAACATCATGTCATCTGTAAAGAGTGATAGCTTTGTTTCTTCTTTGCCTATTCTAATGCCTTCAACGTCTTTTTCTTCTCTTATTGCTAAAGCTAACGTTTCCAGTATGATGTTGAATAACAGTGGTGATAATGGACATCCTTGTTTCACCCCCGATCTTATTGGAAATGCTTCTAGCTTGTCCCCATTATATATTATGCTTGCTGAAGGTTTTAGATAGATGCTATTTATTATTTTAAGGAAGACTCCATTTATACCTATACTCTCTAGTGTTTTTAATAGGAATGGGTGTTGTATTTTGTCAAAAGCTTTTTCTGCATCTATTGAGATGATCATGTGGTTTCTGTTAGTTTTGGTGTTGATATGATGGATTATGCTGATAGTTTTCCTTATATTGAACCAGCCCAGCATTCCTGGAATAAATCCTACCTGGTCATAGTGTATTATTCGTGTGATAAGTTGCTGTAATCTATTTGCTAATATTTTGTTTAAAATTTTTGCATCTATATTCATTAGAGAAATTGGTCTATAATTTTCTTTCTCTGTTTTGACTCTTCCTGGTTTAGGTGTCAGCACCATATTTGTATCATAAAAAGAATTTGTTAAGATTCCTTCTTTACCTATTTTACCAAATAGTTTATATAGTATTGGAATTAATTGTTCTTTAAATGTTTGATAGAATTCATTTGTAAATCCATCTGACCCTGGAGATTGTTTCCTAGGGAGTTCATCAATGACTTGTTCAACTTCTTTTTCTGAGATGGGGTTATTTAAATATTTTACTTCCTCTTCTGTTAATCTGGGCAATTTATATTTTTGTAAATATATATCCATTTCACTAAGATTGTCAAATTTGTTGGCATATAGTTGGGCAAAATAATTCCTAATTGTTGTTTTAATTTCTTCTTCCTTGGTGGTAGTTTCACCCTTTTCATTCTTGATACCAGTAATTTGGTTTTCTTCTTTTAGATTAACCAAAGGTTTGTCTATTTTATTGTTTTTTTTTATAAAACCAGCTCTTAGTTTTATTTATTAGTTCAATAGTTTTCTTAATTTCAATTTTATTAATTTTTCCTTTGGTTGTCAATATTTCTAATTTGGTGTTTAATTAAGGAGTTTTAATTTGTTCTTTTTCTAGTTTTTTTTAGTTGTATGCCCAATTCATTGATCTCCTCTTTTTCTATATTATTTATGTAAGCATTTAGAGATATAAAACTTCCCCTAAGAACTGCTTTTGCTGCATCCCATAAGTTTTGCTATGTTGTCTCATTATTGTCATTCTCTTGAATGAAATTGATTGTTTCTATGATTTGTTCTTTGACCCAATCATTTTTTAGGATTAGATTATTTAGTTTCCAATTATTTTTTAGTCTATCTTTCCATGGCCCTTTATTACATATAATTTTTATTGCATCATGATCTGAAAAGGACGCATTTAATATTTCTGCCTTTCTGCATTGGATTGTGAGGTTTTTATGCCCTAGTACATGGTCAATTTTTGTGTATGTGCCATGTACCACTGAGAAGAAAGTATATTCCTTTCTATCCCCATTCAGTTTTTTCCACAGGTCTATCATACCTAACTTTTCTAATGTTCTATTCACCTCTCTAACTCCTTTCTTGTTTATTTTGTGGTTAGATTTATCTAGTTCAGAGAGGGGGAGGTTGAGGTCCCCCACTAGTATAGTTTTGCTGTCTATTTCTTCCTGTAACTCCCTGAACTTCTCCTCTAAGAATCTGGATGCTATACCATTTGGTGCATATATGTTTAGTAATGATATTACTTCATTGTCTATAGAGTTAGCAAAAATAATAACAAGATTCATTTGGAAGAACAAAAGGTCCAGAATATCAAGAGAACTAATGAAAAGAAATGCAGGGCAAGGTGGCCTAGCCATTCCAGATCTTAAATTGTATTATAAAGCAGTAATCATCAAAACTACTTGGTACTGGCTAAGAAATAGAGTGGTGGATCAGTGGAATAGGTTAAGTATGCAAGACACAGTAGTCAATAACTATAGTAATATATTATTTGATAAACCCAAAGACCCCAGCTTCCGGGATAAGAACCCACTCTTTGAAAAAAACTGCTGGGAAAACTGGAAAAGAGTATAGCAGAAACTAGGCATAGACCAAAATCTCACACCATATACCAAAAAAAGTCAAAATGGGTACATGATTTAGATATAAAGGCTGATACTACAAGCAAACTGGGAGAGCAAGGAATAGTTTACCTGTCAGATCTATGGAGAACAGAAGAATTCATGACCAAACAGGAGATAGAGAACATTACAAAAAGCAAAATAGATAATTTTGATTACATTAAATTGAAAAGTTTTTGCACAAACAAAGCCAATGCAACTAAGATTAGAAGGAAGGTAGAAAATTGGGAAAGAATTTTTACAACCAGTTTCTCTGATAAGGGCCTCATTTCTAAAATATATAGAGAATTAAGTCAAATTTATAAGAATACAAGCCATTCCCCAATTGATAAGTGGTCAAAGGATATGAACAGAGAGTTCTCAGATGAAGAAATTAAAGCCATCTACAGTTATATGAAAAATGCTCTTAATCACTATTGATTAGAGAAATGCAAATCAAAACAACTCTGAGGTAACACATCACACCTATCAGAATGGCCAACATGACAAAACAGGAAAATGATAAATGTTGGAGAAGATGTGGGAAAACTGGAACACTAATACATTGTTGGTGGAGTTGTGAAATGATCCAACCATTTTGGAGAGCAATTTGGAACTATGCCCAAAGGGCTATAAAAATGTGCATACCCTTCGACCCAGCAATAGCACTTCTAGGGCTATATCCCAAAGAGATCACACAAATGGGAAAAGGACCTACATGTACAAAAATATTCATAGCAGCTCTTTTTGTGGTGGCAAAGAATTGGAAATTGAGAGGATGCCCATCAACTGGGGAATGGCTGAGCAAGTTGTGGTATATGAATGTGATGGAATACTACTGTGCTATAAGAAATGATGAACAGGCTGACTTCAGAAAAACCTGGAAAGACTTGTATGGTCTGATGCTGAGTGAAGTGAGCAGAACCAAGAGAACATTGTATACAATAACAGCCACGTTGTGTGATGACTAATATTGATAAACTTAACCCTTCCTGGCAATACAAGGATCTAAGACATCTCCAGAGGCCTTGTGATGGAAAATCCTATCCACACCCAAAGAAAGAACTATGGAAGCTGAATTGTTATTTTTTTTCTCTTCTGTTGAGTTTTGTTTCCTCTTTCTGATGGTTCCTCCTATTGGTTTTAATTTCTACTTAGAACATCACTAATGTGAAAATATGCTTAATGTGAATGTAAATGTATAGCCTATATCAGATTGTGTGCTGTCTTGGGGAGGGTGGTGGGGAGGAAGGGGGAGAAAAATTTTAAACTCAAAAGCATATGGAAGTGATTATTGATATACCAAAATAAATTAATAAAAAAATTTAAAAAAAAATAAAAATAAAAATCTTTCAATTGGGAAAAAAAAAGTGGATAAATAATTGCACCTCCCTTCTAGGGTTGTTGTGAGGATCAAATGAGATAGTAATTGTAAAGCGCTTAGCACAGTATCTGGCACATAGCAGGCACTATATAAAAGTTGTTGTTGTTCAGCTCTTAGCAGCTACACTTTATAGAATGTGGAAACTTAAACATAAGAATGGACCTTAGGGACCCTCAAGTCCAGTTCTTTATTTTATAGATGAGGAAATTGAGAAGGGAGGTGATCTGCCCAAACATACACGTTAGTGGCAGAACAATGACTAGATCAAATGAGGTATTATTTACAAAGCACTTAGCACAGTGCCTGACACACAGTAAGTGCTCAATAAATGCTTATTCCCTCCCTTCCTCTCAGTGTAGGGCTCTTTCCTTTACACCCAGTGGCTCCAATCTGTACTACACATTTGATCACATACTGTGCTGATAGATCTTTCTTGGAACTAAGGATGCTACCTGGAGAACTTGGGGAAATCCTGCTGGCAGCCCTAGGAATGATTCCTGGAGCCTAAGGGGTGCTCAGGGGTAATTCCATTCTGCCATCTTAAAAGGAAAGCGATAAACTCAAGCCACAACATTCCCCACGGTATACAGGACCTTGGCCAATGCTTCTCCAGGGGATTCTTTTCCCATCCCTTAGATCCTTAGGGAGGGGAGGTAAGTCACAGTCATGGACCAGGGGTGACTGTCATTCTGTCCCCCACACCTATCTAGGCAGAAGAGTTCAGCATGATAGGCAGTTACCCAGTGGGAAGCCCTGGGTAAGGTCCAATTCCCTGGGATGAGAGAATGGCACCCCACAGTATAATGGAACAGGAGCTGGATTTGAAGTCCCAGGGCTTATATTTGCGTCTTGGCTCTTTTACTTACCTGCTGTGACCTCAGGCCAGTCACTTCATTTTTTCAGCTCTCAGTTTCCTACTCTGCACAATGAAGTAGTTGGACTAGATGATCTCTCTCTGGCCCATTCCAGCTCTAAATTCTAAGACCATAGGACACACTGCCTGCCTGCTAGCCCTTTCAGGTGGACTCTGAGCAGGCATAAGGCCAGTATTGGGACTAGTGAGATTGAAGCAAGATCTGGAAGAGTCTACGAATTCAAATAATAAATAGGAGCTCACGTTTCTATAGTATGGTAGTTTGTATTTTCCTCATAATAACTCTGTGAGGGAAATAAAATGAATGCTGTTATATACTGTTATACCCACTTTACAGGTTCAGAAACTAAGCTTGAGGGAGGAGAAGAAACTGATCATCAGTTATACAACTAGTGAGTGGCAGAGCTAGGTGTAGAACTCATCTTCTGATTCTAGGTCATTGGTTCTTCTACTGTGGTCTAGGGTCAAGAACAGGTCAGTTAGTCTGTTCCGGGGTATGACTAAACAAAGGACTGGCCTAGGGGGCAGGAGATCTGGGTTCCAATCCCAGCTTTGTCCCTAATTTCCTGTGACAATAAACAAGCCACTTCCTTTTGGAGGCTTCAGTTTCTACATCTGTAAAATGGGCTATTAAATGATCTCTAAGGTCCAATGCTACGCTTTGCCAAATGGCCCCCAAGGTGCTGCCTGATGAGTGATTTCCCTCTCTCCTCTTCCCCCTTTCCAGCTCTGGTACTATAATCAAATCAATACTGCCACTGCAGCTTGAAAGGTCAGTCTACTTCCCTAAGGCTGCATTCACCATCTCTGTAACGTTTCAAACCAAAACACCCACCCGGCCCTAAATCTCCTATATATGTTATCTTCTCCACTAGAACATAAAACTTATTGAGGGCAGGACTGTCTGATTTTCTTTTTGTAAAAAACAAAAAAACAAAAAAACAAACCAACTGCTTAGCATAGTGCTTGACACATAGTAAGAACTCCAAGTTTCTTTCCTTCAAACCATCTCCTCTGGTCTCTGTTAAGGACACTACCTTCCTCCCAGGTAAGCAGGACTGGAAGCCTATCATCTTCTGACACAAAACAGCAAATGCTCACGTTTTCTAGGTCCTTTTTACATCTAAGCTCCTCCCTTTGCACTTTTACTGCTACCCACCCAGTCCAGGCCTTCATCACTCATCACCAGATTTTTTTAACAGCCTCCTAATTAATCTCCCTCCCATCTCTCACCCTAAAACCTATTTTTCCAGCACTGCCCTTAGGGCTCTATTCACTTTTTCCCATCAAGTTTCCCCTACAAACTTCCTCCAGCTATTAATTCTACCAGCCCTTCAGAAAACCTCTACTTTATTTATACCTCCCCGGTGCTTATGTTCATCTGTATTACAGTTATTTACTCCAAGAGTAAAGGGCCGTGTCTAACGTGCTTTTGTATTCTAGCACAGAGCCACAACCAGAAATTCTTAGACTATCCTCAATTGATTTTGCCTATATGTTGTTTGTACATAGTTGTTTGTATATTGTCTCCCCCATTAGACTGGAAGCTACTTGAAAAGAGGGGCTGGTTTTTGCATTACTTTGTATTTTTTTTTTTAATACTGTGTGTGTGTGTGTGTGTGTGTGTGTGTGTGTGTAGCTCTGGCACCATAATCAATATGAGCCAACAATATTTAAATATGATTCAGGACACATTCAGAACATTTACTTATACAAATTTTTAAATTAAATATAAGCTTAATTGTGTTGTTGTTAAATACATACGAAAGAAAAACTATACAACACAGATTTATTTTAAACCGTTACATTTAAGTAGAACGGTACCATTTCCAATGAGTCAAGTTTTTATCACCTCTTCCAGAAAATTCTTCTCTATCACTTCAATGATTTTGCCTGGTTTGGCTGGAAAGCATTTTGTTATTCTCCATTTTAATGTCCTTATTAGGGAAGGACTTAGCACAGTGCTTGGCACATAGTAGGGGCTTAATAAGTGCTTGTTAACTAACTGTTGAATGAATAAATGTATATTTACCACTCCTCCACCCTCTCATTTAAGAGAAACAAATACCTTTGTGCATATGATACGTGAAAGACTTTTTTAATTTACGTATTTTCCTCTCAATTAAAAATAAATAAAACTTGCTTTTCACTTGTGCAGGGCCTTTGATTTTTCTTATGGGTGAGCCCTTTAAAGGAAAAAAAGGTTCTTTTGCCCACCTTAGATCTGCCTGAGGGAGGGTACTGGGATCCCTGCCCATACTCTCCATCCTTCCCCTTACTGGTGTGATGTATGTACTCATCAGTCTTCCCTTCCACTGTGTGTGGTTGGTGGGAGGTGGGAGAAGAGATTCACATTATAAAATCTAGAGCAGGGGGGTTATCTTGAAAGGCCAGAGCTCTAAGGGAATCAGCTACAGGCTTTATGGACATCACAATTAGGGACCCCAGAGGCCATCTAACTTAACCCATATCCCCAACAAGTGGTCATTCAGCCTTTGCTTAAAGATTTCCTGTGGGGTCATCTAGATGGTGCAGTGGATAGAGCTCCAGCCTTGGAATCAGGAGGACCTGAATTCAAATGTGACTTAAGACACTTGACACTTACTAGCTGTGTGACTGGGTAAGTCACTTAATCCCTACTGCCTCACCAAAAAGCAAAAAAGATTTCCTGTGATGAAGAACTCATTACCGTGTGAGGAAGTCCACTTTTAGACATTGCATTCTAATTGTTACCAAGTTTTGTTTTTTTTTAAAACTTACTTGGAGCCTAAATCTGTCCTTGGAAAAAAGAAAAGAAAAAGTCAACCTACTGTTTCCTCTTTTTTATCAGCCTAAGCAGGACAAGTCCCATAATTACTCTTCTCCATGACAGCTATCAGATCCCAAGTCTTCCCCGGGCTAAATATTCCTAGTTTAATTGTTAAGTTTCCAGTCCCCTCATCCTTCTATTTACCCTCCTCTGGAGATGGTTCAGTTTGTCATAATCCTTAGTTAGGTTTCCTAAAACGAAGCACTTCACCAGGTGGCCAGTCTTTTTTTTTGCCACATCAACCCTTGAAGCAGAATTTCTGAGGCATGGCAGGGTTTGAATCCCCGCCCTTCACCTGCCGGCCTCCCACATCCTAGGACTGGAATGCCTACAAATTTGGCCTGCTCTCCCCACAGATTATGGAGAACTCCCAGATGAATCTTATCTTTTTCTGGAACTCACATTCCAAAGACTTGAATCTTTTTCTTCTGCTTCAATTGAACTGTTTCCAGGCCCAGCCTGTCTCTGTTATCTCCCTAAAGCACAGTAATGGGGCCCATCCAGCACATCACAGGCTCTACTGAGGTCTGGGGCTGGGGGTGATTAGTTCCACTTAGAGTCATGGCATCTTCTGGACAGCTTCTCTCCCCAACCCAGATTCGGGAAGGGTGATAACAAATATATGATTTAGCCCCTTAACATTCCCTCCGGCTGGCTCAGCACTAAGACTGAATACAGTCTAAGCTCCCAAGCCTGGCATTTGAGGCTTCTGAAGTGTGACCTCAACCTATGTCTCCAGTCTCACCTCCTACTCCTCTCCTATAGAAATCCTCCCCTGCATCCAGACTGATGTGCAGATAAGAGGAGATGGGTTTGAATGCTGGCTTTGCCATTTATATACCATTTTGAAATTCGAACCCAAGTTTAGATCTCAGCTCTGCCAGTTTATACTAGTGTAACCATGGACAAATTACTTCTCTGGACCTATTTGCTTACCCTCAGATGTGTGTGTGGGGGGTGGGGGTGGGTTACACTAGATGGCTTCTAAGGTCGTTTCTAGCTCTCACTATAATTCCTCAAACACCTTGTATTATTTTATCATCTCCATCTGGAACACCTGCATCCGCCTTTTCTGATGATTAAAATATTGCCTATTCTTCAAGGCCCAAATGTCACCTTGCCAAATTTTCCCAGATCCTGCAATTCAAAACAAGAGACCCACCAGCAGGCAAAAAAGGAGTAAGGTATCTCAAATGAATTATCACTGAGGTCTCATTCCACTTTGACATTCTATGTTGTTTTGAAGTCCTACTTCAGAGCTGCTGGGAGGAAATAATTTTTGTAAAACCCTGGAAGCTATATGTAATTCTGAGTAATTTTTAGTTTCTTATGGATCTGAAATCTTTTGTGTTCCAATGTCCCTGCAGACTGAACCATTCTCTTAACATAGATGATTAGGAGGCAGTATTATAAAGTCAGAGGCTCTAAGTTCAAAATCCAGCCCTACTTGCATGACCATTTCACTTTACTTTGGGGGTAGGACTATAGTACCTTAGAGAGAGCCCTTATAGCTCAAAGACTGAACTCTTATGTCCTCAAGAGTTGACAACTATGGTAGACCTCTTTGTGCTGAGGAAAAGATCCCTCCCCCATCAGTCAAATCCACCTTCCATTCATCCAGAAAAGCCCTTGCAACTTAAGACTCCCAATACTGAGTTCTGGTGGAAGTCCTGGGACAGGGGCTGACAACCTCCTATTCCTCTGGCTCCCCAAGTCTCGAGATTTAGCACCCTATATACAGAAGAGCTGAGATATTTGAAGTTGACTTGCTAAATGATTCTGAATGAGTAATTTCCCATCTTAAGGCTTTAGTGTTTTCTTCTATAGGATAAGATTGCCTGATGATCTCACAGGGGGCTGATGTTCTTTCTCTAAGGCTGTACCCATTAGGTATGTGCAGGGCTCAGAGTGGAGGAGAGCCTCTGACTTCCAGCCTACCCCTCCCACCAAAAATTCACAAACTGCAGGAACCCATTTAAATCACACATGGCTTCTTCAACCCCATCAAATAGCTTTATTCACACAAACGTCTCTTAATTTACAAAGTGTCTGCCATTCATACACATCAGGGGATCCACAGTGTTCGAGGAACTTAAATACAAGGTTTCAATCCAACCCAAGTAAACTGAGTACAAAAAATATTTATATAAAGTTGTTCACACGTAGGTCCTAGATTACCAGCTTCTGTGCAAAAAAAAAAAAAAAAAAACAAACAAAAAAAACCCCAAAAAACAAAAACCAAAAAACAAAAAACAAACAAAAAAAAAAAACCAACCCAGAAAAATAGATTTATTAACTAGTATTTTAAACTAACTTTGAGCCTGGGTTTAAGCCTTTCCCTCACACCTGCCTGCCTCTGTCCTGTCCACTGTGTCGAAGGAGCCACTGGGTTCTATCTAACCTGTAGCTCTTTAGGAAAGGAGTCTCTGAGGGGTGAAGATGACTTTTTCCTCTTGCTCTCCTCTAACTACGTGGCCACCTGCTTTTTCAGTTTCCTACACAAAGCTTGCTACCTTGCTCCCTCTCTCTTGTGGCCTGGGAAAAGGGTGCTGGGGGTTCAAAGTGCTGTGGAAATGCCAGGCCCTGTGCTGCCGGTAGGGCAACTTTACAGAGGGTGGGTGGGGCTCCTCCTCTCTTGGCTGGGGCTCTAAGTGTTTGAATGGAATTGTTTTGGGGGGGGAAAGGGGTTGAGGAGTGGGGAGAAAAATCGATTCACCCAGGTAAAACCCAGGGCAGAGGTGGGTTATTCTGGAGTCAGAATTCTAAGGGAATCAGCTAAAAGCCTTATTGTTATCACACTGAAACCAATGGCATCAAGTTCTACCAGTTTAATGTATAGGGGCTTGACAGCAAGATGTTTATTGCTTTTGATGTCTGTGCACATGAAGACTTACTAATGTTATTCTTGTGAGTATGTGGAAGGCTTGCTATGCCTTCATACTTGGGACCAGGCTATGGGGCTGTTAACAGGTGAAATCATACATGGAAGTCAATCCTTTAACCAAATCCCTGGGCATGGCAAGATCAGAGGCATTATCATTAATCCAGTGCTGTGGCTTCCAAGTGCCAGTAATCTGTCTAATTTACCAACACTATCTATCCTGATCATCAATCAGATGCCCAAAGTCTGGGGCTCTCAAGGTTCCCATTTGCAAGATGGTTGAACTTCATTAACATAAAGAAGTATGGGAAAGGAAGGACATAATCAGGGGTCTGATCTTGGACCAGAGGCCTGGAAAGGGGAAGCTGGGCAAGCAATGGCAAAAAGAGACCCCAGCCAGCTTTGATGCATGGATCTGGGGGTGTGTATAGATTTGGCCAATGGCAGGCAAGGCACATTCCCCAGGCCAGGCTGGTGAGCTGAGCTGTCAGTGTGCAGTAAGAGGCCCACAAAACAAATCAGCAGTATTCCCTGCTCCCTCAGCCTGGGGATTTGCTAGCCTGGAGGAGGGGCAAGATGTGGTGTTTGTGCCCGTTTGTGGTACCAGGCAGGCTTAAACCCTGACTATATCCTGCCTACTGAGACTTCAAAAGTAAAACAAAACAGAATTGAGGAAGAGAATCCATACGGACATCACTTTCCTCCAGTTACTTTAAAAAAAAAAAAAAAACACCTTATTGCTCCAAGCACTCTGGTTCAAGGAGACATCTGATATGTCAAGGATCTGAAAATTCCGAAAGGAGGAGGAAGGGGAGAAACACAAAACAGGCAGGAAGACCTGGGAAGGGGACTATTGGCCTGTTAGTCCTAGCACCTCTGGATTTTGAAAACAGGAGGGGAAAAAGAGAGGGATAGGAATACAATACCCCTCCCCCAGGGCTAACTGCTGGCTGCATCACAAAGGATACTAGGTGTTCAATAAGGATTTGAACTCCTTGTGCTTTCAAAAGTCCCAACCCATTGCCTCTCGAGTTTGGCCCCTCCCTACTGTAAACAGGACATTTCAAAAGTAAACAATTTCATACACTCACTCCTAGACCCCTTGGGAATCATATTACTTTGAGGAGAGCCTTTGCAAAGTCAGCTCTGGGCATGAGGCAGGGTATGGTGGAGAGGAAGACACTTGCTCATCTATGGGAAAGGGAGAAAGAGACCAACAAAATGGGGCTTGACAACCAGGTTTGTCTTCAATGCCCCAAAGTGGGTAATTTAGTCTATTTAGAACCAGGTTCATTATTTCCACCAATGGGTGCCAAGTAACCTGGTTTAATGACTCCTGAACAGCAGCCTGCACTGCTGGGCTTATCCCACATTCCTATGCATTGACATTCTCCCAACTCTCGTCATTAGTGGGGATGTGCCCAGGTGAGGAATCTTAGCCAGCAGCACTACCAGCAAAGAGAAATGATGGGGAGGAGGCAGAAACAGAACAGGAAAGCCTGACTTGCAAAAAAAAACTCTTACTACAAATCAAAATCCAAATGGAGGCCCCTGTCTCTGTTCCTCTAGGAGAGCAACCAATGTCCTCAGGAAGGTGTGGGAAAAGATGAAGTGGGTCACAAGGCAAAAACCTGGTCTTCCCACGAACATGAGAATTCTGTACAGTTACTTATGCCCAGGATAAGAGCCTTTTCCTGACAGTTCAGAGAACTAAAAACACCAGAAAAGTCTGCTCCTGGAAGAGGCCCAGAGAAATAAAAAGTGTCCACAGACACTGACAGGAAGGAGATGACGAAGAGAGCTGACTGGAGCAGAAAAGGGAGATGAGGAACAGACAGGGGAGAGAGAAGGAGAGAGGAAGACAAAAGTGTGATATACTTTGTGAGGCTGAAGTTTCCAGTATAAGGCACTATGGTCTGTCCCTGGGATTCTCTGGCCTTAAGAGAAACAGATTTAGCCTGGAAGGCCTATCTGCTTTCCACAGGGAAGATGCAGGCTTGGGCCTTGGGATGGACTGCCCTTTCTGATTCTATATTCTGCACAGGGTGAAGTCCATTCTATGGACTCTGGAAAAGCAATGAAATGTTACCAGTTTGCCAAAAGGGATTTTTAGTAGGGATAGGGGAAGGGCTACACAGTGAAGAAATAGCCAAGCAAGAATACCTATTGATCCTGAAATCCTGGAAAGGCTTTACTTTTTGGACTAGGATGAGATTGGCCATAGTTGTTAGAATTGAGCAATGCCACTATCAGGCATAGGACACTGGTATGGGAGAAAGAAGAAGAGTAATATAGAAGGGGCATGGTAAAGGGAATGAACAATCATTAACTGCTTCAAGAACTACTTAATTGTGCCACACTATGAACTGCTGAACAACCTCTAGATTAGGCCTGTAAACAACCTGCCTTTCTAGTTATGGGCAGAGGAGAGCACAGAAAAACATTCAGCCTGGTACCTTTTTGATGTGGTTTCTAGATAGAGCCCTGGGATATAGTGGGAGACAAGTAGAAGGGCAGGCACTTGGAACTGACTAGATGGCTCTCACTGAAGCCAGCGTCAAAGAAGTCCTGGTCGACGCTTGGGTCAAAGCCAAGAGGGCAAGGCTAGCTTTCTATGCTAGGAGGCCAGGGAGTGAAGAACTCAAAAATCTTGGTCATGGGCTGCCTACCAAACACCAGACACAACCACCTTTCTCACGTGTAGACTAGAATGTCTGAAATGTGGAGCTTTTGTGACCTCCTGGAAGGAAGGGGTGGGGGGAGGGGAAGATTCTGAGAGTCAGTAAAGGGTGATGAGGAAAAGTTTAGGTCAGGAGAGATGGAAGGTTGAGAAGAACCTCGAAAGAACTGGGAGAGGAGATTTATGATAAGAGGGGAAAAAAATCATCCTAAACTCTAACCAATCTTTAAATAAAACAAATTAGCCCTTGAACCCTCATTAGGGATTCCTGTGCAGGGCTTGGGGGGAGAGGAAGGTGCAGACAAGGGGGAATTCGTGGCACTGAATATGGGACTGTTTTCTACCATTCACTAATGAATGAAGAGACAAGTCTGCCCCATGGGAAAAGAGGGCTGGGGGCAGAGAAACAGCCTTCATCTTAATTAGGATTTCTCCCAGATCAGACTTTCAAGAGCAGTGTGTATCCATACTGATCCAAGGAGCTGTCTACCTAAGAAGTTGGAGAGAGAAACAAAGAGTCATACCTAGAACAAATGAATTGCCTTATGGAAGGCCAAGCAGGGGTCTGGGCCTCCAACTTTGAGGCAGGGTTTCGCTGAATCATGCTGACTGAAGCTAACTGTCCACAACAGGTGTGGAACATATCTCAGTATTTGAAGGCTAGAAGAATCCCAGCAGGAAAACTGAGAAAATAGATATTTTTTAATTGTATAGGTATAGAAAACAGGGTCCCAAGTTGGGTGTGCTGGCTAGAGGGCCTGCCAAACCAAAGGAGATGCAGAAATAGTAAAAATGTCTTTTCCTTGTCCCTGTCATCCCTGGTCAATTTTCCCTGGCTTTAGGCAGAAGGAAGGAAAAAAGAAAAAAAAAAAAAGACTTTTCCTTTAACATCTGTCACCTTTCCCACCTGGCTATAACTGGGTATAATGCTTTTGCCACTGAGATGGAGAGGAACCACAAAGATGTATGTTCAAAAAACTTGACCTCAACACTTGATCATACTGAGAGAAAATGCAAGAGGGAAATTACCCTACAGGGATGGCAAGTACATTGGGTGGGGAGAGAAAGAGTGTGAGAGAGTGAGGGTGAAAGTGTACAGACACACAAAGAAAGTGAAGAATCTGGCAATTTTGAAGGTAGTAAGCTGATTACACGAAAGGTTTCTAAGCTGGCAAATGGGCTTCTCTAGTTAAGTAGGTCCTTTCCTTCTGTAGAGAGCAAGTATATTCCTATGGAAAACACCCCTACTTTGGGATAGGATCCCTAGTAGGGACTTCCTTTCACCACTATCTACTGGGAACAAGGCATAGCAAGATTTCTCAGTCAAGCCCCAGGGGCTGTATGTACCCAGCCAAGGCAGTGATGTGTTGGCAAGGCCAGCTGGGTTAGCCTCAGCTTGTCTGTCCCCACTATGATAATGCTGCTGGCAGACTCTCTATAACTGGGCCAGTTCTAAGAAAGGACCCTTCCTCTCCTGCTGGTTCTAAAAGGGGCACCAGGTAGACTAGCCCAAGAACACCACCACGTGGCTGCCTTCCTAGCAAAGATTTGGCACAACTGATTCTCTCCTGGATTCCCCTGGCAGAAGAAACACAGCATAAAGATGGGCACAAGAAAATCCTTTTACAACCTCCTTTTAGCTCTACTCAGTCTGGAGACAGGAAGCTCACTATAGAGTGAGAGACTGAGAGTAAGACAGACAAACAGACAGTGTGTATGTATAAAACATCCAACAGTGGGGGAATCCAATTCCTGGCTGAAGTTTGGATTCCTGGAAACCATAGAATACTACGAGACTGGGGGCACTGGCACCCTCCCCCAAACCCTGCACTGGGCCCTCTCATATTTTTCCAGGTCTGACCCAGCACATTCTCTGCCTCTTGCATCTTTTACCCTCTGCCATGGGATAAGTTAGTGCTGGCTACTTAAATATCACTTAGGACTGAAGACACACAGGGCCTTTTATCCCTCCCTAGTTATCTAACAGGAAGGATCATCCTCAGGCCAGAACAGTTCCTGGCTGACCAAGGGAAGGGATTTGAGAGGAAGGGACCCTTGTTTCACACCAGCAGAAGCAGCCTTTAGGAAAAGTCCTCCTGGCTTTGAATGGGTTTGATGGTGAAAGGCTGGACAAAGGGATCTTTCTTAATGAGTTGTTGTTTGAAAAAGCAAGACTGAGAGACAAAGGAAGAAAAGGAGAAAAAAAGAAAAGATGAACAAAAATCCTTCCCCGACCCCATCTGAAAAAAAAAAAAAAGTACACATATGCTATGTCCATATTGAATTGGCTTTAAACAAACTGGTGCCTGTCCATCGGAATAGCTTCTGCTCTTCTGAAGTCTCAATTGGCTTCCCAAAAAAAAGGTAAAGAAAAATTGAAAGGAGGGGAAAAAAAAAATCAAACAGAAAAAACCACAACCACCCCCCAAACAAAAGCTTCACATAGCTAGAGATCCAGCTGTCCAGAGAGCGCCCATCAGCCACCCAGCCACTTCTTGATCGTCTGCTTCCCTCTATGCACATACTGAAGAGATTGTGGGTCCCTGCGAAGTCAACCTGAAAGACACCAATAAAGGAGAAACCAAGTTAAGTAGGTTTGGTTGCATTTTCTACTGTGGCTGATGACAACTTGAGGAATTTATAGAGGCAGCATGCAACAACGGAAGGAGCAACTGGGCTTGAAGAATCACAAGATCTGGGCTTGAATCCTATTTCTAAGCCACTCATGATGACTTCAAGAAATCCACTGGATTTGGAAAGGACCTTGGAGGTCATCTAGCCACCTCCTTAATTTGTTAGATGAGAAGACTGAGGCACAGAGAAGTGGGGTGGCCTCAGCCTCTCTGAATCACATCTTGGAGATGATGATTTTTGGTACAATTTCAACAGGGCTGTTGCAAAAATCAAATTGGATAACATGTGACAAGACAATCATAATAACAAAAATTTCAATCCTATAATGCTTTCAGTTTTATAAAGCATTTTATATATTATAATAAAGATACTGCTATAGCTCTTCATATGTGTGGGAGAAGGCAAAGGTATATGTGTGCAGAAGCAGCAATCCAAAGGAATTTACTGAATGTCTAATGCTATGTCAGGCAGAATTGGAAAGTATCTTCTTTTTAAATACATCAAGTGACTTGGGGATTATTAGAGCCAGAGCTACAGGAGCCCTCAGACACCATCTAAATCAAAAATAAGGCCCAGAGAAGGGAAGGGATTTGTCTCTGATTACACAGGTAGTCAGTCAGGCAGCAGAGTAGAGATTCAAGCCTGGGCTTCTAGTATGTTGTCCACTCCACTAGACTGAGTGACAGAGCTGACACCAGGGTCCAGGGCTGCTTCTTCCCATCCCAAGACTCTATCATGCCCTGCTGATTCCCAAGGAGGCAGCTTTTTAGTATGAGCACATCAATTTCTGATCAAGTGATCAAATGGATAGAGATTGGGCTACTTGTGGTGACAGTGTCCTTTTCTCAAAAGGTAAAGGGAGAGTGGGGCAAAGAGAATAATCCAAGGGAGGATGTATTATGGGTCCCCAGGAAGAACATGGGGAAAGTGTTTGCACCGCTGACTACTGGCTGCCTTTATTTCAGCTCTTTCATTCAGCAAGATCAACTATTTCTATTATTTTCTGGCAATAAACATAAATAACTCAGTAAGCCTAGGAAATGAATTTGGCAAGGTGGTCTCTGCATGTTAGATAGCAGAACGCTGGCAAACATCTACAGCATCATGCAAACTTATTCTGCTGTTAACTCCACGTGACGTGCCCGGGAAGAGCTCTCATCAGCGCCTGGGATCAGCTGGGGGAACATGTGCCTGAGCAAGGGACATGCTGAAGCAGAGGCAGAAAGCTCACAGCAGATTGCTACTGAGGTTGGGATTTGCAGAATGGTCTATGGGTGGTGCAGCGCCCATCCAAGTCTGGAGGTGGGGTGGGGGTGGGGGGAGAGGTATATAAGAGTACGTGTGTGTGTGTGTGTGTGCGCGCGTGCACGTGTTTTGGGAGGGGGAAGGAGAGGGGGAGAGAGAGAGAGAGAGAGAATATGGCATTTTGAGATGAAGTGAAAACTCCAAGTCCAAGCTAGGAAGAGGTTAGTACATGACTTTCAAAGGTGTTCATAGGGCCCCAGCCTCCATCACAAGGATGAAATCTCCTCAACAGCATCCTCACAAGTGGCCATTCATTCCTAGCTTAAACACTTCTTTCTGGTAATGAGTTCACCACCCTGGGACAGCCCATCTCATTCCTTGGAATCCATACTTAGCCCAATGTTCCTCTTCCTCAGGGGCACATTCCTTTTTACTGGAACTCCCACAGATCACATCAGCTATTAAGAATAAAGGCTTGGACAAAGTTGTGTGGGAAATAAGGTCAATGCCTTTAAGTTTCTAAGATCCAAAAGGCTGGAGGCCAGGCTGGGTCTCTCCCTGACCCATCTCTAACAACATTCATTAAATGCCAGTTGACTGGATCTTTTCTTCCACAATTTGACTTTGCAAACAATCTTTTAGGATCCCACAGCTTTTTCAAAGACCTCTCAGATCACCTAACCTAAGTGCCAGCTAAAGTAGGATCCCGCCTCTGCAATAACACTGACGAGCTGTCATCTGGTTGGCCTCTGCTTGAAAACCTCCACTAAGGAGGAACTAGTCCCATAAACAAGGGCCTCTCATTCCTGGACAGTCCTAATTGGAAGATTATCCTCAAATTGGCCTGAAATTCTTTTCTCTCCTTTTTAACTTCTATTCTTTAGTCATCTATGCTCTTCCTTCTCCATGATTTAAAAACAGAAGTCTTGTCTTCTCCTAAATCTCCTGGAGGCAGTTCTTTCTCTTTGGGGATTAAATGATCTCATGGCTTGGACCATCATTTTACTATTCAAACTCTAGGCTCAACATATTAACTTTGATTTTTTTTTTTTAAAACTGGACACAAGAAAAAATAAACAACTGGTCATAAGGAGAACATCCTCAATCAGTGAAGATTATCAGGGCTTGCAGGGGCACTGAGAGGTTAAGTGATTTGCTCTGGGTTACACAGGTGGTATGTGGTAGAAGCTGGACTAGAACTCAGGTCTTTCTGACTAGAGGGCTAGTTCTTTAATTGAGGTATAACTTAAAATTACACTAATTGGATTTGGTGGTGGTAGCCTCTGGCCTACAGAAAAACAAAGCTGGAGCTACTTAAGGTTTATTCTACTTTTGAAAACTCTTATTTATTTAAAACAATGTGAGGTCGTGAGTAGTAAAAACCACGAAGCCTGGGCCAAGGTCTAGTTCTGACATTTTAGAACTGAAAGGGGAGTTCGGGAAATTACTAGCTTAAAGTTACAAGGACAGTTGGAAACAGGAGCCAGCCAGGAAAGCCTACTCTGCTCTGCTTGTTTTACTATCCTGCTACTTTCCAATTCTGCTCAACAAGCCATTCCCACTGTTCACTGCGACCCGTCCCACACCATCTTCCACCATATGATTCTCAGGTGTAAAATGGGATTAATACTTATATTATTTGCTTCACTGGGGGGCATTGTGAGGATCAAATATATTATCAGTAAAGTTCAAGGTTAATTTAAGTTACTCCTAATGCTATTCATTCCCTACTTTCTGAGATACTTAGCAAGAGCAGAAAAGTGAAATTCAAAAACCTCTACCTCTAAGAACCCTATATTCTTGTACAATTAACAGAATTCCTAGGGGAAGTCAAAGAAATTACTACTCCCATTGCCCCTGGGTCTCTTCTATTTGAAAAGTGGGACTGCTGACCTCTGTAGACCCCTTGATCCTAAAAATCTAATACCTGAGCTCTGTTTAGTGGGGCCTGGAATGTCTACAGCCCTTTCCCACTGCTCAGTGTTCTTCACTGGTCTATCTCCTTTCAAAGATGGTCTTAAGGTCCTCCCAACAGGATGGTGGGCATATTAGAGGGGCATATGAAGGACATGGTTTGCAGGGTGCCTAAGTGGCACCAAGCAGCCTTGTTTGCTTTTGAAAGAGCACAGATGCCACAGGAGCAGGGATGTAGATTCTGAGATCTTTTTCAGCTCCAAAGCTATGATCCTACACTGCTAATGGCAATGCAGGAAAAATCTCTGCATTGACTCTGTTTTGTAGTGCCTCTCTGTCACATGACAGAAGTTAAGACAATCAATGTCATCCACCTGATTTAACTTAGCTCAAACTACAAATGGGAGGCAAAATTTCTGGTCCCCCATCTAGCTCAGCAGTTAGCTTTAGGTTGTGATGCACAAGGGTCAGTTAGAATCTTAATCATAGTTGAAACTGATGTTTCTTATTACATTACATGGGTTCCCTGATCGAATCCTTAATACAACCCTATGAGGCCACTGAGGCCATCAGGGACAGCTAAGTCGGGACAGCCTGGTGGTACAGTGGATAGAGTGCTGAAAGTCAGGAAGACTCATCTTCCTGAGTTCAAATCTGGCCTCCGATATTTACTAGCTGTGTGACCCCAGCAAGTCATGTAACTCTGTCTCAGCTTCCTCATCTGGAATGAACTGGAGAAGAAAATGGCAAACCACTCCAGTTTCTTGGCCAAGAAGACCAAAAACGGAGTCACAAAGACTTGGACATGACGGAAATGACCAAACAACACGAGGCTATCAGAGGAGTACTGTCCTCATTTTACAGGTTAGAAAACTGAGGCCCCAGTAAGTTTAGCGATTTGATCCAAACCACAAAACTAGCCAAGAGGTGTGACTGAGGCTTGAACCCAGGTCATCGGATCCCCAAATTCAGCACTCTTCCTGCTACACCACAGCTCCTTCCCTAAATGCTCAGAACCAACCCCCAGCTCAAATGAGTTTCAGAGACAGGGAAATTTAGGCCTAGGGAGTGGAAGGGACTTGTCAAAGGGTCAAATGGCCATATCAGGGACCAGGTTAGTGTCCCAAGGCCTGATGATAACATGGAATTGGGTATGTTTAGGAGAAGGCACAAATACTTCAATCAATTTTGATGAGTGTGGTCTGAGCTCCATGAGTATCCCCTTCCCTCCCAGCTCATCCATGCCATCTTATTCGGACAGACTCTTGCCTGTGAACACTGGTCAATTTCCCAATGTGTTGTGGGACTTCCTCTGGATCTTCTCTGGGCTGCTATCAACCCACTCTAACCTATCAGGAATATGAGGAGAACTAAGACCACAAAGTACTCTGGGGCCTTTACTAACAGTAATGCACACTTCTATGATGTTGCCTAGGTTATAGAATGTTTTTATCACACTATCCTTCTGAGGTAGAGAATAAAATGATTTCTATTTTACAGATAAGGAAACTGAGCCTCAGAAAGGTTGAAAAATGGCTTGTCTCACATTACGAAACTACTTAGTAGCAGGACTGGCATCCAGGCATCATGATGCCAAATCCAGTGCTCTCTTCATTATGCTACATTGTACAACTGCTTGGGGAAGATGCCTGGCCGAGCATGAAAAGGCATTTAGCATCTGGCAGGTTAGGTGGTTCTCAAACGACTTTTGCTCACAAAACAGTACAGTTCTTTCTCATAAGGAACTGCAGCACATTGAATGTTTAAGCTGGCAAGCACAAGGAGAACTGAGAGACAGATTCACGCATAGGGTTCTTGGCACACCTGGTGAAACTCATGGCATCTCCTTTGAGAAGCACTAGTCTAGATGACCCCCTAAAGGGGAGTATTTAATCTAATGGGCCTTGAGGCACTGTGGTACAGCAGAAAAAAAACACTGGATTTTGGACTCCTAAGACCTGGATTCAAATTCCAGCTCTGCTACTTACTACTCATGTGATCTTGAGGGTAAAGTCATTTCAACTCTCTAGACCTATTTCCCCATCTACAAAAGGTTAAAACTGGATGACTTCTAAGATCCTTTTCAACTCCAAAACTATGATCCTACACTGCTAGTGGCGATACAGGAAAATCTCTGCGTGGATGCAATTCCTAGCACAGTTCTGGGCTTATACTATTCAATAAATATTTGAGAAGTGGTTGAAGTGGATGAAGTACATGAAGTATCTGGTCAATGGAAACCACCAAAGCCTAGTCTCTGCCATCTCCTCGAGCTATCACCCTCTTATTCTCCCTCCCTTTCTCAGCAGAATTCCTTGAAAAAGATGTTGAACATCTATACTTGCTGCTTCTTCCTCCCTCCCTCAACCCTTGACTATCTGGCTTCTGGTGTCCTCATTCACCTGAAACTGTTCTCTCCAAAGATACCAACAACTCTTAATCCCAAATATTAACTTAACTGCCTTAATTGCCTTTTCTCCATTCTCATCCTTTGGGCCCTGTGTGCTGCATTGAACACTCTTGACTACCCCTTTCTCCTCCTGGCTATTCTCTCCTGGCCCATCCGTCTTAGTCTCTTTGCTGGTTCATTGATCTACACCATCCCCCTAACTATGGGTGTTCTCCAAGCTTCTGTTCTTGGCCTCCTTCTTCTCCCTTTACACTTTCTCCTGGTAACCCTGTCAGCTCCCATGGAAGCTCTCATCTGACCTCTTCTCTCTCTACTCAGCTACCACCCTATTTCTCATCACATGGATTATTGCAACACCTCTCTCACAGGTCTCCTCACCTCAAGCCTCTCTCCACCCCATGTGGTTGCCAAAGTCATTTTCCTTAAACACAAATCTGACTACACATTTCCCCTACTCAAGTGACTCCAACGGCTCCTCACTGCTTTTAGGGCAAAATATCCTTAGTTTAGCTTTTAAAGCCCTTCACAACCTGGCCTCAAGCTCAACCCTTCCAGACCACTTCATATCATTCCCCTCATCCTTCAAAACACATCTATGTGAGGTTTTTTCAAGTTCCCCAACTCCCAAGTGTCTTCCCTCCTTTGTATCTATAATCAATAAGCACCTATTCAGCACCTGGTAAGGCACCATGGTAAGTGTCAGGAATACAATTACAAAGAAGGAAAAGATCCCTATTCAAAAACTTAGATTCTAATGAAGAAGACAAGTAGATATAAAAATATATACAACATAAATAGAATATGAATACAAATATATACAAAGTTGTAAAACACAAATTTGTTTGAGGAGGGCCCTAGCAGCTGGAAGGCTCAGGAAAGGCTTCATGCACAAGAGGATGCCTGAGCTTTACGGTAAAGGACATGTGTGTGGAGATGCTGCAGGTGGGCAGAGGGAGGGGAAGATGGAGAGAAGGTAAATAGAGGATAGGTGGGATGAGGTACCATCTGAGGGGAGCCTATCACATCACGCTGCCTTGAACTTCAAAGGTTCAGTTCAAAGTGGCTTGATTTATGAACTTTTCCCTAAGACGGCCCCTATTATAGATAGGAACAACAAGCTAACAGCAGGTTAGGGGAGGCAGACAACTGAGATAGCATCTTAACTTCCATGGGGGATCCTGGCCAGCTAATGAATCTCTATAACCTCTTTCATGCCTCCATCATCTAAAAATGGCCACACTACTCCAGCTGATTACTGGAATGAGAGCTGCCATGGTGACATCTGTCTGGTTCAGTCAGTGCAGGCAGTACACACTACACTTTAAAAGGAAAGGCTTATTTGTTAAAATAGTCAGCCAGAGAACACTTAGCAAAAATAGGACAAATGACAACCATGTAAAGAGATGAACATCATCAGGTTATCAAGCTGATTCCTTTCTGAGGGCTGCAGCACTCTGATCCCCAAAGGAACATGAACACCATCCTACCTCCATTACACAGCTACAGTGGGTCAGCCTATGGACTTACCTGAAGGGAACAGATTACTTCCTGTTACAATGCAATAATTCAGGGCTCAGGAATAACAACATAGGAAAAAAAGTAACCACAAGGATCCTGGCTCACACCTGGGAGGCCAAAAGTCAGTGACCCCAGTCTGGGATCAGGGAGAATGTACACAAATCAATGTGGCAAAGTGGAACGGCAGGAAGACGGCTATGGACATCAAGTGACCTGGGAACTAATCCTGCCTCTACCGCTTACTGGATATACTATGATGTCCCTGGGGCAAGTCCCTTGCACCTCACTGGATCTCAGTTTTCTTATTTGTAAATGATGAGGGTTGTATAAGACAACCCCAAAGGTTCTTCCAGCACTAAGACTCTATATCACACTCCTAACCTCTTTAGACTCTAATTTTTTATTTATTTATTTACTTTTTTTGCGAGGCAATTGGGGTTAAGTGACTTGCCCAGGGTCACAATGGCTAGTAAGTGTCAAGTGTTTGGTCTGAGGCCGGATTGAACTCAGGTCCTCCTGACTTCAGGGCCGGTGCTCAATCCGATGCATGATATGGCCAGTAGTAACAGGACTCTCACATGTATGAATCACTGTGTTTGTAGACAGAAGCTCCAAATATACAGACTTTGCTTCTGATTTACCAGGTCTGGTGCTTTGGGACTCCCAGGGACAAGAAGGAGATAAGAATTGGTTGTTTTCATGAATTGATTAGATGGAGTTAACAAGTCTTAAGTAGAAATGAGAATGAAGGGAACCTGAGCTCTCATCTAGAGTCAGAAGCCCTGGGTTTGGTTTGAATCTTAGTTCGGTGAGGTTAGGTGATGAGACAAGTCACCTAACTTCTTTGGGCTCCTGTTTTCTCACCTATAAAATTCAGGGTTCAGTCTACACAGTATCTAAAGTGCTTTCAGTTCTACACCTAGGATGAAGACAATGAGCATTGCACTTGGTCCTTGACCCTCAGGTTCCTCATCTGCAAAATGGGAGATGTTCTAAGGAAAGCACTGTGTAAATCTGAAAGCATAACAGACACATGACTCAGAGATGGTATCATTATTATTAACTACTGGAGAAGAGGCCATGGCAATAATTGGTCTTAACTATTTCCCTTTCTCAACTTAGGAAGTGTGCCCATGAAATGAGATCTGCAGACAGTTTCAATTGGGTCCCTTGAGAGAGAGATGGGTTCAGCTGCAGCTGCTGTAATTAGCAAAGAATTGGCTCAGGGGGAAAGGCTGTGATCTTATTGTAGGTGCCTGGGAGATGAAGGCCTTTGGGGCCTAATGCCACTAGACAGACATCCCAATACTATTCCTAGCCAAGGGGCTAAAGGTGACCAGGCTATTAGGGGGACTCAGCAGCTCATGGTGTTTGGGGAGAAAAACAAACTAACAAACTTGTGCCTATAGAGAGTGAAGAGAGACCAGGACACAACAGGGCAAGTGCTTTTTGGGCTGGAAACAACCAGGCAAATGCCTTTCAACTTGTTGGCTGTAATTGCTAAAGGGCTTTGGGATCTCTCTGTGCAAAGGGGTTGTAGAATAAGTTAGTCGGGTTCCATGGGAGAATGATTAGACTTGGGTTGATCTGGACAAACAAATGAGAATTAGAAAATGTCTCCCCACTATCCCCTGAAGATTAAGAAGAACAGTTCACATTTATAGAGCAATTTACAGTTTAGAAAGCACTTTCCTCACAAGATCCTAAACAAGGGAAATGGCTTGCCCACAGTTATTAAGTTGGTATTCAATGGAGACAGGACTTGAACTGAGACCTTCTAACTACGTTCAGCATACCCCAGTGCCCCTCAAGAACAACAAACATTTATTCACATAATCTTTCATAGCCATAGATCTCCTTTGATCTTCATATTAGTTCTGTGAAGGGGGATAATGCAAGTACATGATCATCTTCCATACACAGAGAAGGAAACTGAGTGTAGAGAAGGGAAGTGTTCCTCTGTTAAATTCCTATTCATCCTTGAAAGTCTGACTCAAATGCTAACTCTTGGAGGTTTAGAGGAGTGAGAGGCTGCTGGGGAGCGCAACTCTTGGGCATCTTCCTCAAGGACAGCCAGAGAAATGCCAAGAAAGAAATGGGCAAAACAAGAGCACCGACATAATGAACACATTACGCATGAAGAGATACAGAGGTAGAAGTGCCAGAAGAAAAATATCAAGCATCATCAACAGAAGTACCAGATATGAAACTAGAACTTTCCAAAACCCTGTAATATGGATAATGACTAAACTAAAGGAACTGGAGTAAATGAAACTAAATGGCACCACCTTTGTGAAGCCTTCCCTAATGATCTAGCCAATAATGCTTATGTAAGTATTCTATCATAGAATTTTTTACTGTATGACAGTTAACCTGTACTTGTCTCATGACATCTTAGCTTCACTAGTCTGTGAGCTTCATGAAGACAGTGATTGTAATTTTATATGGCAAATTTTAAGGTCCATGTTCCTTTCATTATATTAAGGCATCGTTCCCGTGACACTTCCGGTGACCTCTCCCTCCACGTTTTTCTTATGTTAATATGGAACCTTCAATTTTCAATCACCATCACTTCACCCTACTCAATTTCATTTTTTATCCCAAAAATTCTGGGGTCAGAAATGGCCCATTGCACCTCCCCCTCCTCCCACTTGATACCTGCCTTTCATCTCTTTGGTCCTGTCTGGTCCAGGGGTCTTACCCTAGTTGCCATACTCTGCTCTATAGACCTCTCTCCATTCACTGGAGAACCTATAGTGGATCTAATCAGTAGGAGACCTGGAACACTAATCAGGACCTGCTCTGTGGAGGCTCAAGGACAAAGCCAGGGGAGGAGGGAGAGAAGGGGTGTCAGAAGATCTGTCTAGTTCCACGTTTCTTTAGTATCGTGGATCCTGACAATGAACTCTATTGAATTAATATATTAATCTTCCTAAAACACATCTTTGCACATGCTGTTCCATCTGCTCAAAAACTGTTAACTATATTCATATATATGTATATATGCATATAAATATCTATATCTATACCTATCTATATATATATTTCTCTTTATGGTGCTCGATAATACCTTCAAGTGCTTTCCATGTTAACTGTGAGCTAGGCTGTATAACTACTAATCTCTCCGATCCTCAGTTTCCTCATCTGCAAAAGGGGGTCAAATAACTTGCCCTTAATCACACAGCTAGTGCCACACCCAAATCCAAGGCCAACACTCCTGACTCAAAGTCCAGTCCCCATTCCCACTACACCACATTGTTTCAACGGACCAAGTCTGAATTTCCTAGCATGACATTCAAAACCCTTCACAATCTGACTCCAATCTACTAATAAAAACCAATTCCTTATTGACTCCCCTAAGTCCCTACTCCACCTAAACTGGTTTCTCCGATCCCAGGCATTCTTACTTTTGTGCCTGTGTTTACAATCTTCAGTTAGAAATGCCTTCTTCTTCCTCTTTCAAGGTCTAACTCAAATACCACCCCCTCCAGGAAGTCCTCATTGACTTCTACAGTCTGCAAGAATATTTCCCTTCTTACTATCCACAGAAAAAAAATCAATTGTTGAAGAGTACTAATTATTAAGTTTCCTCCCTTATACTGACATAAAACAGTAATGATAACTAATAGCAGACAACATTTATATAGTGCTTCAAAGGTTTCCCAAAGTTTATATAAATCTCATTTGTTCTTTTTAACAACCCTGAAGTAGGTGCTATTAATTATCCCTAATTTACAGATGAGGCAAGTGACTTGATCAGGTTAACTTAAGCTACTAAGAGGTAGGATTTGAATTGAAGTGTTCCAGACTTCAAGTCAGGCATCTCTCTTTTTGACCACCTCCTAGCTGAAATTTGTCTCCATGGTACTTTCACACCCACAGCTTTTAGTTTATACACAGTAGATGTTCTGTTAATATTTATTAATGTCAGAGACTGGCCTGCACCAGGGGATGTTTCCTGTTTTGCCCCTTGGTTTCTTCAAAATGGGATTTAGTGAACTGTCAAGGGAACCTGAGGGTATCAGGAGAACTACTGACTTTAACCTAGAAAGAAGATCACATATTCAGGGCTGAAAGGGACCCTGAAGGCCAGTCATCTAATCCAAACCCTTGACTTTACAGACTTAAAAACTGAGACTGAGAAGAAGTTACTTGCCCAAAATTATAGAAGTACTAAGTCACAATTCTGAGACTGGAGCTCAGATCCTCAAACAAAATCATCCCTAGAAAACTAAGTGGAAATGTGTTGCCAGTAAAGCAATTCCTTCAACTACTAATTTAGATTTATATTGTACTTCTTACATGTTATTGCCCTGACCCTTACAATACCTTTGAGAACAATAAGTGTTATGTCCTTTTTACAGATGAGGAAACTGAGGCTCCAAAAGCAAAATGATCTGCTCCAAATCCTAAGTAGTAGAGGCAGGCTTCAAATCCAGATCTTCCAAATTCAAATGCAGTGTACTTTCTACAACACCATGCTGCTTCACACATTTTATATCTATACACACAGACACACAATCGCAAATTCTAGGCGAGGGTAGAAAACTTTCCTCTAAGATCAGGGGAAGTATTCATGACCATACAAGGATAGAGGATTATCACAGAAGGCATAACAAACAATTCTGAATTTTGCATACACAAAACCAATGTAGTAAAAATTAGAAGGAAAGTAGGTAACTTGGGGGAGAAAAAAATCTTTGCACTAAGTTTCTCTGATAATGGGCTCATTTCCAAGATATATAGGGAACTAATTTAAAAAATTTAAGACCAGAGAAATGCAAATTAAAGCAATATTCATCAGACTGGTAAAGTTGATAAAAACAGAAAATGACAAAATGTTGAAGGGGTTATGGGAAAACAGGTTCATTCAAGGAGTACTTATAGAGCTGTGCACTGGTCTAACCAATCTGGAAAGCAGTTTGGAACCATGCCACCACCAAATAACTAAACCCTTTGATCCAATGATACTACTACCAAGTTTATACTCCAAAGTGATAACAGAAAGAGCAAAAGAGCCCATATGTACAAACATTATTTATAGTAGCATTTTCTTTTTGTAACAGCAAAGGAATAAGGCATATGAATGTAATAAAATATTACTGTGCTGTAAGAAATGATGAAGGGGATGGTTTTGAGAAACCTGGGAAGAACTGCAGGAACTGATATAGTCAGCGTGAGCAGAACCAAGAGAACAGTTTATACAACAACACTGTAAAGACAAACAACTTTGAAACACTTAAGACTCTGATCATTATAATGACTAATCCTGATTCCAAAGGACTCATGCTCACCTCCTGAAAGAGAGGTGAGGGATTCAAGGCATATACTGTATATTGGATATAACTAATTTGGCCACGGCAAGAGTTTGTTTTGCTTGACTACTCAGATGTTACAAGTTTCTGTTTTTTTTTTTTTCTTTTTCAACTAGGGGTGGGGTAAGGGGGGAATGAGACAGGTAAGAGAGAGAATAGATTTTTGTTTATTGAAAAAAATAGTCAAAAAAAAAAAAAAAAGAACCCTAAACTAGGGGATAGGAGAGCTGGGTTCTATTACTGCCTTGGACTTTGATAAGTTAAGTGACCCTGAGTATGCCAATTCCTATCTTTGGGGCTCATTTCCCCACTTTGGAAAATGAACAAGAGCTGAATAGACAGACTATCAATAATGATGACTCTGACATCCTATATTCCAATGTTTTATGTTCTCGGGTCCTCATCAGCTCTGATATTCGGCAACTATGGCCATTAAGAGCTTAAAGACAAATAGAGGATTTGCTACTATCCCTCTTACATACAGGCCTACCACCTTCTATCCTATTTCTCTGGCTGGCATGAATTATAAATAGCATCCCACAATTTTCAATAAAAGTGGCTCTTAAGGAGATTTTTTTTTTTAACAGCACACAATCATGGCTCCAACTTATTACGTAAGGGTATAAAAGATGAATGACAGAAGTATCATTCTGACAGAACCAGAGCCTGCTCCCCAAGCCCTGTCCACGTGACAGAACACCACATGGTGCATTTTCAGCTCACTCCCACTCTTACAAGAAGAATGACATACTCTTGAAACACAAAATTACAGCAGAGTACACAGGCAAATGCCAACATGATCATCTATCATTTAAAGGCAAACTGTTTACAAAGAATAGGGACAGCAAGCAATGAAGTAAAACTCCTATCCAGCAAGCACAGGATATAAAACTCAGACCTGAATCTATCTAAAGGGGTGAGGAGGGATGGGTAGTCACAAAGGAGTACAGAGATGTATAATGCTGGACTGAACTTAACATAAAGAGACTAATTTGAGAATTTATGAGTTGAGGAGAGACTTTCATCCCAGGAGACCTGTTATGGCAGAAAGAATAATGAATTTAATGAACTGGGAGTCAAAAAACCTGGGTTCAAACCTTGAAACTATTACTTATTAGCTTGGGATGTCACTTCCTCTTTTCTGGGTAACAGATTCCTCACCTGAAATATGAGATTAGTCATACCTGTACCTATGTCACAAGAATATTAGGATCAAATGCATGTAAACTGCTTTATAAAATGAAAAGTTCTATATAAATAAACTATGACTTAACTATCATCTTTGAAGGCATTGAACTATATCATCTTCCTTTTTAGTTCTGATATTCCTTCCAGTCCTAATATTTGAAGTTTTGAAATCTTTTCTAGCTCTAATGGTCTATAATTTTAGGATTCTAAGATCCAGAAAACCTTAAGACTTGTATGGTCTGATGCTGAATGAAGTGAGCAGAACCAAGAGAACACTGTACACAATAACAGCCATGTTGTGTGATGACTAATATTGATAAACTTAACCCTTCCTGGCAATACAAGGATCTAAGACATCTCCAGAGGCCTTGTGATGGAAAATGCTATCCACACCCAAAGAAAGAACTATGGAAGTTGAACTGCTATTTTTTTTTTCTCTTCTGTTGAGTTTTGTTTCCTCCTTCTGATGGTTCCTCCTATTGGTTTTAATTTTTACTTACAACATCATGAATGTGAAAATGTGTTTAATATGAACGTAAATGTATAGCCTATATCAGATTGTGCACCGTCTTGGGGAGGGTGGTGGGGAGGAAGGGGGAGAAAAATTTTAAACTCAAAAGCATATGGAAGTGATTATTGATAAATAAAAATGAATTAATAAAAAAAAAAACCAAAACAATGGAAGGTTATTTAAGAAGGCATGGGAGTGATGGCTAAATAAGAACACCATGCCTCGCCCCCTCCCCCCCAATACTTGGTGAAGTTGGTGCTGGTTCTGGCTCTCTTCCCAGGCCTCTTCACCACAAGCTTCCCTTCTCTCAAAATAACAACAATTGATTCCTACCTCAGCAACATAACAGGGAATCAAGAGTTCATGGTTGAAGACCTTTGTATTAATTCCAGCTCCTTTTACCAGAGAATCTTAAAGTATTATTACCGCACAGAAAATAGTCTCCCCAGGGCCAGGGGCATCTGTAGAGAAAAGTCAAATTGTTTTTCCCCCTCTTTCCTCATCTTCTTTAGATGCACTAGAGGCAAGAGAGGCGGCTTCAGTGCCTCTAAGGGCTACACGTTGCCTCATCATAGGCAAACACACCTGTTTTGCAGACTTTGGTGACGGCTAATGTACCAAGGGAGAAAATAATGATGAGAAAGGGCTACTATTAGGCCTGACTTGCCCAATCTGGACTGGGAGTCAGAAGCTCTGGGCTCTAACTTGGAAAGATTTCCTAAGGGAGGTGAAGGGAAGTGGGATGTGACCCAGCCTTGAAGAATAAATATTAAGTAGTCTAGTCGGGGAGGAAGCAGAAAGCAAAGGTGCTTTCAGGGTACCATAAACAGATTAGCCTGGCCTGGGAAGAAGTTTCATGTTACAAAGCAGGTGGCCATAGACCTTGACTAAGACTGAATCATTGGGTTGGACAAGGTTGGAGAGCTGTGAGCAGTGCTGGTCAAGGATTTGGTGCAGTGGAAAGAGCTGTACGCTAGAAATCAGGGGAGCCTGGTTCTGCCACTAACACTGAGAAAACTCAGCTAAACTACTTCCTCTTCTCTAGGCATTCATGTCCCCACTGACAAAGGGAGGGAGCTACTCCCGAGGAGCTCCTGCCAAATTGGGATAAAAAAGCCCTTGTGAAGCTTTAGACAAGACTTCCTAACTCCAGTTTTTCTAGCCCTGATCAAGTGATTCAAACCCAACAGCATGAGTGCCAAGGCGAATGTCAGGCCACATCACAGGATCCTGGCTGCAGAGTTAGAAGGGACCCTTCCTTCATCACCATCTAGTCCAATTTTCAATCTCATCTTACAGGTGAGGAAACCGCAGCTCACAAAATATGCCTATGATTTTCAGAGGAGTGGAGTATTTTTGAGACATGCTAGTAGCCATATCTAAATTTCAGCTTATTTTCAAAGTAAATTTCATTTCTTAATTTCAGTTCAGAGAGTAGACCTAGTCCCCGAAGGGGAAAAAAAAAAAGCCAGCGAGTTGCTAGTTTGGGGTGTGGCTTATTCACAGTTCTCTACGTTCAGGATTGCTGCCTGTCCCACATTAACCTTGGCTCATTAGAACCAGTCATCCCAACTGGTTACTAACAACAAAGAATTCTTCACTTGTGACCATTGGTTTTTTTTCTGCCTTGTGCAAGGTTGGATTTTTCTGGTAAGATGTTGATATAATCTGCCAAAATCTCAAAGCACTCCACACCCATTCACAGCCTCGGACTTGCCTCCTGGGACATGTCTTGGACATGTTAAGAACATCTAGATGCAAATGCAGAACAAATGGAGGCCAGTTTGATTTACCATTTTCCAAAAGAATTAAAGAGATACAAAGTGGGCAAAGCCAATCCATCCATGACTTCCCATTTGTGAGAAAAATGGATGCTCAAAAAGCCTGAGACAACTCTTGAAAAACCATTGTCCCTACCTTAAACACACCTACAATGATGCTGAAGGATTTTGGAATTCAGAGGTACCATTTACACAACAATTAGCCTTATCTCACAGAAGGTCCCAGCACAGATACTTTGCTTTGGCAAAATTGGGTGACTGGACATCTTTCATAAACAGTCAGTTTTCTGGCTCCATGATTTTGCTTTATCCATTTCCTACATTCAGACTGTAACCTTTTCTAGGTTGGAATTCAATTCACGGCAGGGCTCAGATCAAATTCTAAATTCTCCAGGAAGGCACTCCTGATTCTCTTCCCTGCACTGCCAGGGCCCTCCCTACCCCTCCCCACTACCCTGTCAAGAAATGATCTTTCTAATTTACTGTGTGTGGCCTTGTCCAAGGCAGTTAACATTTCTTTGACCCTCAGTTTCCTGATCTATGAAATGGAGCCAATACTTCTACTACCTAATGGACCAGACTGTAATGAGGAAAGCTCTTGGCAAAATGTTATAGAAAATGTCAAGTTTCTAATGAAATATTTAATTAAAAACATTCTTCTGATGACACTGAATGGCTGAGAATCATGATTTATCACAGTTTTTGAAGAACTTAAATTCTGGTTTACCCACAGGGCAATGGAAAGGTGCATGGTAGGTACAAATAGATTGTAACACATTACCAACAAAGAAATGAGCGGAAGTAGGGTAAAGGTTGTCACTGAAAAGATGTATGATTGTAAAAGGAGGTGGGCTGGGTGGTAGCTACACAGTTATCCATGAAATGTCAAGAGAAGGACTGGACTTCTACGGTCTCTTTCAGCTCTAGTGCTATAGATAACTCTATGGTCTAAAGGTAGGCCCCTATCACACTGGAGGATTTATGGCAGAACATGGCCAATACTGTCACAGAGTGAGAAGGCATGGATGGGTTGCAATCGAGACCCAGTGGAAGAATGAGATTAGAGATCTGTGGAAACATTTCCTTGAGTAGCACATAGTAGACACTTCATAGACAGTTATTAAATGAACTTCAATCAACTCATATTGCAGAGTACCATAAAAGAGATCTTAAAAGAAACTTCCCTATCTTTCTCTGTGGCTTGTAGCTTTTGGGTGGCCCTTTCTCAGCTCGTCAGTCTCTGGATAACACTTTCTCTTCCAAAGAAGCAAAATGGAAAATCTGACCTTTGTATAATGCTGGTTGAGTTATAGCTTTCCCCTGGCACCTCTAACTGAAATGGAAATTCCTTTAAAGTCGGGAAATTCATCACAGTAGTTTATGGTATTGATTTATTTTAAACGTCGTTGGCAGTTTTAAGACTTGCCTTGACTGAATGCTAGAAATGATGAAAGGCCTGCTTCTTTTGATTATGTAATGCTACCAAATAAACCACCAGGGGGCTCAAAGAGAACTTGTGAGTAAGTAGAGAAAGATGTGTGAAATATAGACTTTCAAATTCTTTATCACCAGGGCTTGAATGTATCATCATAAGGAACTTTCACTGACCAAGAACCCTGAGGACAACACACATACAGCAGGTGAGGGAGTCTGATATAGTGCAGAGAGCACACCCGAGGGTGAATCTAGAAATACCCACACTCTAGTCTTTTGTATTCTGTTACTCTGGGAGAAAACTTTCTCCACCTGTCCCTTCTTTAGGCCTCTGGAGAACAAATGGGGTTGAACTAGATGGTCCCTTTCCAGTACCTACAATCTAGGATTCTCTGATCTGTTGGTGCTCATGATTCATTATAAGAATCCAATCCAACAAGCATTTTTTTTTTTTTGCTTTTTGGTGAGGCAATCGGGGTCAAGTGACTTGCCCAGGGTCACAAAGCTATTAAGTGTTAAGTGTATGAGGTCACATTTGAACTCAGGTCCTCCTGACTTCAAGGCCAGAGTTCTATCCACTGTGCCACCTAGCTGCCCCCCCCCCAAGCATTTTCAAGACCAATCTTCAAACCCCAAAACAGTTATGTGTTTAAGTGCTGGTCTCACATATGCCACCTATATGATTTAATTTAAAAGGAATTTTGGTACTTTGGGGCCAGCTACCCCAAAATATAAACTCCACTACCTGCTAGCCTAACATTACAGTTTTATACTTTAAATCTTTAGGCAAAATGGGACAAAAAAATAAGAGGTGAACAAAGAATGCCAGGAAGGAAAAAAGGACAGCTGACTGGGGAGGCAGGAGAACCCCCAAAGACTTTTACCTATTTCCTTCTACCTTCTCTTGGTTTACCTGAAAAAAATAATACCTAGGTTATATGGAGCAAAGGGTATAAATTATAGAACATTGAATATCAGAGCTGGAAGATGCCTTATTATGTTCATCTAATCCTAAGGATCAGTCTTAAGAACAGTAAGGGACCTTGGAGGCCATTTAACCCCTTAATTTTACATAGGAAGAAACACAGGCCTAGAGAAGAAAAGTGATTTGCCCCAGATCCCACAATCAGTGAGAGGCTGGAAAGAACTTGAACCCTGGTGTCCAGATTGGGTTTTAGTTCTTTCCACTATAACACACAGTGTGCTCAGGAGAAAATATGAAGAGGCAGCTGGAGTTTTAAGTAAATAGCTGCAGGGCAGGACTGTCCCCTCCTGCTTTTGATTGTCCTGCATTTACTATTCCATAGAGCAGCACAGTGTGGATTTTCCCCAGAGGGCACTGCTCCTGTTACATAACTCAGCAGCATCACATTAGCACAGCACGAGTGATCACAGATGGCAACGGTAGAGGCCAAACACAGGCCACTCGGGAGCTCCCTGATGCCAGGCAGGGCCTCTGAAAATAACGTTCTTACCCTGGAAAGGAAAAGGGCTCCAAGATTCTGGCATGTAAAATGGTACCTAATGCTTTATGAGAGAATTTATTGCTGTCTCATTTTCCGGGAGAAAAAAGGTCCATATTCACTAAGAGATACAGAACTTTGGGTATGACATAACCTGAGGGATCTGTTTCTTCATCTATAAGACAGGGAATGGCAATACTTATTCTATTCTGCCTCACAGAGATACTATGAAGAAACTACTTTGTAAACCACAGTGATGTGAATGTAATATTTTACTCTCCCTTCTCACTTCCCCTGAAGCTCCAAAAGGTGTACGCTGTTATTACAGTAATTCATTAATGCAAAGAATCTTGGAGCTGTCTTGGAACAGTCTTCTATCATGGGGCATACACATCTCCTCCCTCCTTTTGGCTATTTCATGGTTCATTAGCACTTCAAAAAAAAAAAAAAAGAACTTTATTAGTAGTGTTGATATCACCTTCATTTCCAAATATATAGCTCTCCTTTACCTACCCAGCAAGGCATCCCATATACAAATTTTTTTAAAAGAAGGAATATAAAAGCAGCTCAGCAAAACTGATTAATATAACAACTGAATCTAACAGTATATGTAATATCTCCATACCTATGACCCTTCAAATCTATAAGGGAGAGAAGGAGGTGCATTAACTTGCACTTTCAATAGATCACAGGCAAAAATAATCACAGATTCAAGAACCATATAATCTAGTGCAAACCATCACCCTGTAGAATCAGCTCCTTTACTTTGTCCCCCAAGTGGCTGGCACAGCGTTTGAATATTTCCAGCAGTGGATCTCACTACCTCACAAGGCAGCCTGTGTCACTGTGTCACAGGGGACTAGTGCTAGAAGACACCTTTGAAGGTCACCTAATACAACCAACCCCATACCTTACAGCTGAGATCTAGCAATATCCAATGACTTGCTCAAGTTTATACAAATAGCAAGTAGCAGAGCTAGGACTTGGAAAAAGGCCCTTCAACTCCAAATCTAGCAATCTGTCCAGTGTACCATGCTGCGGCCTCTAATCTTTGCAGAGGTGGAGGACTATGGATATGGAGTTGTGCATATACTATCAGACACAAATGATGAGTCAGTTGGTTTTGGTAAAGTGCTTTCCCCCCCTCTTTTATTCTTTGTTAGAAGGCATGGCTCATTGGGAAGGGATATATTTAGAAATGATGATATAAAAATAAAAGATTTTTTAAAAAATTTAAAAAATAAAGGGGTTTCAAGTCCATTCATCAGGGAAAGCTACAGCCACCACTTAGCTGTTACTACCGTAAATTTGCATTTTTGTTGTTCAGTTGTGTCCATTGGTGACCCCATTGGGGGTTTTCTTGGCAAAGATACTGCAGTGGTTTGCCATTTCCATTTCCAGTTCATTTACAGATAGGAAATTGAGGCAAACAGGATTAAGTGACTTGCTCAGTGTCCCCCAGCTATTAAGTGTCTGAGGCCAGCTTTGAACTCAGGAAAATGAGTCTTCCTGATTCCAAACCCAGTGCTCTATCCACTGCATTAGTCAGCTGCCCTGTAAATCTGCATTACACAGACAGCAGATATAAAACAATTTAAAAGGGGCTTAAAATACAAATCAGTGTCAGTTATATTACTAACAGGTTTGAAATTCATAGTGATATTGAAGGTGGATCAATGCACCTCTCTTCGCAAATTATACATTTCATAAACTGTTCCTATTTGTAGTTTTATTAAATGCCTACTACGTGCAGACTCTGGGTGTGGCATACACCTTCTCCTTTGGGAACTTTGTAATCTAAGAGTAGAAAAGTATGATATAAGGCAGAATGTGATTAAGCGTAAAGGAGAAGTCTAGGAAAAGTGTTAAATCTGAGGCAGTAGAGATGACCCAAACTAAAGGTGAGGGACTAGAACAGCCAGAATCAGAGCTAGCATGTGGGGGTGGTAATTTGCCCAGGTAAACAAGGTAGACCTGCTGGCTCAGTAAATGGAGGTCAAGGCAGAGCCTCCCTTCCTCTAGATTCATACATGTACTGCTTCCCTGACCCTCACAAATGGCCTGCTATTGGTACTATGTTTGGTAAAACCCATCAGGACTACAGCAAAGACAAGAACAAAGCACAAGACCTGCTAAATGTGGTTAAGCAGCATCAATTTCATAAAAGGTCTACATATTTTTTATGCTTCTAGTTAATGAACTTGCTAACTGTTAGGATCATAAACTGCAGTAGAAGAGCAGTAGAAAAGACTTGAGGAAGTATGTAAGAGAGACAGAATCCATCTTAGAACCCAGTGCTGGAGTTGAAAGTAACCCTGCAGATCATCTATTCCGTTTACTTTTGCTGGTAAGGAAACTGAGGCCCAGAAGAAAGTGATTTATCTAGGCAGTTATGGCACAGTGGAGCAAGCACTGAATTTGAAATGAGAAGATATCCAGGTTGTAGTGTCTCAGTGTTATCACTATCTTGCTGTGACCTCAGACAGATTTTTTAATCTCACTCAGCCTCCACTTCATCACATTTAAAATGAGGATAATACCTGACCTGATAAGGCTATTGTGAGGATCTCAGAATTACAAAATTTTGTATCTGAATAAGACATAACCATCAAGTCCAACATCCTTTATTTTACATGTAAGAAAAATGAGGTCAAGGGAGGAAAAGGCCTAAAAAGAGCAAAGGCAGAAGAAAGTAGGATATGGTGCAGGGGAAAGAACACTGAATTCAGGGTGAGAGGGGCTGGGTTAAATCTCTAAGTTCATGACTTTGGGACTAGACATCCCATCTAACCACATCCTCCTAAACCTTGGATCTTCAGTGAAATGGGCACAACTCTTTCTCTGCATATCTTACATGACTGATTCGAGCAGAGCATGTAGTGATCCTTAAAGCACTTGAGAAGTTTGCGTTTTACTACAACTACTATTATTAGTTACGATTATTTGCAGTCCCTCAGAGTTGTGAATATCAAATGAGGGATATGTAAAATGCTCTATAGAAACCAGAGTAAAGCATTACATAATTGTGAACAGCTGTTGCTAGCCACTGAACAAGTCAGTAGCAGGGCCTGGCCCCCAAGGCCCCTCACCGCCAGTCTAGGCCTTTCCTCACTGTTCCCTGCTTCATTTTGTGGTAGCCTCACTCTTTTAAACGGCAACCATTCAAGTCTAACCTCATTTCCCTTCTGCCCTGGCTTGAGATGCACAGACCTTTCTTCTTGTCTCAAGACTGCTTGCCAAGGTCCCCACTCCTCCTAGGCCTAACTATCTATAGTCCCTATGATCCAAGCATTTCAACTTGGGTCTGCTCTGCTGATGTCTCCCTAACACTTACAGCAGCACTTAGCTTTGAATGCTCAGGACTTTCTGGGCTCAGTCAGACGCGTCACACATTAGGGCCTTGGCTCAGGGAGGCCCTAGTTACACTGTTTTGTTTATAGACATCTGCCTCAGCTGTGAATGCAGACTGCTCCCCCCCTTGTTGAGCCGGTGACACCTAGAACATCAGCCTGGTTGGTTTCACATTTGGACTCAAGATATAGCAGGGCAACTGCAGTAGCTGAAGGAAACAAGTAAGAGAGAATAAGGACTCTGCTACCTAGTATTGAGTAATGTGCAAAAATAGATGTTTTGGAACAGAGCAGTTTGAGACTAGAGCTTTTGTTCTTAAAGGTAAAGTGATTCAATAATACTCTAACTAAGAAGCAAGGTCTGATCTTGTTTCAGTGGGATGGGGAGGGGTAGCAGAAGCAAAGCAAGGTGTTTGTATTTGAGTTAAACAAGCTATGCCAACTCTGGCTGGAGTTTTAAGTAAACACACAGACAGAGTTTTCTAGTTCTCCTTTACTAACAACCAAACTCACGTATCTCTGACAGAGGGTGACCTTAAATCCATCCCGGCTGGATGCACCGCGGACCTCTTTTATCGCGCGGGTGTTGGAGCACAAGACTAGAGCCTATGCTCAGCTTCATTTATGTTCAGAGCGGGCTCTTCCGCCCTCCGTAACAGCCCTGTAATTAATCCCCTCCTAATTCCACTGCCACCACAAGACTTCAGGCCCTCACTTCCACTATTAGGTCTCCTTAGCTTTACATCCTCCCCAAACAGCCAAACTCATCCTCCTTATGCATAAATCTGGTCACATCACGACTGTTTAAATCACTTTAACGGCTCCCTATTGCCTACAGGTTAGGAATTTAGATTCCTCCGCCATATGCTGACCTACCAACCCACCTACCCATCCACCTTACCTTTTCATCCTTCTCTTATTTATTAGAAGACTTAGCCAGACTCTACTCTGCCATCCCCATACCCTTGCTTTCTCAACTTTGTACCACCTCCAAAGCTTGGAATACCCTCTTTACTGTCCTCTTCAACTACCCATCTTTTAAGGCCAAGATACAAAGTCATTTCATTTCCTCCATAAAATCTCCTGATTCCCTTTGAGAATCCTAGACCATGGAATGGAAACCAATGGACCAGGAAGAGCAGACTCCAAGGACAAGAGCATCTATTTCACTCTCCTTCATCCAGAACTCAGTAGGGCAGTGGAATGAGTGCTGAACTCAGAAGGCATAGGACCCAAACTAGAATCCTCACTGCCACCTTCTCCCTTCACCATGGGCAAGTCACCTAACCTCTCTGGGTTTCAGTGTCCTCATCTAGAAAGTGAGAAGGTTGGACCTCAGTTTCCTTAATTTGTAACACAGGGATAACATATAATACTTACCTCATAATGACACGAATAAAGCACTGTAACTATGAAGCTCCATGTGCACAAAAGATCATGAGATTTAGAGCTGGAAAGAACCTCAGCAATCATCTAGTCAAAGGCCTTAATTTTCCAGGTGAAGAAACTCAGGTTCAATGAGGAAAAATATCATACCTAACATCATAGAGCTATGAAACAGCAGAGCCAAGATCTGAACCCAGGCCCTTTCCTTCTAAATCAGTGCTCTTTTCCCTGTATCATGGGAACTGGTTTCTAGGCCCACATTTTAGATTAGATACTCCAATGGCAGCCCTACAGGATATAGGGATCCTCCTTTAAAGGACAGTCGAAATGGGCCCCAGAGAGTGAAAAGGATAAGAGAAACTGAAAAAGAGTCCTAGACATTAAAGGAGTCCACCTGGCCTTTTTGTTTCCAGCGTTGTACCCCTAAATTCAACCAAAGAAAGATAGTTGGATAAGCTGTTGGAGAAGCAGTTCCTCAATGATTTAGTATGTAAAATAACTGTGCTGAGAACATAACAAAGGGACTGTTGTACTCTGGTATTCTAGCTAATAAATGGTTCCTTGCAGAGTGCTGGGGCAGGGAAAGCAGGAAAGAGAAGGCAAAGAGAGTTAGAGAACAGGAGTCTTCAAAGTCATTCACTGCTAGTGACTACACCATCCCAGAACTGAGCCTGCTTCATTTGAGGACTGAAGATGTTACCTAGCCATCCTCCTGAGGCAAGAGGTGCACTGCATGTTGTCACTAAGGCTTCTCCACTGATTAAAAATAGTACAGTACCCTTCAGACAAGAGACACTTTATGAATTTTTGTTCTGTTGTATCAGAATATATTTTAAGAGTTAAGAATGGGAAAGAAATCATTGTGCTCTGGTTAGTAACTGGACTAGAAGCAGCTCTGGTTGGTTCATCAATTTATTATCCTTGATTAGAGTTTCTGTGGTCTAGACTACACTCCATCTTCTTGCAGGTTCTGCTGTATCTCAGACCAGAGTTGCCCTCAAACCTCCTGCTCCTTCTTGACTCCAACAGGAAATGGGGTTTGTTTCTTCTCCAAAGTCCAGAGATGGCTTTGGGATCTGCCCACTACCAGCATGCAAGAATAACCCCCCCCTTCAATCTGTTTTAAAATCCATGTCATGCCTTCAGCCAATCAAGAATGGCCCTAGGTCTGGGTATTCCACCCATACTAGAAACTCAGCAAGTACCTTATTATCCCCCATCCTAAGTAGGTACAAATTTATACTCACAAAAATCATTAATGGCTTAAGTGGTAGTAGGTCTTAAGTAGTAAAAGCACGGATTTGGAATTGGGGGATTGGGGTTCAAATTCTCACTTTGCTACTTGATACCTCTGTCATACCTTGGGCAAGTAACTTCCTCTCCCGGGGAAGTAACTCAGTCATCTGTAAAGTTAAGGGATTAGCGCATATGACATCTAAGTCCCTTGAGACTAAGTCTGTGACTCTACAAAGGATGACAAGCAATACCTATGTTAACATAATTCCTCCTTTTAGTGTACATAGTAATTTTTATACACATTATCTCTTCTGATCTTTCCAAAAGCCTTGTGATGTAGCAAGTATTACCATCCCTACTTTGGAGATGAGAAAATGGGGGTACAGACAGATTAAGTGATTTGCCCAAGGTCATACAGCTATTAGTATCAGAGACAGGATCAAAATCTAGGTCTTCTGACTGAAAATCCAGGGTTCCTTCCATTACATTACATTACAGCTCTCAGTTCCTAATGTAGCCCCACAGTTTCCTGGGATACTCCCTGGTTCTTCAGACACTTCTGTGGGGAGAAAATAACCCAGATCCAACCAAATACTCACCCAGTTATAAAACGCCCGGGATGCTTTGCCCTGAATTTTAAGCAGCACATGTGACTTGGTCCATTCTTGTTTCAAGCTCAAAGGCATCAGGTCGGTCTTGTGGGTTAGCAGCTAACATATCTTTCAAGAGCTGCTTGATCCCCTCAGACATGGAAGTCCTGCGTTTCTGGGGGATGTGCAACTCCATCTTTGGGTTCTCTAGCAGCGCTTCCCCTACGGGTACAATCTCTGTCCCCTGCTTGATGTAGGTCCCCAGCAGTTCCTTCTTGGTCTCGGAGTCAATGAACGTGATCCGCTCTATCATGGCCCAAATGATAATGCCTAGGGCAAAGATGTCCGCCTTGGCTGTGTAGTGCCCCTCCCAGACCTCAGGGGCCATGTAGAAGTCAGAGCCGCAGGCTGAGGACAACCAGTATTTATTCACATTCACATTTTTGTTGTCCTGACCACCCTCTTTCCCTCGTGGTGCCAGCCCAGCACAGACTTTGCTGAGTCCAAAGTCAGCAACCTTAAGGACGGGGACCCCAGATCTCTCAGTGATTAGGATGTTGTCAGGCTTGAGGTCCCTGTGCACGATGTGGTTTTTGTGTAGGAAGGCGATGGCACTGGTAAGCTGCAGCATGAAGCTTCGGTTGGTGGCTGGGTCTGGCCGACGGGACAGCACATACTGATTCAGATCTCCCCCTTCACAGAACTCCATGACAAACCAGAGATAGCAGGGCTCCTCTGCATAACCCAGAATCCTTTCACCTGTGTGAAGAGGACAGGAAACAGCTTCAATTGCGTGAGATGGGCTAACTCAGACTCTTAGGCAATGAAAATTTTGTGGTGAGAAGAGCAACAGATACCCAGGCTCACCAAAGAATTTGTAGAGATCTTTGGAATGGACCTCTGAGATCTATTAGTCCAACTTCCTCATTTTATAGATAGGAAAACTAATGCCCAAAGAGCTAGATGATTTGCAGAGTCACACAGGTAGTAAGTAGCAGAGATGGATTTGAATTCAGGTGTCCTGACTATAAATAAAAATAAATATATGTGTGTGTATACATTTACATATATACACACACTTACATACACACATATCCATTAGCTACACTGCCACTCAAGTAATAACTCACATTTTTATATGCAGCTTTAAAGTTCATAATCTCACAACCCTATAAGGTAGAGAGTGCAAATATTATCATCCCCATTTTGCACATAAAGTAAGAGGTTAAAGAGATTAAAGGGATTGCAGAGTCACAAAGCTAATAAATGATGAAGCTGGAATCCCAACCCATGTCTCTTGACTCCCAAGTCCAGTGTTTTTTCCACTGTATCACTATATAATCTTGGTATCTAATCTCTCCAACTCTAAAACGTTTAGATGGCTTCCCATCCCCTACCTAATCAACTTAAACTCCATTTAAGATTCTTTATAACCTTGTTCCAACCTACCTGTCCCATGTCTACATTCTAGACTATTTTCCATCCCCTGCTCTTGTCTTACCCTCTAACATCACTGTTCCTTTGCTTATTTTGTCAACCATGCTTGGAATAGCTTCCACCTTCACCTTTATTTATCAATGTGTCTATCTTTCTCCTTTAAGGCCCAACTTAGGGGCCATCTCTTCCTTGAAGAGTATTTCCCCACCCTCTACTCCCTTCCTGCAATTTTAAGTACTCTATCTTCTTTGTTTAATCATTGTCCACCTTGTATCATACCTATTATTTATATCTTCAATCTCAGTCCATCCCCAACCCCTCTACCTCAAAAAAAAATTATACTGTTTTTTGAGGCAGGACTATATCATTTTTAATCTTTGGGGCCAAGAATGAGCTTAATAAATGTTTATTGATTCAAAACACCTTCACTCTCCCCCCGCCACACACACTTTACCAGAGAACATTGGTGAATAGACTCTTCTTGACTTAATGTGAATCTGAACCTACTGCTATAGAAGTCAAACTTCATTATTTTAAGTATTGCATTTTCCTATAGGACAGAGAAGTAAGTATGGTGAGATCTGGATTCAAAGTTGGAGGTATGTTACTCTCTATGAACTAAGGCATCTCACTTCTCTGAGCCTTGGTTTCTTCACATATAAACTGTGACTATCACAATCTCTCTAGAAATATATTTTTTATGATTCTAATGAGCATTGTTCCATTAACTCCATAGTTTTCTTTGTGCAATTTGGAAGAAGTACACCTAACCTACTGAAATTCCTTTTCATGCTGTAATTAGTAAGCAGTATAGTGGAAAGAGCACTGGAACAGGAACCCCAAGATCTGGGTTCCAGCCTTGGCTCTTCCTTTGACTAGCCATGGGACCTTGGGCAAATCACTTCTCTTTGATGATTTCCTCATCTACAAAATGAGAGAGAAAGGGAGGCAAACGGTGATCTCAAAGAGAACAGTAACAAGAGAGTGCCTCCTAGTCTCCCTCCTTGAGTCTCTCTCCTCTCCAATCCCTCCTCTACAAAGATGCCAAAGTGATTTCCCCAAAGCACAAGACTAACCATGTCAGCCAAATACATGCCAGTGACTTTTTATTACTCTAGGGTCAAAGAAGAACTGCTCTGTTTGGTATTTAAAACTCTTCACAACCTAGCCCCAACCTACTTTTTCAATCTTAACAATTTTACATTTAGGTACTTGCTAGTCCCTGCCAGACTGGCCTCCTCCTTGTCCTTCACACGTGACACACTCCTATCAGCAGTCTCTGTGCCCTGCACCTGCCCCCCTCCCTAGCCTGGAATGCTCTTCCTCTTCACCTCTGCCTCTTGGAAGCCCTAGCTCCCTTCAATAATTTGCTTGAGTACCACCTTCTACATAAGTTCTTTGCTGATTTCCTCTCCCCACCTGATCCCCAGCTATGCTTCTTCCTCACCACCCTGTATTTATTTTGTATATATACCCCACTCAACCAACAGTATGTAAGCTCCTTAAAGGCATGGTCTGTCATTTTTGTGGGTTATTTGTATCATTAGAGTCTGGGACTGTGTCTAGTATATAGTAGGTGCTTAATAAATGCTTGTTTGTAGGCAAATTCCTTTGACTATCTTTTGAGTTACTATGTGTCCAAAGGGGTCTTTTTAAAAACATTAGTGAGAGTGGGAGGAGGAAAGTGGCTAGGTAAACAAATTTTTTAAAAATCTGTACATTCTGAACCTTCTAGTCTAATGTGCTTTCCCACCATTAGCTGTTCAACTTGGTGTGATTAAAAAAAAATTAGGATTAGGATTCTGGAGAATAAAGTATAACTTTGATTCTGCTATTAGCTCTGTGACACTGAACAAGTCAATAGTCTCTAGGCCTCAGATGACTCCTTTGTAATAAAAAGGCTGCATTTAATGGCCTTTAAAGTCCATCCCATGCCAGATGCAGTGGCACTCACTTGTGATCCATCCCTACCACTGGAGATGAAACTCGTGGGTTACATGAGCTCAGGAGTTCTGAGCTGCAGTGGCCTAAAGCACAGCAACTGGCTGTCCACAATGCCAATATGGTATGGTGAGACCCCTGGAGTGGGGAACCACCAGGCTGTCTGAGGAGGGTAAACCAACCCAGGTAAGAAAAGGAACCAGTCAAAGCTCCTATGTCAATTGGCCCATGAGTGGACACTGCACTTCCAGCCTAGGTTATAAGAGAAACCCTCCTTCAAAATAGGTAAGATGAATAAAATCTGTTCCATCTCTAATGCTGTTTTATCATCTAAGGCCCCTTTTTCTTCTAGATTTAATATACCACATTCTTTATTCTAAGGAATCTTGAGTGTTCTAGGTCGTGATATCCCTTCCAGTTATGTTAATTATTCTAAAACTCTTTTCAGTTCAAATGATGTTTGATTCTAAGACTAAATTATGCATAGTCTGGCAAACCAATAACATACTACTTAAAACAGGGCACATGACTGGAAAGACTACAGTGGGTTTGGGTTTTAAAATTCTGCTAAAGAGACCAGAAGAAGCAAGTTTGCCTTCAGATTTCTGACTGTGGCCCTACACATGACCTTCCTCAAAGCACACACTTCCCTGCAATAGCTCATTTCCCCTGTAATTATATAATTTGTTTACGTTGCTTTGGTGTAATACAGGTAGAACCAGTTTAGGGAAGATGGATGTATTTTTTAAAAAATCTGTTAGTTCTCTTTATCATAATCCACTTTCTGTGTCATCAACTCTGAAATACTGTAAATACTAAGGAAAAAAACAAGGCAAAACAGAGATTTCTGAAACCAATCAAATTTTCAAATTAATTCCCTAGGAAAGAAAGCTTGATATTTCAAACTGTAGGTGGAGCCAAAAAGGAAAAGATTAAAAAGCCATCCAATTCTTTTCTCATAGGCCATGTCTGCAAACATCAGTGATATTTTGGGAAATGCTGGTTATTTTACATACAAAGTTGGTAACCATGGCTACAGAGGTGGAAAAGCCAGTCTACAAAACAAAATATACCTCACAATCCTGAAGGGTAGGAAGAGAATTAGGAAGGGGGAGTGGGTCATTGTTGCTAGACCAGTAGGATCAAGGAATCCTCCAAGAGTCCTCTCTTCCAAAAGACTCAGTATGGAAGCCAGAGCTCCTGTTTAAGGTAGGAGGTAGGAAAGGGGGTAGGGGGGAGAAGAAGCAGGAGGCTAAAGGGGAGAGGAAAAGGGGGTGGGGTTGTTTTTGGAAATGAATACAGGGAACAGGAAGAGACGCTCCCAGTCTGAAGACGCCCATAGTAAGCTAAAGACAAGGCATGACAGAATGGAAAATAGAGAGCTATGCCTTGTTCCAGATACAAAAATGTTTACACAAATACTGAGCAGTGAAGTGCAGGGAGTTTGTCATTTCATTAGGGTGGCTCTTCTGGGATGTCCAGTCTCAAGTTGCCTGCAGGGAGCTTTTTCTTTCAGATTTTGTTGTGAATGATAAAAGATCAAAGCATGACAGAAAGAACACCAGACTGGGGCCCCTAAGACCATCTCTGGGTCTCCAACACTTGCACTGCAACATGATCCCACTGTCTAGTGTTCAAAGCCCTCCACAGGGATGTAGGCTTGAACCTCCTCTTTCTCCTAGCCTCATCTCAAGCCGCTCGCTACTTCATGCACCTACCCCTGGCTAAACCCATGCTGTGGGCTTTCAGCCTTGACAATTTTGCTCACACTGCTCCATACATCTACAATGTCTTGTTTTGTTTTGGTTAGGCAATGGGGTTAAGTGACTTGCCCAGGGTCACACAAGTAGTAACTGTTACGTGTCTGAGGCCAGATGTGAACTCAGGTCCTCCTGAATCCAGGGCCGGTGCTCTATCCACTGTGCCACCTAGCGGCCCCTATACATCTACAGTGTCTAAGCCTTCACCTGTTGGTGTGCTACCCAATCCTCAAATATCACTTCTCCCATCTCCCCAGCTATAAATGACCTCTCCCTTCTTGATGTTCTTAGGAAAAGACCTTAGAAATCATATATCAGGGATTTGTTTTGTTTTTAAATATATTTTAATAACTATTTAAACATCATTGGCTTCCTTTGTAATCCTATTAAAAAAAACAACAAACCAACATTACCCTGGAACCTTTAGAAGGTTGTCAAAGGGGTCCATGACCCCAAAAAAGATGAATATCCCCTGAGATCAAATGAGATATTTTATGTGAATTACTTTGCAAGCTTTAAAAATATTATATAAATGGTAGTTATTCCTGTTATCTAGTAAAACCACTTCATTTTATAGAGAAGGAAAACTGAGATTTGGAGAAGGTAAATGTTAGGATTACACACAGAGACAGTAAGGGGAACAGCCAGGATGATTTTTACCTGCTGATTTGCCTACTCAGTCTAGTGCTTTCTCTACTATAAGACAGTGGTTCCACCTTATCCACGCCTTTCTTATGGACTTCTTCCCATTTTAGTTTCTATTATAGTTACTTGTTAACATGTGTTATTTCCCCCACTAAAATGCAATCTCCTTGAAGATGGGAATTCCTTATTTTTATTTTTCCCCCCAGAAGGGACAAAGCTGTACACAGCATATATGAAATGTTTGTTGAATGAATAAAGGATCTGGACTAGATATTTCTCTCTCTTAAAGTCCTTTTTCATCACCAAATTTCTATTATTTGCCTATATGGTCTCTATCCATTCTAGAATGGGCTGTCACCGATCTGCCAGCAATAGGTTAGCCTTTCATTCACCTGACTAATGAAGCAGAATTGTCTTTAGGTCTCTCCCAGCTCTTTTATTTCATAATCATGTTCACATGGGAGATGTATAACATAATGGACAGAACAGTAGAAGCCAAGAGATGTGAACTATAGTCTTGAGTTATACTACTCTTATCTCACAGGGTTTTGTTGAGGAAAGCATTTGTGTGAAATTAGATGAATCACATCTCTTGAGCCTCACTTTCCCCCATCTCTCAAATGGGGATAGTCTTAAGTGCCTAGGCTATCTCATAAGGCTGTGACAAAAACCAAATTAGCAAAGTCCTGAGAAAAAGCAAAAAGGACCATACAAATGTTTTAAATCATCATTACTACTAAAAAATACCAATGAGCCCACTGACTTTATCCTTGATCCCCAGGTGGTAGATTGCTGCATATAACACATCAATGTGGGAAGCAGAGAATAGAAAAAATTATAAAACCACCAAAGCCCTTATAAGACCTGTTGAGAATTTTGGATGTTGTAGTCACTACATAATGTAGCAGGAAAAGTTGTAGTCTAGAGCTCTGCCACTAATTTCCTGTGTAATCCAGGGCAAGTGTGGTAGGGGCAAGAGTTAAGAGAACCTGGGTTTGAATCCAAGTTCTACTACTTACGGCCTTTGAGACTCTGGGCAAATCACTTCAGCATTCTGAGCATCAGCTCATCCCATTTGTAAAATGAGAGGGCTGGACTAGATGTTCTCCTTCCAAATTTAAATATATAATCCCGAGTGACAGAATCAGAGACTTGGAAAGACCTCAGAGGTCATCTAGTTCAATACCCTCCTAGTGCAGGAATTGTGTCAATTACCTACCTCCTAGACAAGTGACCATCCAAGTCACTGCCATAGCCAATGCTTAAATATTTTTCATCATTTAATTTAGTTCATCTCTCTGAGCATCAGTTTCCTCATCTGTAAAACAGAGATGGTCCTTTCCACTCTAGATCTCAGAGTTCTCTATGATTCATTTATTCAGTAAGCCCCACAATAAATAAATAAATAAATAAAGATAGATAGATCTTGTGCCCACAGCAATGTGCTCCCACTCTAGAGTAGTGCAGACTGCTTCAAGTTGTAATGTGTTTCCAGTCCTTGGAGGTATTTCAATAGAGGTGTGTGAACACTTGTCAGGGATGTTATAGGCAAGATTCCGATTTCAAGTTAAATTTGGCCTCAATATCCCAACACCTTCAAGGTCCCTTCTAATTCTGAGACTAAAGATGAATCCATTCATACACCTTGGTTACAACTCATAGCACCTCTATGAGACCATGGACCAAATTCTGTCCCTAAGTGTTGCCCCCTACCCTACATCACAGAGAGATGTAGAATGAATGAACAAATTCAGAATGAAATAGCGCTCTCTGATATTATTCATGGATCAAAGAGTATTCATACATCTTCATACGCTACTGCCTGGCACATTCAAGAATAAAAGATTAATGGGTTCAGTACAAAGACAGAACAGGTTAAGTTTAAAGAAATAGCAACTAATGGCAAACAGCTCCCTAGAGGGGAGAAATGATACCTGATTTGTTCAATTGTTATCATACACTATACTAGCTTCTGTTGCCAGTAAAATTAAACTAAGAAGCACAAAGCATAATGTTGCTGTACCATAAACTTAAACACAAAAAACAACAACCCAAAAACAAAACTTCAGCTTTCAGATTAGAGTCTCAACGCCACAGAGGTAGAACTAGAACTCAGGTCTTATTTCTATTTGATTGAGAAGCAATAAGGGGTGGTAGGAAGGAGACTAGACAGGAGATTGATGATCTGGGCTCACGTTTTAGTTCTATCACTGACTGACCGTGTAGGATTATGGACAACTTGTTTATTAACCTGGCCTCTCCTCATGAGTAAAATGACTATGGTAGTGTTAAAAATTGTCTTTACATGTAATTGGGAAATTTTTAAAAGAATTACTATGATACTTCTTGTATTTGCCTGCCTCATGTTTTTTATGAGAAAGATCCTTTATAAAATTATAAGATCTACATAAATGTAAGCTGTTATCTGATCTGCCACTGCCAATCCCAAGCTCAGAAACTCAGGATAGCTCCAAACTGGCTACTTTTTATTTTATCCAGACTTGTGATTTCATCAGTGTCAGTGCAGACCAGTAAGTACTGTGCTCTTGAGCTCTTGGAAGTACCTTGGGTCGGGGTTGAGTGACTGGGCCAGGGTCCCTCTGTTAAAGGGAAGCCTTGAATCTGAGTTTTCCTCAATCCAAAGCAGGCTCTTCCTGTCTACCAACCTGACTCTCCTTAAATTGACTATCATAGTTAAATACGAGTTTTTCTGCTTGGCTTTCAAGATCCTTTACAAATCCAATCCCATTCTACCAATTCAACTTGACCCTCCACTTCTCTTACATGAAGGGTAGGTTTGACCCAAGACCTCCTAGCTGTTCCTTGAACAAAACAGGCTCACTTTCAGTATGGTGTAGTAGAAAGAGCAACTAGTCTTGTCAGAGGACCTGGGTGAGGAGGGGGGAGGTTCGAGTCCCAGCTCTCCTGTTAGTAAACTACTGGCTAAGGTGCCAAACTTTCTCTGCTCTCTTCAACCTCCCCTCCTTCCCCACCCCCTTCCAGGATCCTGGGTTCTCAGCCTCTGTGTTATCCTGAGCTCCTCGCTGCCCCTCACCTCAAGGACCAATCAATTGCCAAATCTTGTCCTTTCTACCTCAATAGCATCTTTCACATCAGTCCGATTCTTACCACTCATAGCCACTGACTTAAGCAGAAAAGAACTGCAATGGCCTCTGTTTCCCTCCAAGTTCTCATTCATCCTTCATACAGCTGCCAAAGTGCCTTTCCTTATGTGCAAATCTGATCATGCTGTTCCCCTACTCAAACTGCAGTGGCTCCATTGGCCTCTGGAACAAAACATCAACTCCTCTGTTTGACTTGAAAGCTCTTCTCACAAGGTAGCCTTAAACTCATTTAGCTCATTCTATACCACCCCTTTTCCCACAGTGATCCAGTCAAACTGGCCTTCCTGCTAACCCTCCAGCTCCATTCTTTAGGCCTTTGCATTGGCTATTCTCCAGGCCACCAATCTCTCCTTACCTGTTTCAGACAATCTTTCTTTAAGATTAAATCCAAGTACCACCTTTTAGAAGACATCTTTCTTGATCCCACCACCTTTGCCAACTGCTACTGCTCTCCCTAAAAAGCTTTGTATTTATTTTGTAGAGACTGAACATATGGACATGTCTCTCCTGGTAGAAGGTAAGCTCCTTGAAAGCAAGGACTATTTTGAGTTTGTCTTTTTATACTTAGCCCCTAGCATATAATAGGCACTTAATAATGAATGTGTTCATATGCATTAATTAGGAAAGACCAAATGACATTTTTAATGGCAGAAAAGAGGGGAGCAAGGTATCCAAGGGTGATGATGAAACAAGATGTCACAAGGGAAGGTTTGATGGAAGGGGCATATTCAGGAATGCATGTTAAATAAAACTATCAATACAGCTTTTTTTTTTTCCTTAAAGTTGGAGCATGTTAAGCCCAGAAGACAGCATATTTTATTTACTTTGGCTAACAGGACAGTTAAGAGTTCATGAATCTAAAATTAGATGTATACAGATGATGAGACCTCACACAACTATGGCTAAGGGAAGAAGAATGAAGATAATCATGAAAGATTAAAAAGGCCACTTTCAATTATAAAATTGGAAAAGTTTTTGCAGGATCAAAATCAAAGCAGCTAGATTTGGATGAGAAGCAGTTAAAAGAAAAAAACTTTGAACAAATTATGGTATATAGATGTAATGGAACATTATTTCACCATAAGAAATGACAAAGAATTCAAAGAACTTAGGAAGTTGGGTATCAACTGATTTACAGCAAAGTAAGCAGAACTAGAATAACTGACATGATGATCATCAGTGATGTAAAGGAAAACAGTACTGAAAGACTTTAGCACTTCCAATTAATACAAAGACAAACTATGATTTCTGAGGACTTGATTGTGAAACATGCTTCCTGCCTATCAGCAAAGAAAATAGTAGTTAATAGCTGCAGAATAAGCTATGTGTTTTCAGACACAGCCAATGTGTTCCTCTGTTTTGCTTGACTCAAGTACTTATTTACTGTAAGAGATGACTGGTCATTAGAAGTGATAGTCATGAAGAATAAAATCTTTAATTTTAGAAGTCTCTTTAAGCTTAACAACCATTAGGAATACTATTACATATGGACCATTTGGGGAAGGTGGACCAACCCAAAACAGAATGTAAAACAAACATCTAGACTTCAGAGCTGGAAAGCAATTCAGATTATTTAGCCCAACAATGGGTACAGGGAACAAACAATGATTTTTTTTTTTTTCCGAATGAACTTGGGAGTCATGAAACTTGAGTTCAAGTACCTGCTCTGCCACTTAATCACTTTGTGTGACTTTGGACAAGTCATTTAACTTCTCTGGGCCTCAGTTCCTTACCTGTGATGTCCCTTCCTATTACTCTGAAGAAGCAGTCATTCAGCCTTCTTTAACATATCCAGTGATGGGACCTCCAAGGAAATTCATCCTGTTGTTACCAAGTTCTGACTGTTAGAAGTTCTTCTTTATATTAAACTGAAACCTGACTCACTGTAATTTCTATCCATCCATCATAATTTCTGACTCTGTAACCGTGTGCATCATTCTTTTCCTTCACATAAGTCTTTGAGATACATGACATGCAGCTTTCAGCCTCGTCCCTATCCTGGTTAGCCTCCTTTGGTAAATGTCTGTTTCCAAAAATTTGGCAACTAGAAGTTGATCAAGAATTTCAGATGTGGTTCCAGGACAGAGGGCAGCTAGACACTAGACTTCTATTAATGATTCTCCCAGCAGAATGATTCTAACATGAGGCAGTAATGCTTAAACTATGATCTTTCTAGTTTCTCTTCCTCTTTCAGTCTTATTTTTCTGATCTTACTGTTCTTTTTGCTTTTACTAGTTTGTTTCATGAGATGGAAGATTAGGAACATTAAAAAATTTGTTTCCATAAAATTTTACTGAGAGGCTGTATGTTACCTTAGTTCTGACCATAAAGATTGTTATTAAGCAAGAGAACTCATTGGCATGAGGGCCCAAGTCCTACCTCTAAACTTGCTACTTACTGGTAGTAGGTTTGGCCTGAAAAAATCCTTCTTAGCCACAGTCTCACTTTGAGGTGGGCAACACTCGGTGCCAGGTCCAGCTTGCTTGAAGTCCAGTGGATTGCAAAGCTTTCAGAGTCTGTCCAGACTACAGCCTAAACTTCAACCTGTGGTTTGAAGCTACAATCACATTTCAAATCTATTGAATGGTACCCTAGAAGCCATGTGATATAACAGATAGTGTACTGGACTTGGAACCAGACTTGGATTTGAGTGCCAGCTTTGATCCTTAGTAGTTGTGTAAGGTTGGATAAATGATTTCTCCCTCTGAGCTTCAGTTTATTCATTTATAAATGAGGAGCTTGGATTAAATGATTTTTAAGCTCCTTCAAAATCTGACAATCTAAGGTCCTCTTTGCATGTCATTCTACATTAATGATATACTTAGAGTACTGGATTTGGAGTCAAAGGACTTAGTTTCAAATATTAGTGCCTGAGCAAGTTACTACTATATGTCTCTGGGCCTCAGTTGTCACATTTTTAAAATGACAGTGTTAAATTAGATGATCAAAGTCCCTCTCCTCTGACATTAGTCATTTATGACAAGCCAGGGGTTGGTTCAGGTAATTCTGAGATCCCTTTTAAACTTTGAATAGTATTGGTACAGTTCCAGGATCCTACACATCTTTGCACATATTAGGCTGGAAAGGTCATCATCTAAGTGCAGTATTTGGTCATCTTAGTCAATGTTCTGTGGATAGAGTCAGTCTGAGAAGAGAAAATGACTGCAGCTCACCCCACCCTGGCAAATCTCCCTCAGTAACAAGCACTGAACTACATCTCGGCAATCCAAAGGCCAGGCTATCCCATAATCTTCAAATGGTAGCTACACCACTTATGTGTAACAATGGAGGGTTGCCCAGGAACCGAGTGTTCAACACTTTCACACAACAAGACATCACTTTTCAAGGTCAACTGCCCAATTTAACACTGGTAGATCACAATGTGGTTAAGAGGGATTTTTTTCTTGCCAAACCTACTATCAGAAGATCACAGCTGAAAGGTATCTAAGAAGAACTTTTTTCACTCAAAAAAAGGAAGAGTTTTCTAACAATTAGAACTGTGCAGCAATAGAATGGGATGCCCTAGAAATTAACAAACTGTCCATTAGACAGCTTTAAGCCCCATGATATAAACATGGGAAAAACATTAAACCTACAGTTAGAGAGCCTGGGTTAAAAAGTTAACAACTTTTCTAGGCCCTCTAGACCCTGTAAAAATGATGGGGTTGCAACAGGCAAGCTCTGGAGGTCCTCATAGATCTAATCCAATCCTTTCATTCTGTGAAGGAAGAAACTACTAAGGGCAGGCATTCACAAGATCACATTAAGTGACAGATCTGGGTGTTGAATTGAGGTTCTCTGACTATTAGGGGTCAGGGCTTTATGTTGCCTCTCTCCCTATACTCTGGGCTAGTGATTTACCTTAAAGTTTTTGAGAGTTAGAGAAGTACATAGTGTCCCTTAGATATATTTTCTCGTATCTCTTCAGGACTATATTTATGTCCCACTTTCCCTAACAGAAAGTACATTTCACCAATGAGAACTAGGCAGAGTTCTATAAAGCACACAGTTCTCACTAGAAAAAGCGGTTGGCAATTTTTGTGAAACACCACAAAAAAATCCCACTGTGGTATAGAGATGCTGACTGAGAAGGGAAAGAAAAAAAATTTTCAATATGGCACATGACAAATAGGTTAGGAGAGAGTGGAGAGAATGGAAATTTTAAAAACCTCTGGTGGAAAGAGGAGCCCTGTCCTTGGTAAAAGACCTATGGTTCTGATGCCAGGTCTAACTACTACTGATGAACTAGTTATGTAGCCTTGGATTGCCTCTGGGCTTGTTCCCCCCAAATGAAAAATGGGGATGACGTACAGCAGAATCACAGAAGTTTAGAGCTGGAAGGGACCTTAGAAATCATGTAGTTCAACCTTTACAATTGGGCAAATGGAGGCCCAGAGAAAAGTGATTTGTGCAGAAGTCACATACCATTAGTGACAAGGCAGAGATTAGAACCCAGGGCAATATATTTGACCAAACTTTTACTGATTTCACAATGTTCCTGTGGGAGTCATATATGAGATGATGCAGGTAATAATGCTTGGTAAGCACAAAAGCACATATAAATGTCAGTTATTATCATTCTAAAGGTTTTTGAGTCAGACACTGAAAGAGGTTCTTAGCTGAAAGGTTAGAAACCTTTGATTAGCACAGTAAAAGCATAGTTGTATCTAATCAGACTACTATCTCATGAAAAACATTATACTCAAATAATTCCCCTCCTAAGGTAGCACCTCAATTAATCAAACCTCTCAAGTCAAGCTTTCTTCCATCTCTTGGGGGTCGTACTATGCTCTCCCTGAAGTCCCCAAGCACAGTGCAGAGGGAGACAGGAAGTCAGCTCAAGTGTCGTTCAGGAACAAGGGAGATTATATTGTGGATGATTCCCTAAGTGCTAGGCTATGGTTCCCAATAGCTAGAGGGCAGGGATAGAAAAGCTTGCCCCAGAGGACAACCACAAAACCCAGTCTTGATTACCACAAAATGAATTCTATAAACCCTTTAGGCCACCCCAACATCATGGTAGTGATCAACAGATGATGCTGGTGACGTTAGCTCACATTTTGTAAAAAGATTTGCCTTACAACAGTTAATATGAGAGTTAAATAGTTCAAGTATCATCACCCCAACTTAAAGAAAACTGGTGAATTGTCCTAACAGGATCACATGACATCTAGCCATGGGGCCCTGGCCAAATCAAGGACTTTCGATTTTAAGTTCAATGCTCTTTGATATTGATTCCTTCTCAGAGATCCTCAACTTTCTTCTCCTTTAGTCAAAGCCAGAAGCCCAGAACTGAAGGTAATAACCTTATGATGTTGTTGCACTTTGCTTTACTAAAACCCTATAAGCTAGGTGGTTTCAAGTATTATTATTCGTAATTTGGAGAGGAGTAAATGATACTCCAGTGACTTGCTCAAGGTTACAGAGCTACCTTCTTGGGGGTGATAAGTAGCAGCCCTGGCTCAATGTTCTGTGACCTTGGTCAAGTCTTGGCCCCTCTTCTCCCTCTAGAGAACCCCATCAGCTCCCAAGGGTTTAATTATCATATCTCTATGCAGATGATTCCCAGATCTACATATCCAGCTGCAAGTCTTTCCCCAAGCTTCAGCCTTGTGTCACCAAATGTCTACTGGATATGTTTCAAACCAAATGTCCTTTAGATCTCTTACACTCAACTTGTCTAAAACTGAACTCCCATCCCTCTCTAATCTTCTGTTTCTGCTGAAGGTCCTTCCTTTCAGAACCTCAGGTTCATAATCTCACTTTATCCTTGACATGTCCTCACTCCATAAAACCAACTAGATGCCAAGTCTTGCTGTTCCACTATCACAACATTTCTTCTGTTTAACCCTCATCTCTCCATTTAATACAGTTACTTCTTAGTCCAGGCCACTATACTCCAGTTATTTTATACCTCGATGTCAAATAATTTTCCCTAAACGCGATCTGATTATGTGACTTCTCTTCTCAACCAACCCCAGTGGCTTCCTATTTCCTCTAGAATACATGAAGTTCTCTACTTAGCTTTAAAAGCCCTATAAAGCCAGCTCCCAATCTATTTTTCGAGCCTTACTGGACATCACTCCCCTTCTCATTCTCAGGAATCCAGCCAAACTGGCCTTTTCTCTATTCCTCACACATGACACTCCATTTCCTCCCACTGGGCCTTTGCACTGGCTGTTCCCATGCCTGGAACACCCTCTTTCCCTATCTGCATCTCAGGTTTCATTTTCTGTATGAATACTTTCTTCATTCCAACTTCTAGAAACCTTCTCTCCCATATATTTAACTACTTGGGTGGTGGTGGTATATCTGTATTTATTAATTTCATATTTATGCTGTATACACTTCTTATATGTACTTGTACCCATTGGAATGGAAGTTCAAGTAGGTATCATTTCATTCTTACTTCATTCTGTACTTGTATCTCTAGCTCCTAAAATAGCGTCTAGGCACACAGTAGACATTTAATAAATACTTGTTGATTGAATGTTACCTACTTCCTTTTCTCTGGGGCTTCCCTTTTCCCATCTGCAAAGTGGCAATAGACACAATGATCTCTAAGGTCCTTTCCAGTTGCAAACTGCTATGCTAATATTATAGAATCATAGAGTAGGAAGAGATTCTAGAAATCAGAAAGTCTCTACTCCATGTAGGAATCTTTGCAACTCTATAGCTATATTTTATCCTGGTGTTCATCATGTCTGGGGAAGTTTCTATTGGGGCCCTACTCTATGTTCTTTTAAGAAAGATCAGGATTTCACCTGTTCTTCCTTCCTACAGACCTGGTCTAGGGCTGTTAAAACATATGGATAGCAGCTACATTCTCAAACCCTGTTCCCAAAGCTAGAGGATCCAAGTGGGATTTGTCTTAGGAGTTAGCACCAATCAAAAAGTCAAAAGACCTCTCTTATTAGCTGGGTTTCTTTCTTGTAGGGCAGTGTAAAAAGCAGTGGATTCAACATCAGAAAACCTGGGGCTCTGCTGCTGATCCTGCTGTGTAGCCTTGGGAAAGTTACTTCCCTTCTTGACTGGAAGATGTGTAGCTAACATCCCTTTCAGACATAAAGGTCTAGAAATTGACACAGGAGCATACATAGCTCAAGAGTTGGATGGTAGGGGCCTCAGAACTTATCTAGTCTAATCGAGTCATTTTACAAATAAGGAAGGCCACAGGAGCTTAAGTGACTTGCCCAAGGTCACACAGTCTCAGTGGCAGAGCTGGGATTCAAACTCTGGTCCTGTGACTCTAAAATCAGTGATATTTCTACTCAACTATTTTGTTTTTCTTCTGAAATTAAACACTAAATCAAACGGGCATTTCTACATACATAGAAGAGGAAAGAGAATTGTACATGAAACTACAGCTCTCTATTATATATAGCTTACTTTTCTTTTAAATTATATTATAAATTCACCTGGTAATTTTCAAAGCTGTCCTGCTTGTCTGTAATTCTTTCCAGCCCTCCTACTGTTCTCTTGTACAGCTCTCATTTTATGGCAGAGGAAAATGAGTTAAGTGATTTGCTCAAGGTCCCACACTGTTCAGCACATGTTCAGGACTAGAATCAGTCTTCTGATGACTACTGTAATGCTCTTTCCACTATTCCAGACCACCTAAATTCCTTTTTAATCTACTCATTAACTTGTTACAAACCCAATTTTTTCGGGCAACAGCTTTAAAGAATAAAGAGCCCACACCTGATAAGCACTTGAACCCAAATATGCACGGACTTAACCCAAAAGAAAGTTCTATGCTGAGAGAACTCTAGGTTACAGAAAGACAAGTTCTAGCTGGAAACTCTGGGTGTGTTCTGTGTATGTGGCACATAGACCTATATGGGTATTGGTCATAAAGACACAGCTAGACGATCCCTTCTCCTCATACCTACCCCTACATGGCATATTCATTCTTCTGTAGCTCTGAGCATTTGGCTAAATTTGAGCATTCTGGGTTTATATCCCACTGAATGAACATGGAATCATAATGTCCAAAAGTAATTTTACCATAGTGATGAATAAGATACCTAAAGACTTCCCGTTACTGAAGATAGTCAAGAAAAAGCTGGATGACCCCTTGTCATGGATATTAGAGAAAGGATTCCTGGCTCAGGTATAGGTTGGATTAGCTAAATGGAATCATGGGGCCTCAGAAGTTAAAACTTTCCCATACACCCAACACACAACTCAATGTGCATCAGCAGGTATGTTCTTTCAGCACAGGCAAGTCAGTAGAGTAAAATGGGAAAAACCCTAAATCCCAGTTGGAGCTCAGGAACACGAGCTCAAATGCTAGTTCACCCACTAATCTGATTGTGAATGTGGGCTCTCTCTTGAAATGAAGGAGCCTCATTTTATGCTTTCACCAAGTTTCCATTATTTAGCAAAGGTCCTGTTTCTGAGATCTGAGAGTGTATGTATGGTCAAGAGGCTGGAGAGAGAAAAGAAAACAGATTCAGAAAAGTCAAGTTATATGATTCAGAGGTGGAAGGGATCTTAGAAGTCTAATCCTATTCCCCAGGTAACTAAAGACCAGAGGGAAATCGCCTAAAAGTTACAAACCCAAACCATTTCATGACTGGCAATGAACTTGGAGACAAGGGAATGTGTATTGAACAAAGGCAGTCCTTTAAGTTGCCCTCCACTGCCCCAGCACAATCCTAAAGTGCAGAAATACATCAAAAGCTGATGTAGCAGAGGTGAAATGTAAGTGGACTTATAGGATGAAAACAAAAATGTGAAGAGTTCAGTGGGAAACAGTCTATTCAGAAGACAGAAGGGCCTATTTGTGTTGAGTGGGCAGGAAGCTAGCTGGTCTATAGCTAAAATATATGATTTTCTTTGGGAGATCTTTGGGAAGAGCTCCATATATGCTAAATTCACATTTCTATAAGGCTCTGAAAAGTGCTTTCCTCACAACAGGCCGATAGCTCAAACCTAAAGGTAAGGTAAATATTTTTAATCCCCTATTACAGAATGAGGAAACTGAGAGTTCAATAAAACTTTTTATGTCTAATTAAAATTCAATGCTCTAACCAAAACACCAAGCTGGGGAGAGACAAAATATAGGGCTTTAGGGAGTTTATCCATCTTCCTATGAGAACAGGTGAAACTAGAAAAACAGCCCAAACTGGGAAATAAGAGGCCTCTTTAAATCCTAGTTAGTCTTACCCTACTGGGGTAAGAGGAAGAGTTGGGAGTCAAGGATGTGGTAAGCTGAAAGAATAGTGATCCTTCCAGTAACTCACATCCTTGACTCCCAACTCTTCCTCATCCCATATAAGTCAGTTGTCAACTCTTTATCAATTTTGCCTCCACATCTTATATCCATGCCCTTCTCTCAACTTTCCCAACCACTACTCTAGTTCAGGTCCTCATCACCATGGCCTAGACCACTGCAAAAGACCTAATCTCTCTTTCCCCCATCCCATATAGCTGCCAAAGTTATATTCCTAAAGTGTGAAGGTCAGCTAATGACCCTGGCTCAAACTGTCTCCAGCATCAAGTACAAACTTTTCCATTTGGACTTTAAAGTCCCTCATAATCTGGTTCCATTTACTTTACCTGGGTTATTTCTCCCTCCTTCCTTCATGCACTCTTAGGATCCAACCAAACTAGCCTACTTCCTGTATATGACATTCTGTCTCCTATCTCTGCACCTTTGCAAGGCTTTCCCCATACCTTCAATTCACTCCCTCCTGCCATCTCCTTCTTGGAATTCTTAGCTTCCAAGTTTAGCTCAAGTCCTACTCTCTCAGCACAAGACCTTTTCCTGATTCCATCCTAGATGATAATGACCACCCCGCCCCCCAAAGACCTGAAATTACTTTCAAAAAAATTTATTGCACACAAACTGTTTCCACTGATAGAATGTAAACTCCTTAGGGGCAGGAGCTTTTAGTTTTTGCCCCCAACCCCTAGCATAATATATGCCCTCTTGACAAACTGCTTGTTGATAAAAAGTGCACTCAAAGTCAGAAAACTTAGGTCCTGGTGAGAACTTCTCCAGCACAACCATCTACAAAGTCACACGACTAAGCAAATTCACTTCCCAAAACTTCAATTTACTAGTAAGTCCCAGGTTAACAAAACTTGCACTACTTGCTCCACGTGAATATAAATGTAACCTATTATACAGGTTGTTACTCATATTCTTATTAAGCACTTAGGGGCATAATAGGATGGGTGGGCAGGAGAAGGAAAGAGATAGAGGGAAGAGGGGCAGGTGAGGAGGACCCAGGGAAGGTAGCAAGCTGTAAAAGAAACTGAAGGTCAGCACCCCAGGAGATAGAAAATGGGAAAGGGTGCAGTATTAGGGATCCCCTGGGTAAAGATGGTAAGGGAGGATTTCTAAAGGCCTTGGGACTACAGGAAAGTCAGTGGAACAGGTGTGAAGACTAGAGTGGTGGTTTGAAAAGCCTGGGAGCCACACAACAAAAGGCATGCGAGGGTCCCTTCCCAGGGCAGCGGGCGGAGGAATGAATGACGCGAGGCTGAGCGCAGGCTGGTACCCGGGGAGGCCGAGCGGCCGGGCGCCGGGGTGCGGGGCGCGGCCCGGCGGCGGGGGATGCCCGGGGGGCTCTGTCAGCGGGCCGTACCTTTGAGCGAGGTCTCCACCAGGCGCAGGTACAGCTGCGAGCTCTTGTTGCCGTGGCTCATGCGCTGGGCCAGCCCGTTGCGCTGCAGGACGCACTCCTCGAACTGCACCACGTTCTGGTGGCGCCGCTTGAGGCTGGTCAGGGCCCAGAACTCGGCCAGCGCCAGCTCCACGTTCTCGGGCGCGTCGCAGCGGATCTTCTTCACGGCCACCCGGGCCCCGCTGCGCCCGGCCACCGCCTCGTACACCACGCCGTAGCTGCCGCGCCCGATCTCCGCCAGCAGGCTGTACCGCGGCCGCGCCGCCACCTCCCGCCGCCTCAGCGCCGCCGCCAGGTAGGCCTTGCCCGCGGCCGCCTCCTCTTCCGCGGCCGCCTCCATGGCCTGGGCCTGGGCCTGAGCCTGGGCCTGGGCCGCTGCCGCCGGCCTCAGCTTTGCGCTGGGCGCCCGGAGCCCTGGGCTTCGCCTTTTCCGCTCACTGCTTTGTGTCCCTCGGCGAACACCGTCCTCCTCGCCCGTTTCCATGGCTGCGGGCTGCGGGGGGAGCAGCAACGGCGCTGCTGGGGTCCCCCTTTCTTCATCCCTCCGTCCGGCCCCGGGACGCGGCGGAGCGGGACTTCGGGCTGGGACCTGCAAGCAAAAGAATCGGTTAGGCGAGGAGGCCGGGTGGAGGAGAGGGGGGAGGTGGGGGGGAGGGCGGGGATCGCAGGCCGCACTGCTTACCCTTACCCTGACCACTACCACCACCGCCACCACCACCACCTCCTCCGCCTCCTCCTTCTCCAGCCGCGGCCCCTTTAAGACTGAAACAGCGGCCGCCGCTTGAATGGGGGGAAAGCGGGAAGGTCGAAACCATTGAGCCGCTGCGTTTGGGGGGGGATAGAAAGAGAATCTAAAAGCACCTGTCTTCTTAATCTATCTTAATGGATAGGGGGAAACCTTGGCGAGAATTTTATGAAACAGAGGAAGAGCTGCTCATCATGAGTTTTTATCTCGTCTTGCTCTCATTCCTCCGGCCCTGTCCCTCCCGCTCTTCCCCCACACCTTTAGCCGCGATGGATTCTCCCTAGTGTAAACAGTCCATTGAATTAAGCCTGAGTGGAGTCTAAAGGACCATCCCAACTTCGGGCTGGAGGTGGGTGGGTGCGGGATGTGGCATCTCACTCCCCCGGGGCCCTAGGGTCTAGGTCGCCCTAGAGGCAGCGCCGACACTTTGCTCCGTGGATCCACCAACAGCCCCTTGGATCGCATCCTTACCTGGCTCAAGCCTTGCCGTCCCTGGGCTGCCCTCTTCTTCTTCTTCCCCCTCGGGGGGGGATGGTCCGCTCCGTCCTGGGGATGCCCTGGGGACTGGGCTGCCCTAGCGGCCCAGAGCGGCCGCGGCGGGGCCGAGGCTGCAGGTACGGTGTCCGTGGTGAAGAGCGGACACCTGCAGCTGTTAGCCCCGCTGCCTCTTCTGCACCTCCTCTCGCTGCAGCCCATGTGGCCGCGCCGGCTGAGTCCTTTATATAAGCCCTTTATGTAACTGGCGTGGCCCGCCTCGGGCGCCGGGGGCAGGGTCGGCTCGGGGTGCCCCATCCCCTGGAGTCTTTCGGGCTGGCTCAGCCTCAGTGCCTGCCCAGGGCTCCAGCTGCAGCGGCCGGACCAATGCACTTTCGAGTCTAGCCCGAGCAGAGCAAAACCCGCCTCCTAGCCGAGGACGCGCGAAATCCCAGCGAGCCCCTGGACGGCCCCGCCCTCCCTTCTCTAGTCGTTTCCCCTCCCACCCAGCAGCCTCGGAATTGCGGTGCATAACCCCCGGCCCGGCCCCCACCTCCATCCAATCAGTATTGCTCCTGTGCTCTCCCCTCAGCTGCAGAACTCACCCTAACCCTTCCTAACCAGCCACTGACACCCCACCCCCTCCCATATTTGATGGTGAGGGAGTCAGGGTACCAAAATTCATGGTTTGACAGAAGACCGTTGTTTTGTTTTTGGTTCTGCAGTGACCTTGGACAAGTCCCTAACCTCTCCCTGGGCCTCACTTTCCTCCTCTAAACTAAGGATATAATGTAAGAATATGTAGGTCATAGAATCTTACATTTAGAGTTATGAGGCACCTTAGGGGCCATTTAGTCCAGCCCCTTCATTTTTCAGATGAGGAACTGAGGCCAAAGGAGGTTAAGTGACTTGTCCAGGGTGATACAACTAGTAAGAATTTGAAGGAAGAATTAGAATCCAAATCTTTCTGACTCCAGAACAATATGCTGTCCGCAAAGTCAATGCAGCCTCTCATTTTGTGTTTGTTGTGTTCCATCTTAAAAAATCCTAAGAATAAAGTGACTGACTTTCAGCTTCAGTTTCCATATTTGTAATTACAAAATGGAGTCAGGAAGCATGGTGTGGGTTCCTAAAAAAGGTGGGCCTTGAAATATAGAGCACCTGGGTTCAAGTTTGATCTACAGCCCAGGCCATGGGGAAATGCCAAATTTAATCATTCAGTCAACTAGTATTAGTACCTGTTAAGCATCTGACATGGTGCTTAGGGCTGAATTAAAAAAAAAAAAAAAAGAAAGTGCCTATCCTATGTACTTACATTGTAATGGGAGATACAAACTCACAAATATATTTCTAAACAAAATATATACAAATGAAATATGAGGGAACCTTGAAAGAGGAGAGAAACCAGGAAAGGCCTTCATATTAGATGTAGAGGAAGAACATTCGGTGGAACAGGGACAGCCACCATCCAGGCACTGATAAAGGAAATGCAGCATTATGTGTGAAGAACAGCAAGAACACCAGTTTAATTGGACCTTAGAGAACATGGGGGGGAGTAATGGGTAAAAAGGATGGAAAGGGAGAAAGAGCTTTAAATGACAAACAGAAATTTTTATTTGATCCTAGAGGTAATAGAAAGGTGTTAGATTTTATTGAGTAAAGCAGTGATATAGTGAGTCCTGTACTTTAGGAAAATCACTTTGGCATCTGAGTGAAGAAGGATGGATTAGAGTGAGGAGAGACTTGAAGTATGCCTACAACCTCTTTGTGTATGTATGTGTATACATGTATACATATATGTATATTTATGTTTGTGTGTACGTATGTTTATTTATTTTTAGCCAAAGGAGGTTATGAGTTGCCCAGAAGGACAGTAAGAATCTGAGGCAAAATTAGAATCCAGATCTTCCTGATTCCGGGGCCAATACTCTATCCACAAAGTCAATGCAGTCTCTCATTTTGTATTTGTGTTTGTTGTGTTCCATCTTTAAAGTTCTATGATTCAGTGAGTATGACTTTCAGCTTTAGTAATTGTGCAGTGGAGTCAGGAAGCATAATGTGGGTGTGTAAAGGTGGGCCTTGAAATAAAGAATACCTGGGTTCAAGTTTGATCTATAGCCTAGGCTATCAGGGAAATACCAACTCTAATCATTCAATCAATATTAAGTGATATATATGTATAGGTATATATACATATATATCACTGTGTGTGTCTGTCTATCTACATATCTATCATATATGTGGAAGGAAAGGAGAAGAAAGGAAAGAAGGAAAGGAAGAAGGAAGAAAGGAAACTAAACTTTCCTGTTTGAAGGGACCACCATCCTTCTAGTTTCCCAGATTTATAACCTTGACCCTATCCTTAGCTCCTCACCTTTCCTCACTCCACAAACCCAATCATTTGCCAAATTTTGACATTTCTACCTTCATGATATCTTTTCATCTGATGCTCTCTCCACTCAATCCATTAATAATCAATCAGTGAACATTTATTAAGCACCTGCTCTGTGCCTGGCACTGTGCTAATAGCTGAGGATACAAAAAGAGACAAATGAAAGTCCCTGCCCTCAAGAAGCTTACAATCAAATAGAGGAGACAAAATGCAAACAAATATATACAAAACAAACTATGTACAGGATAAATAGGAAATAATTAAAAGAGGGGAAGTGCTGGAATTGAGGGGTTGGAAAGGCTTCCTGTAGAAGGTGGAATTTTATTTGGGATTTAAAGGAAGACATGTAAGTCAATAGTTGGAGTGGAGGGTGGAAAGGGTTCCAGGTTGGGGACAGCTAGAGAAAATGGCCAGAGCAGAGAAATGTAGTGTCTTTTTCATGCAGCAACCAGGAGGCCAGAGTCACTGGACTGAAGAATACTTCTCAGGGAGTAAGATGCAAGAAGACTGGAAAGGTAGGAGGACGCTAGGTTATGAAGGGTTTTAAATGCCAAATAGCATTTTGTATTTGTTCCCATAGACCAGGGGTGGGGAACCTGCGGCCTGGAGGTCACCTGTGGCCCCCTAGTCCTCAAGTGTGGCCCTTTGACTGAATCCAAACTTCACAGAACAAGGATTCAGTCAAATGGCCCCACTCAAGGACCTAGGGAGCCACAGGTGGCCTCCAGGCCGCAGGTTCTCCACCCCTAATGTAGACAATAGGAAGCCAGTGGAATTTTGATTGGGGAAGGCAGGCTGTGACATGATCAGACCTGTGCTTTAGGTAAATCACTTTAGTGGCTGAAGAGAGGATGAATTGGAGTGGAGAGAGACTTGAGGCAGGCAGAGGCAACAGCAGGGTATTGTAATAGTCCAGGTGTGAGGTGATGAGGGCCTGCATCAGAGTGAGGGCAGTGTCAGAGAAGAGGAGGTGTATTTGAGAAATGTTACAAAGGTGAAATCGACAGACCTTGACAGCTTGGATATAGGGGGTAAGAGAGAGTGAGAAATCCAGATTGTGAGCCTGAAGGACTGGGGGAACGGTATTGCCCTTTACAGTAACAGGGAAGGTAGAAGTTGGGGAGAGTTTAGGGGTAAAGATAATGAGTTCAGTTTTGGACATAAATTTAAGATTTCTACTGGACATTCAGTTCAAGATGTCTGAAAGACAGTTGTTGATGCAAGATTGGAAGTCAGCAAAGAGATTGGGGCAAGAAAGAAAGATTTGTGAATCATCAGCATAAAGATGGTAATGAAGTCCATGGGAGTTGATGAGATTACCAAGTGAAGTCGTGTAGAGGGAGAAGAGAAGAGGACCCAGGACTGAACCCCAGGTGACACCTACAATTAGAAGGTGTGATCGGGAAGAGGATCCAGCAAAGGAGACTGAAAAGGAGCAGTCAGATAGGTAGGAGAGGGTGGTGTCCCTAAAACCTAGAGAACAGAGAGTATCAAAGAGGAAAGAGTAATCGACAAGGTCAAAGGCTGCGGAAAGGTCAAGGAAAATGAATATTGAGAAAAGGCCATTGGATTTGGCAACTGAGAACATTAGTGACCTTGGAGAGAGAAGTTTCAGTAGAATGACAAAGTGGGAAGCCAAATTGTAAAGGATTAGGAAGAGAGTGAGAGGAGAGAAAGTGGAGACGCCTATTGTAGAAGGCCTTTTTGAGAAGTTTAGCTACAAAGGGCAAAAGAGATACCTTGAAAGTGCTGGCTCCCCTGAGCTTCCTGCAAGGCTGTGCTTCACTGCCACCTATCCTGGTCTCCCAATTGCTCATGTCCCTCCCTGAAATTATTTTGCATTTATTTTGTTTGTGCTTTGTGTTTGGGCAGCTAGGTGGGCCCAGTAGATAGAGCCCTGGGCTTAGAATCAGGAAGACTCATCTTCCAGAGTTCAAATCTGGCCACTGACTCTTACTAGAAAATAACCCTGGGCAAGTCACTTAACCCTGTTTGTCTCAGTTTCCTCATATGTAAAATAAGCTGGAGAAAGAAATGGCAAACCACTCTAGTATCTTTGCCAAGACAACCCCAAATGGGGTCATGAAGAGTCAAATACAACTGAACAACAACAAAATTTTATATTTACTTATCTGCCTCCTATTTTTCCCTGGATAGAATGTAAGCTTCTTGAAGGCAGTGTCTATTTCATGTTTGTATACCCAGCACCTAGCTTAGTACCTGGTATGTAAATGCTTATTGAAGAAAGGAAGGAAGGAATGAGTTCTATGGATTGTTGATCTAACTCCCCAAGTCCTGTGTGACTAGTTAGGGCAGTGTTCTGGAGTTTGATTCATCAGTCCCGTATTATCCACAACCAAAAGCCCATTCATAGGAAATCTCTCTTCTGTTGTAGTATTTCACTGAACCTCCTTCATGACACTGGCAAACATCCTTGCCAAACATAGGTCTTTTATGTCTCATCTGATATTAATAATCATAGGCTTAGAACTAGAAGGGAGTTTTAAGATAACCTTGTCTAAATCCCTCATTTTTCTGAAGGAAAGTAAGGGCTCAGGAAATTAAATGACTTGCCCAAAGTCACACAGCTAGTGAATATCATCAGGACCAGGTTTTGAATCCAGGTCTTCAGGCTCCAAATCCTTTGCTCTTTTCACTGTATCATGCTGCCTTTTAGAGGATCACTGAACAAAATTATCTCTGTTGTATCTTTCAGGGAATCTGGTAGGATTTTAACTTATCCTAACAAATAAAATTTTAAACATTAAATCTTGTAGGATTTTAACATATTGGAGACACTCTGTAGAGGCATTTAAAGTAGCATTTTGTTTTGCTGAATCAAACATGCTTTCTTGTAATCAGCATACATGAAGAACAGTGGAATCTTGTGTTCTGTACACCTTTCAGTCAACTATTTGACTAAAGATGGGGTCTGCTATTAAATATTACTTGAAAAGCCTGCCTATTCCATTGTCACACCTTCATCAAGGATGCCTTCAATATCTATTTAGAATATTCTTATAACAGTTGAATAGATAAGGTATTTGGAACAATGGTTATTGATATCCTTTTTTGATAATACTAAAAGATATATATATATATACATATATATATATATATATATATATACATAAGCCTCTTATCTGTATTAGTGGAAGGAATGTTCATACAGTAAGTTTACCATACCAGTGACATCATAAATCTGGAGCAAAAAATCAATGTCCATTATTTTCACCAAGCATTTGAGATCCTCCATGCTTTCAGACCACTTGCAAAAGCATGACTCCTCTGGGTGCAATTTGAGAGCAGACTGTTTTTGTTTCTTTGTGTGTTTGGGGTTTTTTGTTTGTTTGTTTTGTTTTGTTTTGTTTTTTGCCTTTCTTTGTATCCTCAGTGCTTAGTAGATACTTGATAAATTTGAATTAACTGACTGGCTTCCAAGGAGATTGGCAAGGTGGTTTCTAGATTATTTTTGGTCTTCTCTTTGTGGTACTTGATTTACATTGTTTAGATTGTATTTGGAAATGATTATCATCTATGTCAATATCTGTTTAAATTTTGTTTTGTTTTTACCCATAACTCATCCTTTTGGTCAAAAACTTGTTTATTTTTTAAAAATTTACTGATGCCTTTTACTTTTATATCAACAAAAACAAAAACCAGTTCAGCAAAACCAATCAAATAGGGAATTTTTTTCTAGTTTGGCTGTCCATGGTATAAAAAAGGTTTTATTGATGTTTTTTGTTTTTATGTCATGGGAGGGAGAGAGAGAGAGAGGTGAGAAAAAGGAGAGAGAGGAGAGAAAAGGGAGAGAGAGGAGAGAAAAGGGAGAGAGAAGAGGGAGAGAGAAGAGAGAGAGGAAGAGAAGAGAGAGAGAAGAGAGAGGAGAGAGAGGAGAGAGAAAGATAAGAGGGAGAGGAGAGAGGAGAGAGAGGAGAGAGGAGAGAGAAGAGACAGAGAGGAGATAGAGGAGAGAGAAGAGGGAAAGGAGAAGAGAGGAAAGAGAGAGAACAAGCATTTATTAAATACACTTAACTATGTTCTAGGGTGGCATTGGGCTAAGTGCTAGGGATACCAAGACAAGCAAGCAAAACTGTGCCTGCCTGCAAGGAGCTCACAGTCTGTTGGGAGAAAACATGTAAAGGAGAATTGAAAGTTTTGGGGGAGTAGACTGAGCAACATAGGATGGAGATCTCTGAAAGGTAGCACGAACCCCTGCTTTGGGGCAAGATAAACCAAAACCTTGCCTATATGCAGAGCCCAGAAACCTGTGGTTTCCCAGGGAAGAGAAGTGAGACAGCTATTGTTTCTCTCTTTATTCCTGTCTACTACCGTTTCTTTAGCTATTGTTTGCAGGCTTCTCACCATCTTATACATCAGTCAACATCAAGTATTTATTAAGTGCGTATTATAGTACTAGGCATTAGTAATATACATACAAATAATGAAACAATCCCTACTTGCAAGAAACTTACATTTCAACCAGGGAAACAAGTAGATATGAAAATATGCAAAGCATAAATATAAAGTTAACGAATAATATATATGTATTATATACATGTATATACTCATCTATACACATATATACACAAAGGAGTTAAATACAAGGTAGTTTGGGAAGGAGGCACTGTGAGGATCAGGAAGAGTTTCATACACGAGATAGTACTGCATCTTAGAGAAAGAGAGGGCCTTTCTGAGGCAAAAATAAGAAAGGAGGGCATCCCAGGCATGGGAGATGGCCAGTACAAAGGCATGGAGGTGTGAGGTAGAGTGTCATGTGAAAAGGCCAGTTTGGCTGTATTGCAAAGGGCAGGCAAGGAAATTGATAACCACAGAAGGTGGAAAGATACATTGGGGCCAGCTTATTAAGATGTTAGAAGCTAAACAAAGGAGTTTACATTTTTATCCCAAAAGCAATTAGGAAAGCATTGGCATTGGGTTGAGTAGGGTAATCACATGGTCAGATCTGTTGGCATCGGTGTGTAGTGTGAACTGGAGTAGGAAAAGACAAGGTAGGAAGGTCAAGTAGGTTGCTGTAATAACCTAGGCAGCAATACCAATCAAACTACTAAAGGATTACTTGATTGGGCTAGAAAGAATAATGATGAAATTCACATGAAGAAACAAAAAGTCAAGAATTTAGAGAGAAATAATAATAAAAAAAGTGGAAAGGAAGTGGGGGGTGTCTGACAGTACCAGATCTAAAACTGTACTACAAAGTAGTAATCATTAAAATGATTGATACAGGTTAAAAAAATAGAGTGGTTGATCAGTGGAACAGATTAGGTAGTATACAACATAGAAAAGCTAATAAACCTAGTAATTTTGTGCTCGACAAATCCAAAGAACCCAAACACTGGAGTTAGGACTCACTCTTTGACAAACCTACTGGAAAAAACTGGAATGCAGTCTGGCAGGACTTGGGTTTAAACAATTCACACTCTATGCCAAGATAAGCTCCAAATAGATAGGTGACTTAGATACAAAAAGTCACAACATAAATTAGAGAAGCATGAAGAAATTGCCTTTCAGAGCTATGGATAGAGGAATGGTTCATGAGCAAATGGGGAGAGAAAGGATCACAGAAGATAAAGTGGACAATTGTGATTACAAATTAAGAAGATTTTGCACGAACAAAACTAATGAAGTTAAAATGAGAAGGGAAACATGTTACTGGGGAAAAATCTTTGCAGCAGGTTTCTCTGAAGAAGGTCTTATTTCCAAGATAGTTAAAGGAACTGATCCAAATTTGTAAGAATAAGAACCATTGCTCAATTGATTAAAAGCCAAAGAATATGAAAAGACGGTTCTCAAGGAAGAAATCCAAGCTCAGAATTGCCATTTAAAAAAATGCTCAAAATCACTAGTAATTAGAGAGAAATACAAATTAAAGCAACTCTGAGGTTGTACCTCACAACCATCAGATTGACAAAGTAGACAAAAATAGAAAATGGCAGATGTTAGAGGGGCTATGGAAAATAGGCACATTAATATATTATTGGTGAATCTGTAAATTGACTTAGTTGTTCTGGAAAGCAAGGTGGAACTATGTGCCTAAAGATACTAAATTATGAATACTCTTTGACCTAGTATATACTGCGATAGCTCAGTACCTGGCACATACGAGGGCTTAATCATAATAAATGTTTGTTCCCTTTCTTCCTATCCCCCCCAAAGAAAGAGGAAAATTACTCACATGTACAAAAATATTTATAGTAGCTTTTTTTTTCTGGCAGCAAAGAATTGGAAACCAAGGCAGTTTCCCTCAATTGGGAAATGGCTAAACAAATTATGGTGTGTGAATGAAACAGAATCCTACTGGACTGTAAAAAATGATGAAATGGATAGTTTCAGAGAAACTTAGGTAGACTTGTATGAACTGATGCAGAGTGAAAATGAACAAAACCAGAAGAATATTTTATACTATAACAACAACACTACCAAAACAAACAATTATGATTCTAGAGGACTGATGATGAAGAATGATGCCTACTTTCTGACAGAGAGGTGATGGGCTAAGTGTGCAGAATGAGACACATTTTTGGACACTCATGATGTGGGTATTTGTTTTATTTGACTATATTCACATTTGTTACGAGTTTTTTTTTTTTTTTAAGTGGGAAGGGAATAAAGGAAATAAATGTTTAATTGAAAAAAATGAAATTTAGTTAAACAAAAAAGCCCAACAACTTAGGTCTAAGGTGATGAGGACCTTAACTAAGGTAGTAGCTTTTGTAGGAAGCTTTTCCCAAGTCCTTTTAATTTTAGTGCCTTGTCTCTGTTATTTCCTATTTATTCTGTATATAGCTTGTTTGTATATATACACATGTTGTCTACCCCATTAGATTGTGAGCTCCTTCAGTTCAGGGACTGTCTTTTGCCTCCTTTTGTACCCCTAATGCTTAGCATAGTGCCTAGCACATAGTAGGTGCTTAATACATGTTTATTGTTTGATTATTAATTAATTGGGTAGTAGTGACATCATCAGATGAAAAAGATATTATGAAAGTAGAAATATCTAAATTTGACAACTGATTGGGTTTGTGGAGTGAGGAAAGGTGAAAAGTTGAGGATAGTATTAATGTTATTAATCTGGGAAACTAGAAGAATGGTAGTCCTTTCAATAGAAACAGGAATGTTTAGTAGAGAGAAGGGTTTTGAGGAAAGATAATGAGTTCAGTTTTAAACATGTTGAATTAAAGATATTTCTAGGACATCTAATGTGGAATGACCAATAGGCAGTTGATGATGCAGACCTGAAGCTAAGAGCAGAAAGTGTAGCATGGAGTCATCTGCCTAGCAATGATAATTAAACCTGTGGGAACTGATGATTTCAACGAGAGACAGAGATGAGAGAGCACAGAGGGAGAAGAGAAGAAAGGGGGCCAAAGGCAGACTCTTGGGGAACACCCGTAGTTAGAAGGCATGATATGGATTATGATCCAGCAGAGGTAGCTGAGAAGTGGTCAGACAGATAGGAGGAGAACCAGGAGAGAGTAGTGCCAGAAAAACCCAACGAGGAAAAAGTATCCAGGTGGATGGGATAGTCAACAGTGTCACATCCAGCTCACTCAATATCCCCTTGTCTCGACTTGTTCCAGTGCAAGAGAGCCACTACGCTCTGGCAGGGCTATATAAGCCAACCTGTAGCCTTGTAACAGAGCTCAATTCTGTCCCCACTCTCTGTCTCTAAAAGCTAAAATTCTGCTTACTCTGGCTGGGTCAGCAGTGCTCTGTGCTGCAGCAGAGCTCAGCCATCAAACAGGAGCAGAGAGGGTGGGAGCAGGATGCCATCAGGTGAGTAGCTCCACCAGGCCTGAATAAAAGGGGACTGGTATCCAGCTGTATCTACTTGTATCCCCCCAGAAGTCACATGGGGCAGAGACCAAGGCTGATGAAATGTAAATTCACCAGTGTGGGAAGAAGCTGGGATAGCTTTAAAGTATAACCCAAAAGGAAACTTCTATCAAAAGAAAATATAAAAGAAAAAAAAGATCAAAATTATTAAAGATATCAGGAGGAAGAAAACTCAATTAGAGACCTTGAATATAAGCAGATAAGCCAACGTGGAAGATATTAAAAACAGAAAGGAATTGGGTCTCCAGGTCATCTAAATCAGGCCAGGTGTTCATGAATTAACATTGCAATACATAGATGAATCAATACCAGATAAGGGAGAAAACTATGGATTTCCAAGAAAACATGGAACCAAAGCAGAATATTCCCAAATAGGTTAGGAGAGAAATAAGGATTGTGAAAGTGGAATTTATGGTCTTGCACAGCAGAAATAATTGGCAGAAGAACCAGGAGAACATTGTACACAGTAACAACAACATTGTGTGATGACCAACTTTGATAGACTTAGCCCTTCTCAGCAATACAGTGATCTAAGACAATTCCAAAAGACTCATGATGGAAAATGCTATCCATATCCAGAGAAAGAATTATGGAGTCTGAATCCAGATCTAAGCATTATATTTTCTCTTTATTTGTTTTTTTTTCTTATGGTTTTTCCCTTTAGTTCTGATTCTTCTTTCATAACATGACTAAGATGGAAATGTGTTTAATATGATTGTACATGTATAGCCTATATCAAATTACATGCCATCTTGGGGAGAGGGGGGAAAGAGAAGAGGAAAAATTTGGAACTCATAATCTTATAAAAGTGAATGTTGAAAACTAAAACTAAATGAATGAATGAATAAATAATTGGCAGAATAGAAAAACTTGAATCTACAGTGGCAAACCTCACCAAAGAAATAAAAGAAAGAACCATTTATTGGAAATCCAAATACAAAGAAGGAAAGGACAATCTTGAAGAAGAGAAACAAAAAGAAATAATGTTATAAGACAACATGCTCTCTTAACAAGCAAAATACATTGATTTACAAGATAAGGTGCATAAAGATAACATAAGAATTATAGGTCTCGGGGCAGCTAGGTGGTACAGGGGATAGAGCATTGGCCCTAAGTCAGGAAGACCTGAGTTCAAATCCAGCCTCAGACCAAACACTTGACACTTGCTAGCTGTGTGACCCTGGACAAGTCACTTAATTCCAATTGTCAAAAAAAAAGAATTGCAGGTCTCTCAGGAGAACTTAAGTCAAAAAATGTAAACACCATAATATAAGAAATAATACAAGAAAACTGCCTAGAGCTTCTGAACACAGAAAACAAAATGTCAATTGCAAGAATCCACAGATGCCCTCTAGGAAAAAAAAAACTATGCTGCAAACTCCAAGACAAATATTGTTTTGGACAATTCTAGTGACAAACAACAAATTCAGCAACAGACCAGGAGAAAGACCTTAAAATTATAAAAGAAAGGAAATTTAAATAACACAAGATTATTCTGCACTCAACAGAAACTGTAAGAGTGAATGGAATAATATGCTCCAAAGAGTAAAAGAGCTTAAGATACATCACAAAGTGACATGAAACTTGAACCCAATCATTAATGATAAAAGAAATTCAATTTTAAAAAGAGACATTTGAAGCATTCCAACAAAGAAAACCAAACCTGAGCAGATTACTTACTTCGCAAATACCCCAGATAACAGAAAAACAAGAAATGCAGACAACTACAGTAACCAAAGGTAACAAAAGAAAAAGAAAAAAGTACCAAAAAGAAGAAGGCACCTATGGGGTCAATAAAAAACAACGAAAGCAAAATAACAATAGAGAGAACATTAAATTCTTTCTAAAAATACAGAAGAAGACAAGGGTAAAAGTAGAAGTCAAACAGAAGAAATGATGGTGGAAGAATGGTCCTGAAACATCATGTATTAAACTTCACAACTGCTTACTCTGCTTACAGGTGAGTCAATGGTGTGTGTGTGTGTGTGTGTGTGTGTGTGTGTGTGTGTGTGTGTGTGTGGTACTAAACTGCAGAATGGAAAAGTGCATAAAAGGCAAGAGAATATGAAGAAGGTAGAAGGGAATATGTGTTGTATTCTGATTATGTCATAGGTTATCACTGAAGGGAAAATAAATTGTGCAGTCTTTTAGGAAGAAGACATCTTATAGGAGATGGTTGAGAAGGCAAAGGGAAGGATTGAAACAGGGGCAAAATGGTGAACTTTCATTTCAGCTTTGGGAAGGGGTCCCACTGAAGGAAGCTCCCATTGTAGGAGGGATGTGTTCTACAATGGAAGATGGGGACCTCATAATAGAAATAATCTGCAGGGATTTGGTACTTAGAGAAAACATTTATACTGCCTGAGGAGAAGGGGAATTAGAGCTCCTGGGGGCACTGACATCCAAAAGAATGGGAAAACATAGACCCAGACAGATTTCATAGTAAATAGGAAAAAAAAATCACTATGGGTGAGGGCAAATTATAATAATGAATTGCACAGTGACATAGGAAAATACCTACCATAGGGTAATACTTCTATCCTTGCTATAACAAAGACATACACAAAATAAAAATGAAAAGCTAAAAATAAAATGAAAGGCTGTATCAAGCAAATCCAAAAAACTTAAAGTTACAATTATGTTATTAGTCAAAACTAAAACAAAAATTCATAACACAAAAAAGAGATAAACAAAGGAACTTCATTATGCTGAAAGGAATCATAGACAACCAATATCAATATTAAACTTACATGCTCCAAATGCTTTATCATTTAAATTCATAAAGGAAAAATTAAATAAATTGCAAGAAAACATAATGGCAGGAGATTTTAATGATTCTAAGTTTTGGACAGCTCTAATTGAAAGACAAACAAAAAGGAAAATACCAAATTGAACAAATTGCTGGAAAAACTAGAGCTAAAACACTTTTGTCATCTTTTAAATGGGACTACTAAAGCATATGTGTATTTCTCAGTACCACATGGAATTTTTAAAAAAGCTGACCATGTATTAGGTCACAGAGATATAGAACATAAATGTCAAAATGCCCAAATAGCAAATGCATCCTTATAGACCATAAAACAATAAAAATAGTAATCCATTCTGGGGGTGTGAACAAAAAACAACTCAGGTGGAGACTTAATGAAATCCTAAATAATGAGTGGATCAAAGAAAAACACCATAGAAATGATATGACTAAGAAAAAAACATCACATTTGGCAATTAAGAGATTATATACCTTTCCTCACTTCCAGCACCATTTAGTGAGCCTTCCCTTGCAATAGAACAGTTAAGCAAAATCAGTCAATATTTAACTGCATCTGACAGCAAATGCATTATTTTGGTCATTATAATTATATAAGATTCAGGTTTTTTTTTTTAATACTTTCCTGTTACTTCAACAGCTTGCTTAAATAGGTCAGGTTGGAGTTGTCTTAATTGCATGCCATATATTCTCATTTTTATTCTGCTGGTTGGTATTGGTTTCAATCTTTGCTCTAACAAGTCAATGGTCTGACTTGTCTGACTATACAGACAGCTGATTTGGAGATAACTCCTCTACTGGTAACCAGTCATTTCCTTTCTCTTTGGATATTATCTTTTTTTTTAAATTTTATTTTTTTGGTTGTTGGATTGGTGCTCATCAGGTCCATATTTCAACTCTCTTTTTGAAGAAGGTATGAGGCTTCTATGTAGTCTTCAAACCTTTAGCTTCTTTCATTTCTAATTCCTAATCCTGATATTTTCCCATATATTTTTTTTGCCATTCTCCCTTATACCCACATTTGATTTTAATTCATTGAGTATTAAAATATATGTTGATTTGATTCAGAACATTTTATTGAGTTCTTTAAAAAATTTCTCTACTTCCTCATCATCTGCAGCAGATGTTGGCTCATTATGCTGAAATTATCTTTGCACTGGTCTTTTTGCAAATACTCATCATGAACATTGCAATGCAACATGCCCAATTATCCCATGAATTTTTTTTCTGTTGTTGCCTTTGGATGTAAAATAAAACCAACTCCACCAATGCTGTTATCTACCTCCTTAAGGAGAATCTGTGAATTCTTCTTTCCATTAGGTGCAGCTTCCTTTTGTTTCCAGGTTTAATTTGCAAAGAGAATATAAAAATTGTCACGACAGCTTTTTCAATAGTAAGCGCATTCTTTTATCCTGGGAAAATTATTTCACATTTACTAGTCACTATTAATGTTTATAGACAACTTAAAAACTTATTTTTAGTACCCTTTGCCCCTTCTGCCATCACTACAGAAGTAGAAGGGTATCTGCATAGGACTAAGGACCATTTTGGATTTTTTTTTTTACACTTCATGTGCTGTAGTGACTAAAGAATTCATCATTAAGTGCTCAGTCTATTGGTGATGTCTCTATAGGCTAGGCTGGTTTTCAGACAGCGAACATATCCTGTTGTACGGACATTACTCAGAATCCCTCTAGCTTGGAAGATTCTTTAAGAAATTATATTCTGCTGGTATAGCCTTTGAGAACATAGAATGAGCTCCATACTATAAGATGCTATTGGAGCAGGACTTTGTGCAAGAAAATAATAGATATGAAAATGTTTTATAACTTCTGAAAGACTATATAAATGTTAGCAATTGTTATTAAGATACTGCATATTGGTGGGAAGAAGGATATAGAACAGTATGCAATACCTACAATTTATATTATTCATAATCTTTCATATCTGTTATTCAATTCAAACATTTGTTAGGTACCCACTGTGTTTCAAGCACTGTGCTAGGCACTGGAGATGATACAGAGACTTCACAAGAAGAGGTGACATCTGAGATGATCCATGAAGGAAAGGAAAGACAGAGGCATCCAATAGAATTCCTTGATGACCCAGTGCTTGAAGGGATACCTAACACATTAGATGACAGAATCAAAAAAAGCTCTTGACAGGCTAAAGTATGGGGCTTAATCCAGAAAGATGACATTTAATAGGGATGAATGTGAAATCTTACATTTGGGTTAAAAAGTAAATATAACATGGGGAGTCATGGTTAGATGACAGTTTGTCTGGAATAGACTTGGGGATTTCAGTGATTCAGCAAATCAGTGTGAGTCAAGGGAGTGACATGGAAGCCAAAAAATACTAGTTAGATCTGGGGCTACATTAAGTGAGACATTACTCCCAATAATGAGGAGGTGACAGTGTGGCTATACCATGTCCACATCTAGAGTATTTTGTTCATTTCTGGGAACCTCAGTTCAGGAAGGACATTTGTAAACTGGAGAGTATCCAGAGGAGGGCATCGAGGATCATGAAGGGCCTTGAGATACTGTGAGCATTGCTTGAATGAACAGGAGATGTAAACATCTTTGGGTAAGAGAGGGTTGGGGTTAGGGGTCGGGGGTAGGAAGTAGACAGGATGACTATCTTTAAGTATTTGAAGGAGTATCACGGAGAAGAAAGATTAATTAGGCTTCTTTTGCTTGATCCCAAAGGGCAGAACCAGGAGAAATGGGTAGAAGTTGAAGAAAGACACATTTAGGAAAAACTACCTAATGATTCCACAGGTCTTTAAGGAGATTCTGGATAACCACTTGTTAGGGATATTGTTGTGGCAGTTCTCTTTCAGGTGTGGTCTTGAGGTCATGGATGGCCACTGAGGTCCCAACAATTTAAATTCTGAGATTCTGTGATTCTGAAATGGAGGTTGGGGTGGGATGGGGAATAGTTATACACACAAGATGCTTTTGTTTTTTTTTGGTGGGGGGAGACATAGGCAGATAAAACTGTACATTAAGCTGTTTAATTTTTTTCACTTCCTCCACAATCCAACAAACATATTATTAAATACCTGCTATGTGCCAGATTGAGTGCTGAAGACAATACAGAGGTAAGTAAAATGAAGTCCTTGACTTCAAGAAACTGGCATTATAGTTGGAGAACTGACACTGGGAAACCAATGACCATAATTCCATAAGGGCGTAATAGAGATACAAATCAGGTGCTACATGGAAAGGATTTTAATAGAAGGAGATGGGGGAAGGCATCCATTCCAGGTATGTAGGAGATAATTCAGTCTATGGTTTCTTTATCAATCCTCCCTCTGTTTCCTGAGTTTAGGACTAGGTAGACAATAGAAGTCTTGGCAGCTGCCATTTCAAAGAATAGGAGAGCCTGGAATGCCATACTGCCGAAGGCAAAAGATAAATGCTAACAACCAATAATAACATATCTGGCAAAACTAAGTAAAATAATACAGGGAAAAATGGGCCCTTGATTAAATAAAGGACTTCCAAGCATTTCTAATGAAAAGACCAAAATTGAGCAGAATTAATTAAATGAAGATGTCAAAAGACAGAACAGTAACACAGAAATCACATTTGATCAATTGGGAAGTGACTGCATTTTGAGGACATTGTAATACGGGGATAAAAGACAAAGGTTCTCGAAGAACTCAGATGCCTTCGAGGGTGATGGAGAAAGTTAAATAAGACAAGAAAAGGGCTTGGAAGGTAATTCTGTTGTGATAGTCTTAGGGGAGGAAGGAAATGGGAAGAATAGAGGAAGATATTGGGAGGAAAGGAGGAAGGAAGAGGATTACTATCTCATGTAATGGGTAACTAGGTGGCACACTGGATAGAGCTCCAGCCTTGGAGTCAGGAGGACCTGAGTTCAAATGTGGCCTCTGACACTTGACATTTACTAGCTGTGTGACCCTGGGCAAGTCACTTAACCCTGATTGCCTCACCAAAAAGCAAATATACATACACACACATGCACACACACACACACACACACACATACAGATAGATATAGATATATGAGCGGAAGAGTATATGAACGTGGAGGAAGGGTTGGGGGGGAATCCCAAGTATCCCATGAACCTCACTTTCATCTGAACTGGACAGAGGAAGGGTGAACATACTCACACACATATATTCACACATACAAAGAGAATTAGTCTCAACAGGGAAATAGGAAAAGGGGAGAGGAGAAATGAGGATTTAAAGGAAGACGAGTGAAGGAATAATCATAAACAATACAAAGTAACATTAGAGGGTGGACAGTGAAAGGGAAGATAAAAGGAAAGAGTAAAAAACACATGATGGGGAAAGGCCAAAGGGGAGAAAAGAAAGGAAACAACAGAAACGAATCGCTTCAATTGTAGATCACTAGTGTTAAGCAAACTCTTCTTTTACCACTTTCTTCTTCATAAAGAGAAGAGTGGATGGGAAAGAATGGGAAAAAAATACAAGAGGACAGGGATGAGGGGGAATACATGATTAGCAATCGTAGCCATAAATTTATCCATGAAATGGAAGAATATTACGTAATAGAATGAATTAGAAAGCAGAATCTAATACGTTGTTTCCGAGAAACACACTTGAAACAAAGTTTCGCACAGTTAAAATTTGGGACTGGAGCGAAATCTATTATACTTAAGATGAACTCAAAAAAAGTAGGAGTAGCAATCAATTTCAGACATGGAGATGGTAGGAGTCCAGACAGCACCCTAGACCAGTTCACACTTCTGGTCTCATTTAATCCTCACAGCAGCCCTGTGAGGTAGGCAGAGACTATTATTCTCACATTACAGTTAATGGAGTCCGCACGTTAGGGTTAAAGGTAATAGGATTAAGCTATTACAGCTTAAAACTCCACTAAGACTTTTGGGAAACCTTATATGCATCATAAGGCTGATTTTTAGAGCTAGAATTTAGACCTCAGTGATCATCTAGTCCAATTACTATCATTTTACAGATGAAGGACTGGAGGTCCCAACAGGTTATATGACTTTCTCAAAGTCACATAGCTAGTAAGTGGCAAAGTTGGGACTGGAGATCAGATCTTGCAGCTCCAAACACAGCACTATTTTCCTTGCTGTTGCTACTGTTGTTGTCCATCCCTCATACTCAAAGAAGACAAAATGACATGTTGGAGTCAACATGCAGTGTGTTTGACTGGCTGATCAGTCTAATATGAGCTCGGAAGGCTCTACCACAGGTCAGCACAAATAGTCCATTTGAACAGCTGGGATGGAGATGGTTCTGGATTTATGCATCTCATGTTCCTTTGTGCTACTTCAGTTCTGCTTTGCTTATGGAGCACAGTGCCTTCTTTGATGCAGGCACTCCATGCTGGATGCTCTTGTACCAGTGTCTCCCCTTTCTCACCATCAATAACCAAAGTTCTTCAGAGAGACCTTGAGAGCATCCCTGTAATGCTTCTTCTGACCTCCATGTGAACATTTGTCTTGTGTGAGTTCTCTCTAAAATAGTCTTTTAGGTAAATGTATTTTTGGCATTCAGACAACATGGCCAGCCCTTAGAATGGTGGTCTCTGCTGTAGAGTTTGAATGCTTGGCAGTTCAGCTCAAGAAAGAATCTCTGTGTCTGGTACCTTATCTTGTCAGATAATCTTCAGAATCTTCCTAAGGCAATTCAAATGGAAGTGGTTCAGTTTTCTGGGATGGCACTGGTAAGCTGTCCAGGTTTTGCAGGCATACAATGAGGTCGGCAGAGCAGCTCTGTGGACCTTCAGTTTGGTATGCCACCTAATACTTCTCTCCCACACTTTTTTCAGAGCCTCTCAAATGCTGAGCTAGCTCTGCCAATGTGTGGGTCAACCTCATCCTCCATGTGTACGTTTCTGGAAAGGGAAGTGAACTTATCCACAGCATTCAAAATTTCTCCATTTGCTGTAATCGTGGTTTCATGTATGGAACCTGCACACTCTTTCTGTAGACTCCTAAAACAAAGTGTGAAATTATCTAGATCGAGGCAATTCTTTGACAAAATGTAAATTCCCCTAGTCCTCGTTACTTCACTGATGAAGCCATTGTTTTAACATTGACAGTATGTCCTTTTGTCCTTGACAAGGGGTGAACTTGCTTCTTGGAAACTTGTCCTGTTTACACCACAGTAATGATGTTGGTTGATTGAAGATTCATTCCTCCTCTTCCTCCTCTTCCTCTTCCTACACACACACACGAACACATCCCTGAGCTACATATAGACTCCAGAGACTAGAAAGTTATGGAGGGCTGGAGGAAGGAGGAGAGACAGAGAGAGAGAGAGAGAGAGATGGTCGTAGGTAGGGTCACTGGATAGAGGACTAGGTACCTGTGAGGCCCCTCCAGCAAACCATGTGCTCTCTCCAGGGTAACCATAGTCATTGAGGAACTAGTGCCAGATGGAGAAGATAAAGCTGGAGAACTTCTATACCAGCACCAAGTTACATGAAAACGAGAATTGAGCAGAAAAGGAAAGAGACACAATGTGGTAGAACCATCAAGCCTTTCAGCACTGATGCTGTAAGTTATATGGATTGTGCATGTTTAGGGGAATGAAATTGCCTCCCTATTGGTCGTGAGTGCTTTTCTCTTGTGTGCCTTGGCTTGGCATTTAAAACCCTCCCCAATATGGTTCCCACCTACTGTTTCATATATTTCTCTTTACTGTGGTCAGACTTGCCTGCTAGCTGTTGCCTAAGACCTATTTCCTCTCCTACATCCATGTCTTTGCCCAGCTGGCCCCCCAGGTCTGGAATGTATTACCTCCTCATAGGTGACTCACAGGTGAAGACCTAATGGAGAGGGAAGGATAATGATCAGGTCTGTTTATGGGTGTGAGTCCTTTGTGTTTTTCATTGAGTTAAACAAACCTGGCCTATGTTGAATATGTTTTTATCGTGAGTGCTTGCTCGAGGGCTGAAGTCTGTTTTCCATTTTTTTTGTAGAAATTTAGACAAGAACCAAATTCTAAAGTTGTCACTGTGCAATGATCAACTATGATAGACTTAGCTCTTCTCAGCAATACCATGATCCAAGACAATTCCAAAAGACTGAGCAGAGAAAGAATTGTGGAGTCTGCATGCAGTTGAAACTTACTATTTTCACTTTGTTTTTTTTGTTTTTTCTTTCTCATGCTTTTTCCCTTTTGTTCTGATTCTTCTTTCACAATATGACTAATGTGGAAATCTATTTAAGGATTGTACTTGTATAACCTATATCAGATTGCTTGCTGTTTTGGGGAGGGGAGGGAATGAGGGAGAAAAATTTGGAACTCAATCTTGTAAAAGTGAATGTTGAAAACTATCTTTACATATGGTTGGAGAATAATACTATTAAGTGGGGGGAGGAGGGGAGAAATTTAAAAAAAATTCTGAAGTCGTCAAGTATAAACCTTGGCTGGGAGGGAATACAATCCTGAGAAATTTTAGAGAGAGATCTTCAAGACGGAGGCCTGTTGATGTGAGCCCACATCCCCTGGCCCTCGTGACATTCATTAGTATAATGACACTAATAGTATTCGCTGACATTTATGTGTCACTTTAATCATTACAATGTGCTTTACCTGTGTGATCCCATTTGGTCCCCACAACAACACAGACACTTGGTACTAGATGTGCTTTCCCAAAACCACACACAGAGTAAGTAGCAGAGCCGGTATTAAAGCCTGTGTCTTGTCTTTCCTCTCCAGGCTGCACTGCAGACTTCCTCCACCATGCCCCAGCTCATCACCCTGAAGTCTTGCTGCAGCCCTGTATTTCACGCAGTGGAAGTACCCTCTGCCCCTGCAACTGCTGCTTCTGATTGCATGGTTCCTCCCAGGACCTCCATTTAAGAAGGGCCTCCCGGCCAGCCATACCTCATTCTGCTACAGGCTGGACTCTGGATTGTATCATTCCCCTGTGACTGCCTTTGTCTGTCCCTCCTTCCCCAAATTCCCCATCCCCCCACTTTTCAGCAGTCAGTGCTTGGCATGTAACAAGGGTTTAATAAATACTTCTTATCATTGACTCTGCCTTTAAACCCAGTGTTTATTTCATTTTACCATAAGAATGCAGTAAGAGGGGAAGAGGAGGAGAGAGATTCACTAAGGCATGGGGTGGGACCAGTGGTATGCTGGCAAATGTTTAACAACCAGCTCTCCAAGGGGAAAATGTGCCCATTATATACTTTTAAGTTTAAGTTGCATAATTGACATTTTCTCCATCATGTTCTTAAGTCTAGACAATCAATAAAATAATAAACTAAGCCCTGACTTGTAGAGTTTGCCTGTTTCTGAGGTGTAAGTACTCACACAGTAAATTTGACAATCAGCTCTGGCAAATCAGTGAAGCTGGCTCTAGCACACCCTTGGCTGGGAATGAACATAGGGAGGCTTGGAGGGATGGGAGGAGGAAAAAGCATAACAGAGGTGTGTGTGTGTGTGTGTGTGTGTGTGTGTGTGTGTTGGGGGTTGGGTGGGGAGATAAAAGCAAAGCCCCAAAGTTAAGAAGATTGCTTCAGAAGGGAGTGTGTCTATCAATGAAGGTCTTCAAGGGAAGGATTTATAATGATTGTCAAGAATGCTGTGAAGGTATTCCTGCTAGAATATTGAACTGTGGGACCCCGGAGATCCCTTCCACTGGGAAGGTTCTTGAATTTTATTATTACTCTCATTGGACACGTGCAACTTGCCTCTAGCCAGTTAGTACAGTGACCTTTAAAAACTCACATTTCTTTATGCACAGGGTACCAGGGCTTCTTTTCCTTTGTATCTGTTTTATTGACAAAGCTGTTGTGAGGAAAGTACTTTGAAAACCTTACAGTGTCATAGAAATAAATATGAGTTGTTATGATAATGAGTAGGCTACCAAGCTTGGAGTTCTTATTTCAAAGATCTGGTATAACCTATATTCACTGTCACCTAGGGATGGCCTTTATAAGTATGTATAAGACACATACTTACTTGGTGTGATTTCATTGATTATAGCATCCCACTACCTCCAAAACATACTTCCTGAATACTCACTGATATCTCATAGTTCACCATTAGAGACTGTTTCCTTTAACTTAAGACTTACCTCTTATTAACATGTAGATACAAATTAGAACAAATGAACTTGTCAGAATTTCATCCCACATGCTTGAGTAGGGAAGAGAGGAAAGAACATAAGGGAATGAGGAGTCACTAGAATGTGGACTTCTAGAAGGGAACCTTCTATTGAAATCCTACTACTGACAGTTGTGTGACCACTGGCAAGTCAATTAACATTCAGTCTTGGTTACCTCATCTATAAAATGGAGATAACAGGGTTGTTAAGAAACTCAAATAAGATAACTTATTATTAAGTGCTTTGCAAACATGGAAATGTTATATGAATATCAGTTTTTTATATCAAAGGCAAAGTTTGACAACAACTCTTTTGTTAATACTGAATATTATGCACACAAGTAGGCAATTAGCCAAGTTGCTACTGTCAAAGTCTATTGAATAGGATCAATGATACCAGGGTCAAACTAAAGGTCCTGGTGCCACAGTAGTGGGAAAACAATCAGGAGACCTCAGTTTTATTTCCACCTCGCTATGGAGTTGTTATGTGACCCTAGCTAGCCTCACTGGAAAAGAAGGCTTGCACATGGGATTCAGGAGAGATATATTGACTAAGATGGTGGAGGTAGATGATGAAGAACTCTAAATGCCATGTGATTTTTCTTCTCTTTCAGCCTCAGTTTCACCTTCTGTAAAAATGAGGGGCTTGAGGTCTTTATGTCCCTTCTAGGTCTAACGTTTTATGTCCTAAGATGATATTTCTCCTATTTTGTGTTCTATAATTCTGTTTTTCTCAAATTCTTTGTTCTAAGTTGTTTAGTTCTAACATTTTATATTCTAAAATCTCTTCCACTTTTGACATTTTATATTACAGGCTCAAATGACAGAAAAATGATAGAGTTGGAAAGGGTTTTAGAGATTATATAATTTAGTGGATGAAGAAACTGAAGCTCAGAGAAGATATGTTTTTCCAAGGTCATGCAAGTCATAATTAATAGTCAAGATTCAAACCTAGGTCCTCTGGCTTCAAATCCAGTACTTTTCCCACTATACCAAAATCACTCATTCAAACACTGAAATGGATCATTGACATGGGTATTTTCTTTAGTCTTGCAGATAGCAACCCACCCATGCCTCCTTATCTTGTACAATTCTAGTCCATATCATCCTCTAGGTTCACCACAGGATGTGTGTGCATTGAATGTGCTGGAGATTTTTCCCACTTATCTTGGCATCACAAAGATATCAATAGAACACATAGGCTATCCCTTGGCCATCCCCCCTCCTGCCATGTGACCAGTCCATCTTCTCTTTTGGTCATATATTTCTTTGATGACATCCACTACACTGCTTCTCCTTGTCAATACTCAGTCTGTAATAAGCAAATGGCAGACTGTTCACTCCCACCATGCATCCACTTCCATCTTTGGGTGGTTCTCACTATAATGTGCTATTTACTTGCAGCCATGCAAGATGAATTACAGAATCACATAAATTCTCTGTCTCTGTCTCTCTTTCTTTCATTCCCATCTTTTCTTCCCCCCATATCATACCCCTCTCCCCCATACCCCATACAGGGAACTCTCAGCTCACTCTGACTTCTTTTGAGCCTTCAAGTGCTTTAGAAAATGTTGGATTGATTTATTCTAGAGTCCTTACCCAGCAGGGTTGTCAGACCAATTAAAAAATGATGCTCTTAACTTAATCCTAATATTAGGAAGGACCTTGATTAAAATGGATTGCAATTACCCTGAGCCTACTCAGTACTACTGTTTGAACAGAAAAAGACTTGGGTTTTTCTAACTGTCAGCACTACTCTCCAAAGATTCTTCCCTCTATAGGAGAGGACAAAGATTGCCCCAGCCAAGAATGTCATGAGCTTCGTCATTATCCCAAGTCCAGGAGCTGGGAGCCTTAGAACAAACTGAGCAAGCTTCTCACCCTCCTGATCTTTGATGTACCTGAGAAATTTCATTGTGTGAACACCAGGGTGTTACAAGAACAGGAAATTGGAAAGTTTGATGAATTAGAGGGCTACAGACAAGGCCTCAGGAGATCATACAGTCTTAGCCCTCCGCTTCCTGACAGACCTGATCTGACTCACTGCCCTATGGACTCACCACTCTTTCTTAATCTTCATTCTTTAGTAAATTCACTATTTGCATGTTTGGTTAAGTAACTATACTCTATGGACCTCAATTTCCTCTTCTGCAAAATGAGGTGGGTGGGTTCTGAAAAAATAATTTAGAAGAATGCAAAAAAGTTACTAAATCATTTATATCCTGTGCCCCTGAGAGCCCACTACTGGGATTATACCCCAAGGTCGTCAAGGACAGAAAGAAAAGATTCATGTGTTTAAAATAGTCATAGCAGCAGTCTATGTTATAAGAGCTAGAAATGCAGTATGTGACCCATTGGTTTGGGAATAGCCAAACAGATTGAAGTATGTTAGTGTTGGGAAATGTTATTGTGAGGGAAGGAAGAAAGAAAGGAAGGAAGGAAGGAAGGAAGGAAGGAAGGAAGGAGGGAAGAAGGAAGGAAGGAAGGAAAAAAGGGAAGAAAGGGAGGAAGGAAGGAAGGAAGGAAAAAAGGGAAGGAAGGGAGGAGGAAAGGTGAGGGAGGGAAAGAAGAAAAAGAGAAAGATAGAGATAGCAAGGAAGGAAGGAAAGAAACAAGCATTAGGCACCTTCTATGTGCCAGACACTGTGCTAAGCGCTTTGCAAATATCAGCTCATTCAGTCCTCACAACCCTGGGTCATAGCTACTATTCTTGTCCTCATTTAATAGCTAAGGAAAGTGAGGCAGACAGAAAGTCAAGTGATTGACAGCCAAGGTCACACAGCTAGGCAATGTCTAAGTAGGGATTTGAACTCAGGTCCTCACTATACCACCTAGCTACTTAGGAATGATGAATTCAAAGAAATAGAGGAAGATTCATATGAAGTGATATGGGCTATGAATGAATAAAACAGAGTCAGAAGAACAATATACACATCAACTACAATTCAAGTCAACAGGCATTTATTATGTGCTTTGTATGTGCCAGGCACTGTGCTAAGTGCTAAGGATTTAAAAAAAAGAAGAGCAAAAACAGCTTCTGTTCTCAGGGAGCTCACAGACTAATGGAAGAGACAACATGCAAACTGTGTACATGCATGATATATGCTGGGGAAATTGGAAGCAATGTCAAAGGAAAGCATTATCGTTAAGGAGAACTTGGAAAGTTCTTTTGAAGAAGGTGGTATTTTACCTTAAAGGAAGTTAGGGACGGCAGGAAATAGAGATAAGGAGAGGGGCCAGCATAGGGGCCAGCCAGGGAAAGACTGTAGGGAATAGAGGAACAAGTAAGAAGGCCAGTGTTGCAGGATAGTTGAGTATATGGAGAGGAGCCAAGTCTAAGAAGACTGGAGAGATACAGGGGCTAGGTTATGAAGGGCTTTAAAAGCTAAATGTAGGATGGTATGTTTGATCCTGGAGATGCTAGGAAAGCACTGGAATTTACTGAGGAGGGGAATGACATGGTCAGACCTGTGCTTTAGGAAGATCCTCCTTAATTGATTCACTATCCTACCCTCCACCAAAACTATTCCAAACCTTCTCTCTCCTCAAGCTTCTCAGCACAATCTCTCCCCAAAACCAGCTCAGGCAAGGACTTTGCGTCATATTTTACCAAATAAATTGAGAACATTCATAGAAAGGTCTCTCTTCTCCCTTCCTCCTAGTCTCACATTACTCAGGCATCTTCCTTGAAAATCCCCTCTACTAGTTGTAAACTGATCCAATCATTCTGGAGTGTAATTTGGAACTATGTCCACAAGGCTATAAAACTGTGCATACCCTTTCACCCAGCAATTGCACTACTAGGTCTATAACTCAAAGAGATTTAAAGGAGGGAGGGAGAGGATCTATTTGTACAAAAATATCTATAGCAGCTCTTTTTGTGGTGGCAATTAGAAATTGAAAGAATGTCCACCAATTGGGGAATGGCTGAACAAGTTATGGTATATGATTGTAATGGAATTCTGTTGTGCTATAAGACATTACTAGCAGGATGGTTTCAGAAAAACCTGGAAAGACGTATATGAACTCATGCAAAGTGAAGTGAGCAGAACCAGGAGAATATTGTACACAATAACAGCAACATTTTGTGGTGATCAACTAGGAATAACTTAGCTCTTCTCAGCAATGAAATGATCCAAGGCAATTCCAAAGGATTCATGATGAAAAATGCCATCTACAGAGAAACAACTGATGGAGTCAGAATGCAGATTGAAGCATACTATTTTTCACTTTCTGTATTTTCTTTCACAAAGTGCTTTCTTTCACAACATGACTAATATGGAAATATGTTCTGCATATGTATAACCTGTATCAAATTGCTTACTGTCTCAGGGAGGGGGAGGGGAGGGAGGGAAATAATTTGGAACTCAGTTTAAAAAAAATGTTAAAAATTGTTTTTACATGTAACTGGGAAAAACTAAACTATTTTTTAAAAAGAAAGAAAATCTCCTCCATTCAGGACTCAGGTGAAGAGACTCTCCTTACCAAGGAAAACCCCTCTACATTTGCCTTTGATCTTATCCCTTCCACTGTTCTCTACAAAATTGCCCTCTTTATCATCTCCACATACTCTTTAATCTTCAATTTTTCTATTTATTTCCTGGTCCTTCCCAGCTGCCTACAAACACATTCTCATCTCTCCTATTCTTAAAAAAAAAGCCCTCACTTGATTCAATTATTCCTGCTAGCTATTATACTATATCCCTCCTTCCCTCACTAGCTAAATTCTTTGAGAAAGCCATATACAATAGGTGCCTTTAGTTACTCCTCCCTTTTCCTTCTAAACCCTCAGCAATCTGGCTTCTATCATCATCATTCAACAGAAACTTCCTTTTCCAAAGTTACCAGTGACCTCTTAATTGCCACATCAAATGGCCTTGTCTCAATCCTGATCCTCCTTAACCTCTCTGCAGCCTTTGACACTGTAGATCACCTTGTCCTGCATATTCTCTCCTCTCTAGATTTTTTTGTGTCACTCTCTTTCCCCTGGTTGTCCTCCTTACTGGTCTGACTGCCCCTCAGTTTCCTTTACTGGCTCTTTATTCATGCTACACCCTCTAAACTTGGCTGTGTCTCAAAGCTTGGTCCTTGGCCCCTTCTCTTTTCATGGCATACCATCTCCCTTGTTGATCCTATTTTCTTCCACAGATTCAATTATCCTCTTTATGCAAATACTTCCCTAATCTACTTATCCAGTCCTAGACTAAACTACAATCCTGCATCCTCAACTGCCTCTTGGACATCTTAAACTTATGTTCTATAGGCATCTGAAACTAAGCATGTCCAAAATGGAACTCTTTATTAAATTTTTTTCAATTTAAAAAGCATTTATTTTCTTTCCTTCTCATTCTTTCCACCCATTTGAACCAAAAAGAAATAAAAAACTCTCATAATGGAGATGTATAGTCAATCAAAAATAAATTCTCATATTCGCCACGTCTAAAAATATGTCTCAGTCTTCATTTAAGTCCATCACCTCTCTCATAGGAGGGAAGTATAATACTTTATCTTTTGTCTTCTGGAATGATGATTTGTCATTGAATTGATCAGAAGAACTCATTATCTTTCCCCTTAAACCTTCCTCCTTTTCAGACTTACCCTGTCACTATCAAGGGCACTACTATTGTCACCTAGGTTCAAAACCTCAATATCATCCTCCATTCCTCCCCTTCAATACCACTTCCATTCTGAGGTGGTAGCCCTGGAACATGGCTATGTGCAAGAGCGGAAAGTGACGTACACAATCAAGTTATTAGGGCGGCTTTGCTTAATTGTTTTCAGGGAATATACAAGGAGGGGGTGTTGGTAAGTGTATAATGTGTCAAGATGAAATGTATCAATGAAAAAATTAAATGCAGGGGTTGGACTAGGTGATCTCTAAAGTCCCTTTTAGCTCTGACATTCTATGCTCTAAAGTCTCTTTCACTTTAAAAAAAATTTTTTTCCTTCCACTTCTAGTCTGTGTTTTATTTTCTGGGGTTCCATCCAGCCTCGGCATTTTATATTTTAAGGTCCCTTTCAAATTCTGATATTCTCTGCTATGTGTTCTGGGGTCCCTTCTAGGATTTGCCTTGCTCCATATTCTCCTGCATTTCAAAGGCAGAAGAAAATTGAGTGACTGTGTCAGTTCAGCAACTTTGAGAGTCTCTTGGGGCCCTTTTTATGTGCCTATTAAAACCAAGCATTTAAGCCTTATGTTTATAGATGATCTTTATCATCCTTTTTATTAGGTGATAGGAGGAGGTATATGACCATAAGACAGAAGAATAATTTTAGATTCATCAGTATTAATAACATAATATAAAGGCTATACATTATTATCTAAAGAGAATAGTGCACAGTTTACCTTAATGACTATCATAAGATACTGGCAAGTATAGTCTAATTTATTTGTGGTCAGGGATGTCAGGAATATACCACATGAAAACACAGTTCACAGATACAGTAATGTGAAAACTTCACTTAGTGAACACAGAGTCATAAAATGTTAGAGCTGGAAGGGGCCTGACACCATATAGAACATAGGATGACAGAGCTGGAAGGGGCCTTAGGATACAGATTATTAAGAGTTAAAAGAGACCTTAGAAAACAGAATATATTAGAACATAGAATTCTGGAGCTAGCAGAAGGCTCCACATATTGACTGTCAGAGCTGGAGGGCACCTTAGAGGGCTCTTGTTCAACCACCTCATTTCAGAAGAGAAGGAATCTATGAAGCAGCCAGGTGGCTTAGTGGATAGAAATGCCAGACTTGGAGTCAGAAATACTTGTCTGCCACATATGCTAACTGGGTGATGTTAACCTCTCTCAGCCTATTTCCTCACAACTGTAAAATGGGGCTTATAATAGCAATTACATCCCTGGGCTGTTGTGAGGATGAAATGATACAATGTTTGTAATGTGCTTAGCACAGTGCCTGGCACTTAGTAGGTGCTATATAAATGCTAGTTATTATTATTCTCCCTCTGCCCTCAAAAGAGAGAGAGAGAGAGAAATAAAAATTTACCTGGTATTTCTTTGGTCCATATTTTTTATCCATTTCTACATTGTTTCCACCAACAGAATGTAAACTCCTTGAAGGCAGGGATTATTTAATTTTTATCTCTGTGTCCTCAGTACCTAGCACAGTGCTTGGTACGTAGTAAGTGCTTAACATGCTTGCCGAATGATTTCTGCTACATTCTAATGCACTAGTGGTTTCAGGCTCTCCCTCGCCAATGTTTTCATCAAAGCCACCAGCAATAATATTTGCACTGCTGTGGCATTTTTGCAGTTTACAAAGGGCTTTCCTAATAAGTTATATGAAGTGCACAGTGTTAATATCATTATCATCCCATTTTATAGAGAAGGAAATTAAGGTTTGCATGGTTATTGAGGAATTACTATTCTTTCCAAGGTTTCGTGATGGAGAACTGCCCCTTCTGTTTTTCGAGGTCAGGTTTCATTAGCCTCCGCCACAGCCTGGCATTCCAGGGTGCTGATGACTCCCAGCATTGGCAGAGCTAAAGAGCTTGCCCTGAAAATTCCTTTTATTGAACCAAGTTTGGTGAGCCTAGCTTGACTTATTGTCTCATCCTCCCAGAAAGATACCTTTCTTTGTTTTGTGAGATGGATGGACATGTTGTTTCATTCCATGGCTGTGTGTGTTCCGTGGCTGTGTACGTAAACTCTTTGGAGTAAATGTTATAATCTCATTTTCGGATGTCATTTGCAGCTGAGTTTCAGAATCCTTTGCTCCCAGCTGTTATAGTGGTTTATTAAAAGAACTCTTGGTCCTCCACCTGAGAAGCTCAGAGGGCTATAATAATAAATTTTAATGACCTATGTAGGTAAGAAAAGGGAACAATAGAAAGATAGAAAGGAAGGGAAGGAAGGAGGGAGAGACAGAGAAAGAGAGACAGGGAGAGACACAGAGACAGAGAGAGAGACACACAGAGAGAGACAGAGAGATGCTTTTCACAAAGGGATTCATAAGAGGGACAATACCTTTCCTGGGGTACTGCAGGTCCAGGGTCCAATCTTCAGTTTTATAGGGCTAGAAAGTAGATTTTATCTGTTCTTTTTAATTAGTCTGGTGGGTAAAGGGTAACTTGGAACACCCAAACTCACAAGACACTGTTGACAAATCACAGCGGCAATAGATTAATTTATTCTGAAAAATACAAATGCAAGAGATCAAAAACACATTTATGAGTGTATCAATACACTCTTTTCACAGTGGAAAGTAAGAGCACGTTCCATGTGAGACCAATCTCTCTTATCTCCTGTACTCAAAACTCTCTGGTTTCTGTTCCATAGCTTCTGGAGCATCTGTCTTAACCTCACTCAACAACCACCACCCCATTCTTTCCTCTCTCACCTCCAGCCCCACTGTTATTGAACCAAAAACTATGATAAAATCAACTCTGCCATTGTGCCTGGATAGAATATGCAAACATATTTCTCCACAAGCTACTTACCGTTTCTGGATCAAAGTGTCCCTGCTTGTCCACCACTCCCCTTCTCTTTGAATGTAAGCTTCTGAGGGTAGGAACTGTCTTTGTTTATCTGTGCTACCACTTAGCACACGGCTTAGAATTAAGTAAATGCTTAATTAATGTTTTCCATTTATTCACTCATTCATTCCCCTCCACCTAGCAAATATTGTTCACTCTGTCCAACTCTTCTGTGACCCTGTCCTTGGGGTTTTCTTGGCAAAGATACTGGAGTGGTTTGCCATTTCCTACTCCAGTGGATTAAGGCAAACCGAGGTTAAGTGACTTGCCTAGGGTCACACTGTCTGAGGCTGTATTTGAACTCAGGTCTTCCTAAATCGGCGCTCAGTACTCTAACCACTGAGCATCCTAGCTGCCTTCTACTTAACAAATAGTAAAGACGTAAATGTTTGATGACTTGAGTCTTCTTAAGACGAGACACCTGGATTCTAGTCCAGAATTCTGTGCGGCCTTAGACAAGTCACTTCTTCAGTTTCTTGGTGTTGTTTGTCCTTCGATTTTGAAGAGGACCAATGACATCATAGATGATGTCTTTACTTCCAAGTGAGTTGGATATAAGTGAGGCAAGGGGCAGCTAGGTGGTGCGGTGGATAGAGAACTGGCCCTGGGATCTAGAGTACCTGAGTTCAAATCTGACCTCAAACACTTGAGACTTACTAGCTGTGTGATCCTGGGCAAGTCACTTAACCCCGATTGCCACACACACACACGCACACACACACACACATACACACACAATTCAGATAAAGATATAAGTGAGGCAGAGTTGCACAAAGTCATCATCTTCACTCTCTTCCAATGTCACTGAAGTCCAGTGGTGGGACAAAAGTCAGAATGACTGAGCGTGGTTGGGTGGATGGCCTCGGCATCTTCGATGTCTGACCAAGCTTTAAACTCTCCACAGTGCCTGCTTCAGCTGTTGGAACAAGTTGTTCTCCTCTGCCTGTCCCACCAGGGGATGTCTTCACATTCTTGGGACTGGCACCCCCATAATTCAATGACAGGTTTAAGGCCTGTTGGTTACTCTCAATCTTGTTTAGCCTGTCTGCCAAGATGGTTTTACCAGGGTGTGGCCACGGTCCACAGGTGAGAGTTGGGTTACAAATAGACACCAAAGGTGAATGAGCAGCCTTGAAATAGGCTGGGCAAGCCCTTACAGCAGAGGTGCTAGTCTTCTCTGAACACCCCACACACCCCAGTTTCTTATAATAATAGTGTTAAAAGCTGGTACTTTTAGGGTTTGCAAAACACATTAGATATGTAATCTCATTTGATCTTAACAATAACCCTGTGACATAGGTACTATTATCATCACCTCTTTATAGATGAGGAAACAGGCAGACAAAGGTTAAGTGACTTGCCCAAGGTCACACAGCTAGTAAAGGTCGGACAGGATTTGAACCCAGGTCTTCCTGACTCTATGCCTGATGCTCTATCTCCTATACCACCTAGCTGTCTCTATGCAAGCATTTATAAAGCACCTACTATGTGCCAAATCCTTGCTTAGCTCTTTACAAACATGATCTCATTTGATCCTCATGGCAACCATGGAAGGTATTAGTATCATATTTTACCCCTGTTTTGCAGTAGAGAAAACTGAGGTTAAGTGACTTGCCCAGGGTCAAGCAGCTAATAAGTATCTGACCCAGTACTCTATCCACTGTGCCATACTAGCAGCTAGAGTGATTAAGAAAGGTTTTTCATATAGGAGATTATATTGGAGCTAAGCCTTGAAGGAAACTAGGGGACATGAAGGGGCCAGGTGAACAAGGAGTGCATTCCAGGCATGGGGTGGGACTGAGGAGCAGATGGGTGGGGGCAGAGCCTGCATAAAGGCACCAGAGTACAAACTACAAGTCATAGGGACCCAAACTGTAGCTCATCTCCGTAACCTTGGATGAGTCACATGGTCTTCAGATTCATGGTATCCTGGAGCTGGAAGGACCCTTGGAAAGTCACCTCTTCCACCGCCTTCATCCCATGCATTAAATGTAAACTGACACTGTTAAACTAGAGGGTTAGCTTGGCTGCTCTCTGGTTCCTTCTTAGCCCTAAGAGTTGGCTTTAACCTTCCATATCTGAGTTCCCTGCTAGCTCCAGCTTTCTTTGTTTCATGCTCCCTGTCCAGTACCAGCGATTTATTATTAAAAGCGAACTGTCATTAGTTTTATTATCCATGAATAATTATTAGTCATCATCGAGGACACGTCTGAGTTGGTTATAGGTGGAGAGTCCCAAGAATTGCAAGGAGTCTTCAAAGAAGCATAGGAAGGTCTCTCCTGAGCTGGGTCAAGCCTCCAAGGAGGATTTGTGGAAAGAGCTGGACCCAAATCACACAGTGTGAGCTGGTGTTTGTGATCTGTGCCAGTAGGGGGAGCACTCACACCAATGAGATCACAGAGTCATGCAAGGAAGTAAACTGTTAGTTAAATGATGGATCGTTTTGTTGATGACAACAATGTTTTAGACTGTGGTTGATGAAAATTAAATTCAAGGATTTATTAAGCCAAGCATTATGCTCGGTATATAATGTTTCATATATATATGTGTACATACCAAAGACATACATATAGGCAACATATATACAAAACGTTATATATACTATACATACATTATACACAGACACACATATATACATATATAAAATACATATTCAAAATTATATATACTATATAACATTATACACGGACACACACAAATACATACATAAAACATATATGCAAAAATTATATATACTATATACACATTATACACAGACACACATATATACATATATGAAATACATATACAAAATTATATATACTATACAACACATTACACATGGACACACAGACACATATACACATATGAAACATATATACAAAACATTATATATTATACAACACATTATACACATACATATATACATATATATGCATATAAACATACATACAAAACATTATATATGATAAAACACATCGTATACATATATACAGACATGTATATATACATATAAAACACACACAAAATTATATGTATACTATACAACATATATACACATACATATCTATATATACATAAATATGTGTGTATATATATATATATATTAAGCCTACAAAAAAGAAAAAAACTAGTCCATCAATCTATAAGCATTTATTAAGCACCCACTATATGCCAAACAGACTGAGACCTGGGAAACACCTTAGCTTAAAAAGGCCAAAGTCTCCCACTGTATCCCGGGCCATCTTCAGTCATCCTGATCTATATTTTGCCACTGGAACCAGATGGCTCTGGAGGGGAGAGTGAGACTGGTGACTGTGCATGGCCCTGCTTCACTTAAATCCAATTTATTGCAAGTCAGGCCATCACCTCCCCAGTGTCATGATCGTCTTTGAGAACAAAGGACAAACAACAAACAATATGCCAGGAGCTTAGATACCGTGATAAAAATGAAAACAGTACCTGTCCTCAACCAGCTTACATTCGCTCAGAATAGAAAGCAAGGACAAATGTAAATAGATACAGAGCTTCTACAAAGTAAATACGAGGCAATTTCAAGGGATTGGGCTGGAGAAATGCTAGCAATGGAAAGCTAAAGGGCCCCATATGTAGGATTTGGCACTGGAGCTGAGCTTTGAAGAGGGGATGAAGGAGAGCATTCCAGGCAGGAGAGACAGCCTTGGCAAAGCTACTGAGATGGGGGATGCAGTGTTTGGTGTGAGAACAGCAAGAAGGACATTTTGGTTGGACCACAGGGTAGATGAAGAGGACTAAGGTATTGTAATCCGGGAAAGGTAGACTGCAGCCGGGTGAGGAGGTTTAAATTCCAAACAGGGAGTTTATATTTAATGCTGGAAGTAATAGTGAGCATTGGTGTTTATAGCTCTTAAATAGCTTATATTCTGCTGGAACAGGAGTTTTTGACTTTTTAGTATTGTGCATCCTTTTGACAGTCTGGAGAAGCCTGTGAACCCCTTCTCAGGATAATGTTTTTAAATGCATAAAGTAGATAGGATGACAAAGGAAACCAATTATACTAGGAAATAGTTATCAAAATGTTAAATATATGAAGTTTATAGATATGACCCCAAAATCTATCCATGAACGCCAGGTTGATAACCCATATACAGGGGATTAAATGTATGTAAATAGTGAATATGAAATAATATGAGTGGGGACAGGTGTGGGGGGAGACAGAGACAGAGAAAGAGAAAGAGGGGAGGAGAGAGAGAAAGAAAGAAGGGAAGAGACAGGGACAGAGGAAGAGAGAGAAGGAGAGAGGAAGAGAGAGGGAGGGAGGGAAGAGGAGAGAGAGAGAAAGAGAGAGAGGGATGGAAGGAGAGAGAGAGAGAGAGACAGAAAGACAGAGACAGAGACAGAGAGACAGAGACAGAGAGAGACAGAGACAGAGAAAGAGAGAGAGCATGCTCAGTAACAACTAGAGGAATCAAGAATGATTTTCTGGAGGAGATAGTCCCACACATGAAGAAAAGTGACAGTAATTCTAAGAGGGAGATAGGGAATGTCTCCCAGGCAGGGTGGATAGCCTGTTCAAAGACTTGTAGGTAGTAGACAGAATGCTGAATTCTGGGATTGCCAAGTAGATCAGTTTGGTTGGAGCATAGAGTTCATGAAGGAGAAGAGTGTAAAATAAGCCTGGAAAGGTTAGAAAAACCTAGATTGTCGAGGACTTTACATGTCAAGCTGAGGAGTCTATATTTTAACCTAGAGATAATAGGGAGGCATTAAAGGTTCTTGAAGTGGTTAGATCTGTGCTTTAGGAACTGGAGTTTGGCAGCTGTGTGGAGGGTGGATTGGAGAGACTGCTGATATGAGATTGCACTCCAGGAGACCACTTGGTGTGTGCTGCTTTTAAAATTCTCCCTATGAGGAGGCTGGGTAACATTTCAAGAGGCATAAATGTTTCCTGAGTTGGGAAGGCTGGCAAGTTGCAGCTTATTTGACTGGAAGGCTTGCAGCTGTTTATTCTTTAACAGAATTGATTTCTCTCTTTGGGGACAGGTGTCCTACTGTGGCTGATTTGAGGAAAAAGCACAGATTTCAGCATCTAGTTTGCTATGACCAAAGGTAATAAACTGCCTCCCATTCCAGACCTGATGATGCAGACAAAGGGATTTAGTAAAACAGGACATACACAATACACTAGCGCTCTGGAGCATAATGTTATCCCTTTGGTTCTGGTTGTGGAATCCTTGAGAATGTAACAGGAGCTACCATATTTCTAGTTGGCATTTGTTTTGAACATTCATGTTTCTGTAGTGCTTTAAGGCTCACAAAACATTTTTGGTCACAACAACTCTGTAAGGTAGGTAGTGCAAGTATCGTTATTCTGATTTTCCACATGAGGAAATAGGCTCAGAGAGATTGTCACAGAGTAAGTATCAAAGGCAGGATTTGAACTTATTTCTTCTGATCTCAAGACTAATATTCCTTCAATTGTAGCATGAATATAGTCGCACTTCCAAGGCCAAAACCCACATCAGGTCCCAGTCCAGAGGGGCTTCTCATGGCTTTCCTGCCAGGCTGGCTGTATCACACTGCCTGAAATCCTGGCTCCAAGGTCCCCAGGGCTCCCACTCCCAGGTCTGATGAGGATGGCTGAGGTTGCCTGAAAGTGGCTGCTGTCCTTTGTGCTTAAAAAGGACCAAAATGACATCGCTATATCAGGATCAAGGTACAGTGTGTCTGACTGTGGTGATCAGACCAATATGAACTCAGAAGGCTCTGCCACAGGTCGGACACAAATAGTCCATTTGAGCATTTGGAGTGGAGATATCTCTAAATTTACACATCTCACATTTCCTTTAAGCTACTGCAATTCTGCTTTGCTCATAGAGCACAGTACCTTCTTTGATGTGGGCATGCCATGCTGGGTCATCCTGTGCCAGTGTCTCTCATGTCTCCCAATCGATTCCAAAGTTCTTCAGAGAGACCTTGAAGGTATGCTTATAACCTGAAACTAAAAGGTTGCACCAAAATGAACAAGATAAACACCCCAGGCCCAGGGTGAAAGGAAAGCAGGGGAAGGAAGGAAGCCTTCCTTTCCCTTCACTGGCTCCTTTTTCTTTTTTTTAGGATTAGATTATTTATTATTTTTTAGTCTATCTTTCTGTGGCCCTTTGTTACATATAATTTTTATTGCATCACAATCTGGAAAGGATGCATTTAATATTTCTGCCTTTTTACATTGGAGTGTAGGTTTTTATGCCCTAGTACATGGTCAATTTTTGTGTATGTGCCATGTGCCGCCGAGAAAAAAGTATATTCCTTTCTATCCCCATTCAGTTTTCTCCAGAGGTCTATCATACCTAACTTTTCTAATATTCTATTCACCTCCCTAACTTCTTTCTTGTTTATTTTGTGGTTAGATTTATCTACTTCAGAGAGGGGGAGGTTGAGGTCCCCCACTAGTATAGTTTTGCTGTCTATTTCTTCCTATAACTCCCTGAACTTCTCCTCTAAGAATCTGGATGCTATACCACTTGGTGCATATATGTCTAGTAATGATATTACTTCATTGTCTATGGTGCCTTCTGCTATCTGCTTCTGTTTTATGGGAGAGTTCATCCCATTCACATTCACACAGTTATAATTACTATTGGTGTCTTTCTCTCTATCCTATTTCCGCCCTGTTTATGCTTTTCTTTCTCCTTTCTCCCTTTCCCTCCCTTTGTCCCACCTCCCTCAATCTCCCCTACCTTCTATTAGCCCCCTCCCTTTTCTTTCCCTTTACCCTTGCTACTTCTTCCCTCTCTTCTATTCCCCCTCCTTTTTCTTTCTCCTTTTGCCTCCTACTGCCTATAGGGCAAGTTAGATTTCTATACCTAACTGATTATGTTATTCCCTCCTTGAGCAAAATCTGATGAAAGTAAGGGTCAAACAATGTTCATCTCCCTCCCTTCTATCTCTCTCCTGTAATAGATTTTTGTGCCTTTTCCTGTAATGTCATTTACCCTGGTCTGCCTCCTCCTTTTCTTTTCTCTCAGTACATTTTCTTAGATCAGATTAATCCACTTACTTAGATCCATTTAACCCACTTGATTAGATTTTATCATTACATCAAAGTCAACTTATACTCACCCCTTCTATGTATACCCCTTTAAAATGGTGTAATAACAACACAATTCTCAAGAGTTACAAGTGTCATCTTCCCTCGTAGGGATGTAAGCAGTTTGCCCTTATTAATAACATGTTGTTGTTTTTTTTCTGTCCTGTTTACCTTTTTATGTCTCTTTTGAGTCTTGTATTTGAAGATCAAATTTTCTGTTGAGCTCTGGTCTTTTTATCAGGAAGGTTTGGAAGTCCCCTATTTTGTTGAATGTCCATCTCCACCCCTGAAAGATTATGCTCATTTTTGCTGGGTAGTTGATCCTTGGTTGTAATTCAAGCTCCTTTGCCTTACAGAATATTGTATTCCATGCCCTATGATCTTTTAATGTAGAAGCTGCAAGGTCCTACATAATCCTGACTGTGGTTCCATGACATTTAAATTGTTTCTTTCTGGCTGCTTGCAGTATTTTCTCTTTGATCTGGTAATTTTGAAATTTGGCTACTATGTTCCTTGGTGTTTTCTATTTAAGATCTCTTTCAGGAGTGATGAGTGAATTCTTTCTATGGCTATTTTACCCTCTGATTCTAGGACTTCAGGGCAGTTGTCCTTGATGATTTCCTGAAAGATGCTGTCCAAGCTCTTTTTTTCATCATGATTTTCAGGTAGACCAATAATTTTTAAATTTTCTCTCCTGGATCTATTTTCCAGATCAGTTGTTTTACTGATTCTCACTCTCCCATAGTCATTAGCTTCCATTTGCCCAATTCTAATTTTTAACAAATTGTTTTCTTCTATTAGATTTTGAACCTCCTTTTCCATTTGGCCCATTTTATTTTTTAAGGAGTTCTCCTCAGTGAGTTTTTGTGTCTTCTTTTCCATTTGGCCAATTCTTCTTTTTAAGGAGTTGTTTTCTTCAGTGTACTCTTTTTTTCCATCTGTCCAATTGTATTTTTTTAAGGACTTGTTTTCTACAGTTAATTTTTGTCCTTCCTTTTCCAAGCTATTGACTCTTTCTTGCATACCTCTCATTTCTTTTCCCAATTTTTCTTCTACTTCTCTTATTTGACTTTTAAAATCCTTCTTGAGCTCTTCCAAGAAGCTTTTTGGGCTTCAGACCAGTTCATATTCCCTTTTGAGGTTTTGGATGTGGGTTTGTTGACAATGTTGTCCTCTTCATAATTTCTTCCTTGATCTTCATTGTCCCCATAATAAGAATCTATGCTACATTTCATTTTTGCTCATGGTGTTTGCTTATTTCCTGGCCTTTAAAAAAAATTGAGCTTTCCTGCTGGGGAGCAGGGGGCACTAACCCAAGCTTCTTGTGCTAGGGTCCGGAGCCTGATCACTGACTTTGTGTGCTGGGGCCTTAACTGCTGGCAGTTGGAAGCTGTAGGGTTCTGGCAGCTTACCAGGTGTGTGGGCTGGAATCAGCAACACTGGAACTCTAGGGTTAGGATTGGGTAGTCTGGCCCCTGGAGGTTGCCTGCTCACCTGGGCCCTTCCTTTCTTTTGCTTTCTTTGGCTCCTTTCAGATGGATGTTTCGCTGCTTTGAGATGTTTCTCTGCCTGGAGCTTTCGGAGCACTTTCCAGAATTTTGCTGAGGCACTGGGAGACCTGGCTACCTTAGAATGCTGTGGTGGTGGTTTTCTGAGCTGTTTTCCACTGGTTCCCCTGCCTGTACTGAGGTACTCGGGGGTCCTGGTTTTGGTGTTTGCCTGCTTTATCACCTGGGGTTCAGGATTTCCCTCTAGTATGCTGAAGTGGAGCTTTCTGCTAGCTTGCTGGGACACCTCCCGTTCTGTACTGCTCCCCTTTCTCCAGGGCAAGAGGGGCCTTTCCCATTAATCCCTCAAGCTACCTGGTCTACAGGACTGCTGCGCCTAACTTTCTTCTGGTTCAGCTGTTCCAGGGATTTTCCTGGGGTGATATTTTCTGGGTTTTCAGAGGTTAATAAGGGATGGTAAGAGTGACTTACTTCTTACTCCGCCATCTTGGCTCCTCCCTTCACTGGTTCATGGCACCCTCGCTGTGGGTGAGCCGTGATCTTCACCCTCTGGAGAGTAGCAGTGGCTACTACTAAGTAGCTACTTAGACAGTCAAAGGAGGCTACACCTACCTATATGAGTGGGAACCCAGGGAAGTAGGATGCTTCCTTGTCAGGTGGTCTGGGCAAGTGCAGGCAAGCCTCCTTACACTAGAAAACCTTTTCTAGAGCACATATCTGCCTCCCTATGACTTCCCCCTCACCCACATAGAATGGGTTTCGTCCTTCCTTCCCTTTAGGTATCTAAAGACAGGACCAGATATGGATAGGTGTGTATGATACAGGTTTGTCTACTAAAGTACCACAGAATCATAGAATTTTCTAGACCTGGAAGAAACCTTAGATGTGAGTCAACCATGTAGCATTTATTAAACACTTACTAGGTACCAGACACTGTGCTAAGTGATAGGGATACAAAAGAGGCAAAAAACAATTCTTGCCCTCAAGAAGCTCACAGTCTGATGGGGAAGACAACACCCAAACAACTACATACAAACAAGGTTCATGCAGGATAAACAGGTGTAATCTCAGAGGGAAGGCATTAGCATTAAAAGGGGCAGGGAAAGGCTTCTTGCAGAAATATAATTTTGATAGAAGTTTGGCATAGCTAACAGAGTGCTGGTCTAGGGGCTAGGACTTCTAGATTTTAGTTCCAACCCTGCTACTGCCTATGACTTTGATTAAATCATTTTCTGGGCCTCAGTTTCCACATGTGTAAAGTAATGGGTTTGGGCCAAGTGATTTCTAAGGTTTTTTGCATCTCTAACAATTTTCATTCTATGTCTAAAGATCTCTTCCAGCTCTGTCATTGTTTAGTCCACTCCCACCCCATGTACGTGATGTAAAGTAAAAATGTAAAATCCAATGGGTAAAAGAAAGGGGCTCCCATTCTATACTGTGTGGGCCCTTCTAGCTCTGTTATTCTACGAGTCTATGAGTTGTTGACAGCTCCCAGAAGAGACGCAATCAGTAATTATTCCATGTCAGATTCTTATAAATAGCCTCCCTCTTTTTATAATCTCAGATTTGGGGAGTGAAGGAGCAGCAGAGGTCTTTGTGTAAATATCCTTGCAACAGCACTTCATCCCACTGGAAAAGACCCCCCAAGTGTCAAGAACAAACATGTACAAAAATACTCTTTTTGTATCAGAAAGAAGAGTCATTAGAGTTTCAGGGAAATAAAAAAATTCAGCCCAATCTCATCCATTTATGAATTCAAACATTTATTAAGCACCTACTCTGTGTCAAGCCCTGTGCTGGGCCCTAAAGAGGAGGCCAAGATGAATATGACGCATAGTCCCTGCCCTCCTGGAGCTCCCACTGTGATGTATGGAGGAAGGAGGCATGGCTGAATTGAGAGGTGGAAAGGCCTTAGAGATCATCTAGTCTAATTTCTCCAAAGGACTTTCATAAGGTCATACAAGGGGAATAAGCATTTATATCATGCTAAGCACTTTACAAATATTATCTCCTTTGGTCCTGTGAGGTAGGTGCTGTTATTATGTTTTCATATTTGGGATTTTCTTGGCAAAGATACTGGAGTAGTTTGCCATTTTCTTCTCCAACCTATTTTACAGATGGGAAAACTGAGGCAACCAAGATTACATGACTTGCCCAGGGTCAATAGCTGTTAAGTGAGGCCAGATTTGAACTTGGGAAGATGTTTTCCTGACTGCAGGTCTAGCATTCTGTGCACTATGGTGCCACCTAACTGTAACATTTAACTGGAGGTTTTTTTTTTTTCCATCCAGTTGCATGGTTAAATCTCATGCAATGCATCTGTGCATTACAGAGACAGAGATCACTATATATGTCTATATATACATATATATATATGCACACACACACATATATACATATACATATATATATATGTATATATATGATAGTATAAGGAAGAATGTGATAAGTATATATGAGAGAGAGGTCTGAAGTACCCCAAGATTTCAGAGCTCACTTTCATTTGGGAAAAGGCATCAGGGAAGGCTTGTCAAAGGAGTTAACATTTCAACTGGGCCTTGAAGGACAGACACCAGACATACCTACCTTCCTTACAAGACTACATGGGGTCCAAACTGAAAAATGCCATTCTACCATAAGGCAAAGTGTTATTGTAAAGCTGTAGAGCATTGAGACAGTTTCCCAAGGTGGTGCACTGATAACAGAAAACAGGCATTTCTGTTTGTAGTCTTGTCTGACCAACGTGGAGACCACTGTGAAGACAGGCTCCTCCTATAGTACTGGTATGGGCCTAAAGAGGTGAGACAAAAGGAGAGGAAGTGTGGTGCAGTGGGAAGAGATCTGGAATCATAGAGGGGGGAAAGAAGGGAGGAAGGAAGGAAGGAAAAGAGGGAGGAAGGAAAGATGGAAGGAAAGGAGGGAAGGAAAGAGGGAAGAAGGAAGGAAGGGAAGGAGGAAGGAAGGAAAGGAGGGACAGAGAGAGGGAGAGAAGGAGAAAGGAAAGGAGGGAGGAAGGAAGGAAATAAACATTTATTAAGTGCCTATTACGTGTCAAGCATCATGCTAAATCCTCACAAATATTGTCTCATTTGATCCTCACAACCAACCTGGGAAGTAGATGCTATTACTGTCTCCATTTTACAATTGAAAAAAACTGAGGCACACAGAAATTAAGAGACTGGCCTAGGGTCACACAGTTAGTAAATGCCACAAGCAGGATTTGAATCCAGGACCCCTGACTCCAGGGCCAGTTCTCTTTCCACAGTACTACACTGTCTTCCTTGGAGACCTGCATTTTAATTCAGGCTGTGACACTGATCTTAAGCAAATCATTTCTTCCTGAGCTGCAGTCTCCTTATCTCTAAAATGGAATCACTAATACTTGTACTACTTGCTCCACCAAATTTTTGTAAGGAAAGTATTTTGAAAACCCCCTCCCATTCTTTGTGATTCTCATCTCCCTTTCTCCATAGGTCTTTTACAGAAAATCTACCCATCGGACTATGGTCTTACTCTGGTTCTTTTAATATTTCACACAGTGTAGCAGGGACAAGTGGAAGATAAAACCCAGGGCTTCTGATTCCTGGCTCAGGGCTCTTTCCATTCCACTACAAACATTTTTTTAAAATGTTTTAAATTATTTGTATTCTAATGAATTGTTCAAGGTATTAGTATGTATCATTTAGAATGGAGTCTCCCTATGTTCTAATCAGTGGCTCAGGATGCAAGATGTTCTCACCAGAGGGCACTCTGGGGAGGGAGGAGAAAAATCATTAGCAAAGTAATAAAGTCCCTGCTGAATCCAGGGACAATCAAGACTCTACCTAAAAGGAGCAAGAATTATTTCTAACCAAGTTCCATAAATATCCCCTGATTCCAGGCTTCTAATGAGCATAGAAAATTTCTAGTAGGGCCCCTGTTCTTCTCTCACCCTCAGCTTCTTTATCCTTGTATGGGCAGCCTGCTCTAGCGATTGACTGACACTGCTCCTTGAGTCAGAAGGCCTAGGTTTGAGTCTAGGCTCTGACCTACCTCTGAGGGCCTGGCAAAGGTTATGTACCTTATCTGATCCTCAGTTTCTTTTTCTGTATAATGAGGAGAATCCTGTTTGCACTTCATATCTATGTGATATATAAAAAGTTTAAGAGACATAATTTTTGGGATATAAATTGTTTTATTAATCATGCTAGCAGATAATTTGGCAATCTCGAATGCCAAAGACCCTTCATGGAAACTGATAAACACTCATATGCCCTTGGAAGAGTGGGTGTTCCTGAGGATGCCAATCAACGCTGATTGGTTAACAATTAATGAGAAGAATGAATATTATAATGAAAGGTAGATGCATTCAAATGAAGGGCTGGGGTGACTTTGATCACTCTCATTCCCAGACCACCCCCAACCTTCAGAAATCTAGACAAAGAATCTACCCACCCAAGCCTGAATAGAACACAATGGGCTTCCCCATTTGGGTGGGGAACAGGATTAAGGAGAAAGTTAATCCAATCTCATTATCTGCAATGTCCTTCAGATGCTGACTTGATCCAGTAGAAAATGAAGAGATAGGAAGGGAAAATATTCTGGATCTCCCCAATTATTTAATAATCATTTCTCTATCTATGAGACTAGGTCCCACAGCGGATAGAGCTGTGGACCTGGAGTCAGGAAGACCTGCATTCAGATCTGGCCTCATACACTTATCAGCTGTGTGACCTTAGGAAAATTATTTAATTTCTATCTGCCTCAGTTTCCTTCATGGTAAAATAGGGATAATAATAGCACCTACACCCCAGGGTTGTTCTGAAGGTCAAATGAGATAATATGCTTAGCACAGAGTCTGGCACATAGTAAGTCCTTAATAAATGTTTGTTTCCTTCCTTCCTGTCTCCCTGGGCTATGGTGAGTAAAATGTTTTGCAAACCTTAAAACATCATAGAAATGCAAGTTGTATACTTTGTCACTTTCTGATCGTCATCCAACTTCAAAACTGAGTCCAGAAGGCTTAGGCAACATTTTAAAGGACTGCCAAGACTGAGTCAGGAGACCTGAACTCAAGTCACCTTCCCTCTCTCTGGGTCTTACTTTCCTCCTCTGTAGAATGGGGATAATACTTTAATTACCTAATGGGGCAATTATGAGAAACGTATTTTGTGAATTGTAAAAACTTATAGAAAAATAAATGATCATCATCATCATCAATTTAGAGCAAGCAGGGACTTTAGAGATCATCTAGGTCACCCCATTCATTTGTTGATGATGAAACTGGAACCAAAGATATTAAATGACTTGCTTTAGGTCACACAGATATTAAGTAGCAGGTCCAGGACTTAACACAGAGTTCATTATTAAAACCAATAACCCATAATTATATTCTTGTTCTTACCCCCAAAGCCACAAAACCAATCTAACCCTGACACCACTTCAGACAGTCATTGCCTTAGAGTGGGCCCTCTAGTACATCATATTCCTTCTCCACACCTCCATTTAGCCATAAAGAAAATGGGGATATCAGGAAGAAGGATCACAGAGAAGAACATTTTGTGTGGAGAAATATGAAGGACTGTTGATTTCCTAATAATTCCTTCCTAGCGTCTATGTACCAGGCTGAGGTATTTACACTGGAACACATGAATATTGTAGGTCAAAAGAACACCAGAGTTAGGTTTAAATGAAGGAAACTCATGATCAAGGAAACTCATCAAAGGGAAACTGATTAAAGGGGTCTTCATGGGTGATTCAGCCACCAGCATCCATGTTGGACTTGTTATTCTCCATCCTAGTTCCCTTCTCTCTCTTGGTGTTTCTGTGCTATTCTTGACAACTGAATCAGGCTCTTCCTGTTCTGAGTGGTAAGTACCACAAATAATTAAGAAATATATCATGTAGCTGACAGAGAAGACCGTGAAGGAGATGTAATTGTAGTCTTCAGAGACCTGAAAGGCTGTCACAAGGAATAAAGACCAGATCTATTTGGTGTGACCAGAGAGGATAGTAGTACTAGGACCATTGGGGTGTTTGTAGAAGGTGGGAGGGTGAGGATTGGGGATGGATGAGAGGGGTTATAATAGAATAGATTTAAGTTCATTTGAAGGAAGTATGTCCTAATCCTTCGAGCTGTCCAAGAGTTGAAGAGTTAAGATAAAACCACAAAAGTCATCTGCATTTTTAATTAGCTGTTGTCCTTCTACTAGGACCAAAATGACATTACTATGTTGGAGTCAAGGTACAGTGGGACTGACTGGGTGGATCAGACCAACACAAGCTCAAAAGGCTCTACCACAGGTTGGACATAGGTAGTCCATGTGAATATTTGGAATGGAGATGTCTCTGAATTTGTACATCTCACGTTTCCTTTGAGATACTGCAATTTTGCTTTGCTCGTGGAACACAGCATCTTCTTTGAAGCAGGCATATGATGCTAGGCAGTCCTGTACCCTCATCTCCCCTTTCTCACAATCAATACTAAAATTCTTTAAGGAGACCTTGAGAGTGTCCTTGTATCGCTTCTTCTGACCATCATGTCAACACCTTCCTTGTGCCTTCCTTCTACATTTTCAAACATTACTAAGAAAGACCAGGAAAAATTGATAGGAAGGGAAATACTATTTATAATAACATGCCAAGAAAATCAGTACAGTGGATAGTTAACCTTCAAGTCAGAAAGAATAGTACTGTGCTGTAAAAAAAATAGTAAATATTAAGAATAGAAAAACATGTGGAGAGATCAACGTAAACTAATGTACAGTGAAGTAAGCAGAGCCAGGAAAACAACATTCACAATGACTACAGCAATGCAAATGGAAAGAAGTCAACAAACATTTATTAATCCTATCAAGCCTACACCTACTATGTTCCAAGCACTGGGCTGAGCCCTGGGGATACAAAGAAAGGCAGAAGTAGCCCCTGCTCTCAAGGAGTTTATAGTCTGCAGTAAACAACAACAACAAAATTGTAATAAAAAATGACCAAACCTGACCCCAAAAAAGTAATATGAGAATGTAAACAATGGGCAGTGAACACTGCATATAATGTCAGACTTGACTATTATTAATTTTGCTAAATGACTTCCTCTCTTCCTTGCTTTATTATTATTATTATTATTATTATAACATGTTATGAAGAATGGCTTTCTCAGTAGGAGAGGGTGATATAAAAAGGGATATCAATAAATATTTTTTAAAAAGAATTGAAAATTTTGCATAAGGCAGTGATGAGATTCCTATCACTGGGGGTAGCCCAATGGATTGGGCGGCCATTCCTTGTTTCTGAGGGATGGGCTAGATGACTGATGAAGCTTCTTCCAACTCTAGGATTTGATGACCAATGTTCTGAGACTCCTTATGGCTCTGACTCTATGTTCAATGTTCCCAGAGTGTTTACTAGTTTTGGTATTCTATATTCTGTGTGGGCTCTTCCAAGCTCTAAAATTTTGTGTTTTATAACTTTTTTTGATTTCTGTGAATTATCTCAGAATTAGGCTATAGAAGAAGATCTGATATTAGCTGAGTGCAAATAGAAGCAGATGAATGAATGGGAAATTGAATGAATCCTTTTCTGAATGTGCAGGAGAGAGTTCGGATGATGGCAGTCCTATCAATGTAGAATTTGCCACATTTTCAATAATAATTATAGCAGATATTCACATAGTGTTTTAAATCACAGAACTAGAGAATCTTAGATTTGGAAGAAGCCATCTAATTCAACCCATACCTGAATAAAAATTTCCTCTCTGGTGCACCTGGTATGTGATCATTCAGCCTTTTTTAGAAAGGTTCCACTGAGTGGAGAACCACTACCTCTAGAGGAAGTCCATTCTGCTTTTGGATAACTCTAATTGTTAGGAAGTTTTTTCTTATGTAATACCAACTCTTACCTAGGTAAGGTGGGAGGAGGGATAGCCCTGTGCTGCAGATTGTCTATATGAAGGGACTTTAGCTGGGAGTGAGATAAAAATCACCATTCAAACCAAGAGGAAGAAAACAATCTCATCTAGGGGAGTTCCACTCTTGAAAGTCTCTAGAGTTTCAAGCACTGTAGTCAAGGGGTATGATGACACCAAATTTCCATATGTGTCTGAAACTCTGAGGGCTCTTAATAGCCATTCAAAAGTTGTTGTCTCATCTCTCTCTTGACTGTCTCCCCCAAGTTCCTGTTTCAAAGGATGTGAAGTGAAAGTTGCTTACACACAGCGTATTCAGCATTTTAGCCAATATGGAGTCACACCTCCTTCTATATACACAGCACAAGACTCTCCCTCCCCCATCTCACCCGGGTGGAAGTGTATGCTACATTTATATGAAAAGTTCTAACATTCTATGTTTTCAGGTGGCACCCAGAACTGGATGGGTAGAACCCAGCAGGACCATTACCTCTATAATCTTAGCCACTGTACTTCCTTTAATGGAAGCAAAACTTCCTTTAGCTCTCTTGGTTTCCATATCACACTGTTGACTCATATTGATGTGGTCCAATATCTTTTTCAGATGAATTGTTGTCTAGCCCCATCCCCCTCATTTTGTACTTATCAAGTTGATTTTTTTGAAAAATCCAGGTTCAAATCGACACATTTGTTCTTTAAAATATATTATTGGTATCATTTGTTTTTAAATCACCTACATTTCACCCTGTATCTCTCCTCTTCCTCCTCCCAGAGGGCCATCCTTTATAATATTTTTTTAAAGAGAAAGAAAATAAGGAAGAAAAAGAAAAAAATTGAGCAAAAGCACTCAGCGCATTGGAAAGATCTGATATTATATGCAAATTTGATAAGGTTATCATCCATATCTTCATCCAAAGCCTTGATAAAAATGTTAAAACTGCACAGGGCCAAGTGTGCCTCCAGAGGCTGCCTTCTAAACTGATATTGATCCATTAATGACTACTTTTTTGGGTCCAGCCAATCAGTTAGTTCCCAAATCCACCTAATTCTACTATTTAAAAACCTGTATCTCTCCATTTTTTCCTTGAGGATAGCAAGAGAGACCTTTAAAAATTCATTTTTATTATGATTTAATCAACAAACATAAAGATTTAATATGTAAGAATAAAATGGACAATTATAAAATTATAAACTTCTATTATATAGGTTTTTTAACAAGATAGTTTTAAATTTAATGAGGTAGTAACAAAAGTGGACTATCTCCTTCTGAGCTTCTTTTCTTTATTTTTCTTGTTTTTCTATCACTACCCACTAATATCCCATAGAAGTCCTCTCTTGTAACAAATGAAATAGTCAAACCAAACACAGTAACACATTCATTGGTCGTATCTGAAAATCTATGTCTCATTCACCACCTCTAGCTCATCACCTGTATGCCAAGTGGCAGGAGGCATGCTAATTATCAGTTTTCTAAAGTTATGATTAATCATTGTATTGACCAGACTGAAAACTGACTTTGTTGACCCTAAATGTTTTCTTCCTTGTCTGAATGTTCAAAAACCATTGCCTTAATGCATTTTAGGTGGAGCATGGTGGGCCATATCAGTAATTGCTGCTACTCAGGGAGACCGAGGCTGATAGATCCCTTGAGTAGGGCAATTTTGAGCTACAGTAGGGCTGTAGTTAATTGAGTATCCAGACTAAGTCTGGCACCAATATGGTGGGTCTTGGGTGCCAAGAGCCCTCAGGCTGCCCAGGTTGGAAAAAGAAGGAGGCAAGGAACAGGCATTTATTAAGCACCTAAGGACTTTATAAATATCTCTTTTGACCCTCACAAACACCCTGAGAAGTATGATCTATTATGATCCCCATTTTATAGTTGAGGAAACTGAGGCAGACAGGAATTAAATGACTTGCCCAGTGTTACATTGTAAGCAAGTGTCACAGACTGGATTTTAACTCAAGTATTCTTTCTCCAAGTCAAGCACTCTATCTGCTATGCCAGGTTAAAGCTTATGTGCAGGTCAGTATTGGGGTCAGATCAATGAGTGACCACTGCACTTAGGCAAGATAGGGAAACCTAGTTTCAAAAACAAACCAAACTAAAAAAACTAGAACTGAGTCAACCAACTAGCATTTATTAAATACCTACTATGTGTTGGATGCTGTAGGGATAGAAAGAAAGACAAAAACAATCCTTTCTCTCAAAGGTGCTCACAGTCTAATGGGGGAGACCACATGTAAATAACTATTGCTGTTTATCTTTTTTTCTCGAAGAGGGCATTAGGGAGGTGATGCCATGACAAGCAAGTGAACTGGATTTATTTACATTCACTCTGAGCCAGTCAGGGCCCAAAGAATGACCACTAAGTGGGGCTTGGCCTGGGACCTATTGTTGGCCAATCAAAGAAAGCCAGAGTGATTTTGCTTTAAGGTGCTGTCCTTAAGAAGAAGAAAAAAACAACAACCATGTACTATGCTATATACATATATATATATATACTCTCTCTCTCTCTCTCTCTCTCTCTCTCTCTATATATATATATATATATATATATATAGCTATATACCCAGGATAAACTGGGGGTAATTTCAAAGGGAAGGCCCTTAAAATTAAAAAGGACTGGGAAAGGCTTCTTTCAGAAGGTTAGACTTTAACTGAGACTTGGGAATCTAGGAGGCAGACGTGAGGAAAGAGAGTTCCAGGCAAAAGGAATATCCAGTGCAAATATTTGGAGTCAGAAAGACCTTTACTTAAAGCCGGCCTCAGACACTTGCTAGTTGTGTGACCCTCAGCAAGTCGCTTAACCTCTGTCTGCCTCATTTTCCCCAACTTTAAAATGGGAATAATAATAGCACCTGCCTCCCAGGGTTGTTGTGAAGATCAACTTGCTAAGCCAAGTGAATGGCACTTAGTTGGTGCTTAATGGACCTTATTCCTTTCCTCTTCTTTTCACTTTCCCTTCCAACTCAGATTTTGTGATTCTGTGACTTGTATGTGTTAAGCACATGTTTTATGTGTTAAGTACAGACAAAAATGTACAAGATACAGACAAAAATGATCAATTCCTTGCCCTTCACTGGGGGAAATTTATACACAGATAAATAAATACAAAATAAATAGAAAATAAATACAAAAGTAATTTCTGGGGGTGTTGGTACGGGATTAGTTTCCATGAATTCAATTATCATCTCTATATAGATAATCATCAGATCAAAATATCTGGCTATGGTCTCTCTGAAGGGTTACAATATTGCATCTCCAACCGGCTCTTGAATATCCCCAACTAGATGTGCTGTTGGTGTCTCAAAAACAGAATTCATTATCTTCCCCCAGACGATGACATCCTTATAACCTTCTCTGTTACCGTGAAGGGCACCACCATCCTCTGAGTTGCCCAGGCTTGAGACCTCGGTTCCTTCTTGAGTTTCTCACTCAAACTCACCCCATACTGAATCAATCTACTATCAAACCTTAGTTCTACCTTTATAACATCTCTTGTATATATCCCCTTCCCTCTTCTAATATAGCTTCAACACTGGTTTAGGACCTAGTTGCCTCTCACCTAGACTACTGCAAGAGCCTTCTGATCAGTCTATGTCCCTCCAGGCTTTCCCCACACTCAGATGCCAAGGTGATGTTTCTGAAGGCTGTGTCTGATCCTACCCTTCCTTCCTCCTCCCCTAAATGAGTCCCAGTGGCTCCCTATGACTTCTAGGATCATATTTAAAGTTTTCTGTTTGGCATTAAAATTCTTCCTAATCATTCTCTTCCTACCTTCCCAGCCTTCTTACACCTGACTCCCCACCCCCCAGATACCCTGGTCTATTGATTATCTCTTGAACATGACTACACTTCCAATCTCCATGCCTTCATATTAGCTGTTCCCCCATGTCTGGAATACTCTGCACTCGCACCTCAGCCTCATAGGTTACCTGGCTTCCTTCAAGACTCAGTTCAAATTTTACCTTTTGTAGGAGGCAAAATTTCAGATTGTCTTCATTTTTCTAACTAGGGTTATAACTTTATTTATATAACTAGACATATAGATACACACACTTACATACATACATACAAACATACACATACAATATACACACACACATATACCTCAAGAAGATTACATCCTAATTGGGAAGGCAACATACAAACAACCATGTATATAATATATTTAAATATAAATGTATGCTATGTATATAAATATATAATATAGTTCAATATAAACATATATACTATAATTATAAATATAATATACTTAAATATAAATATATAATATGCTTAAATATACATATATAATATATTTAAATACAAATATATAATATATTTAAGTATAAATATAAATAAAAACACTAGGTATACATATATATAATATACTGTGTTATGCGCATGTTGCCATATAACTATATATATATACACACACACACACATACATACATACATACATACATACATACATATATATCTTTATATATGTTCATACCTAATTATTTGCATGTTACTCCCCTCACTAGAATATAATCTTCTCGGGATCAAGGATTATTTTTTACTCCTTTTTTTGTATCCTCAGTGCTTAACACAGTGCCTAGCACATGGTGCTTGTTGATTATTAACTGATTGACTAGGAGAATTAGGAAAGGGCTCTTGAAAAAGGTGGCACGAGCTAGCTGAACCTTAGAATCAGTTCGGGATTCTAAGAGGCAGAGATGAAGAACACTGAATGTCTTGGGGAGTACCTATGCAAAGGTGTGAGGGCAAGAAGTCAGTGTCATGTACAGGGAAAAACAAGGTCAGTTTGGCTGGAATATAGAGTATATGGTAGGGAATAATGTATAATCAGACTAGAAAGATATGCTGGAGCCAGATTGTGATAGACATTAAATGTCAAGCAGAGGAGTTTTTATTTCGTTTGGGGGACAATAGGGAGTCATTGGAGCTTTTTGAGTAGTGAAATTGTAGAGTTCAACTTGTGCTTTAGGAATACCAATTTGGTAGCTGTATAAAGGATAAATTGTAAAGGAGAAAGACTGGAGGCAAGGAGATCAATTAGTAGGCTGTTGTAATAGTCCTGTGGGAGGGGAGGATGGTCTGAATTAAGATGGTGTCCATGGGAGTAGATAGAAGGGGACACAGTTAGAAAAGTTGTGGGGGTAGAACAACAAATTTGGCAATTGGTTGGATGTGTTTGAGGAAGTTGGCAAAGGAGAAATGGGAGACATTCAAGACTAAAAATTAATTATTCCAAGTCTTTATCTGAAGATGAGGAAAAGGAGCTATATTAAGAAACTGATGTGAATGTGAAGGGAACTCCCCAACCAACTTGGGTTCTTAAAAGACATTGACAGAAGTTGGATGCAAGGGCAGATAAGAGAGGAAAAATAGAAAAGCATGGTTTGGTACTGTAATAATAATGTCAGGACTGCTAAAGCTCAGAGTGAGCTGAGGTTGGGAGGGAAAGTTAAGAATAAAAGAAGGAGTTTAAAAAAAGCTATAGTGGGGGGAAAGAAGGGAAGCTTATAATAATTATAATGATGACTCACATTTATATAGCTCTTCAAGGTTTGCAAAGCACTTTACAAACATGTCATTTTATCCTTACAACAACCCTGGGAAGTGGATGTTATCATTATCCACTTTCTACAGATGGGAAAACTGAGGCAGTCAGAGGTCAAGAGAGTTGTCCAGAGTGACACAGCAAATAAGTTTGGGAGGCCAGATTTGAACTCAGGTCTTTGTGACTCTAGGTCTAACATTCTATCCTCTGTGACCCATAGCTTTGCCAAGACTGCTGTTTGGATGGAGGGGGATGATGCCATCAGATGACAGAGTTGTTCAACTCATATTTTACTTATTTTCTCTGTCAAGGAAAACTATTTTTTTGGACTGGGAAAAAAAGCAAAAATGCTAATATGGAGTTAATATCCAGGAAAACTAGAGAGGTAATAAGTGAGCACCTAGCTATGTATGTTCATCACCACATACAGATGAGCAACATCTTAAGGTTCCAAAAGAATTAGTAGATACCAATGCTGAGACACCATTAGTGAAAGAATGTAGAAAATGGTAGAATTACCCCAGGATTGGAGTGGGGTGTCTCATTTTTCAAAAAGGGAAGAAAGTGTGTCAACTATATAAGTCAGTGAGTCTAACTTCAATTTCTGGCAAAATTCTAAAATATGTGTGAATATATACACATATATTATATATGTGTGTGTATACATATATTAATTTTAATTGTCATTTCCAAATTCTTTCCCTCTCTTACCCCTCCCCCGCTTATTGAGAAGTCAAGAAATACGATACTTATTATATAACTGAAGTCATGTAAAACACCAAAAATATGTTTGTCATTAAAAGGATGACTAGTGACCATGTAGAAAAGGAAGTGGTTATTACAAAGGACACACTCAGCTTCACCAACAGCAGGTTATGCCAGATTTGCTTTGTTTCCTTTTTTGACAGAGTTGCTAGGTTGGCAGAGTAGAAGAATGAGGTAGATGTAATTTACCTAGATTTTTAGCAAAGTCTTTGTCAAAAGCATATCCTGCTCTTCTTGTAAAGCTGGAAAGATGTAGGCTAGACAAGTGTGTAGTTGGGTGGATTTGGAAGTAGCTGAATGGCCAAGCCTAAAGACTAGTCATTAACAGCTTGTTATCAACTTGGAAGGAGGTCCCCAATGGAGTGTGAGACACTACAATATTTAAAATTCATATCAGTGGCTTAGATAAAAATATAGTTGGCATGCTTATTAAATTTGCAGATGATACCAAGCTAGGCAGGAGAGATAACTAACACATGGGATGACAGGGTCAGGATCCAAAAAACCGTATCAGATTAGCATTGGGCTGAATCTAATAAGATGAAATGCAATAGGCATAAAGGTTAAGTCTTGCACAATATAAGTTGGGGGAGGTATGGTTAGCTGTTTTTCTGAAAAATATCTAGCAGTTTTAGTGAACTTCAAGGCAAATAAGAGTCAGCAGTGTGATGTCGCAGCCCAAAAAGCCAATAGGAACTTAGACTGCATTATTGGAGGTATAGTTTCTAGGAATGAGGAGGTGATGGTTCTTCTGTACCCTTCTTTGGTCAGAACACATCCAGCAGTTAGTACAATTAAAATAATTTAGATAGACAAAGTTTTGGGGTAAGCTTTAATCAATTTTATCAACACAGTCAGCAGATGATTGACAAAAAAGGCAAAGAGACTGAATGGCTACTTTTTTGGATATATATGCCTTTGGGGCAGCTAGGTGGTACCGTAGAGTAGAGCACTGGGTCTGGAGTCAGAAAGATAAGAGTTCAAATCCAGCCTCAGACACTTAATGTGTGTGATCCCAGGCAATATACCTTCAGACAAGAGCGGTTCCATCAAATAGCCATCCACTCTAACTGGTTAATAGTTTAATTAGAGGTGAAGTGAACTTTACAAAGAAAAGTGGGTTTACTCCAATGATAGACTGAGACTGATATCATGTGGCTCTTGGATAGAGAGACTATCACTATACCCAGATCACCCCCAGCCTTGAGTATCTAGATCTGTGTCTACCCCAACTTGATTGAATGGAATTCACCTGAGACTAGACATTCCTTGTAAGGTTGGGTTGAATTAGATAGAAAAGAAGTTTAGCTCAGCCTTCAGAGACTGAGGTCTTGAAAACAGAAAAAAAGAGGGGGAACTCTGAATCTCCCCAAATAATTAGTTATTATTAATAATTTCTCTCAGCTTGTAACATAATAAGTACTTAATAAACGCTTATTGACTGACTGAGTGGTATTTTGTGTTCAGTTTTAGAGGCCACAATTTTAGGAAGGACACTGAAATTAGAGGCTATCCAGAGGAGATGGTACAATGGATAGAGTGCTGGGGCTAGGGTCAGGAAGACTCATCTTCCTGAGTTCAGATTCAGCCTCAGACACTTACTAGCTGTGTTACCTTGGGCAAGTCACTTGACTCTGCCTCAGTTTCCTTATCTGTAAAATGAACTGGAGAAGGAAATGGCGAACCACTCTAGTATCTTGCCAAGAAAACCCCAAATGAGGTCATGAAGAGGTGGACATGACTGAGACAATTAAACAGCATCCAGAGGAGAACAATCAGGGTGGTGAAGGTTCTTGAGCTTATACTTCATGTTACCAGTTGAAGGAACTGGGGAAGTTTAGGCTGGAGAAGTGACAGCTTAGGGAGGAAGCAGCATTATTAGGTGGAGATGCATATGATTTTAGGAAAACAATTGACAAAGTCTTGCTATTCTTATGAAAAGCCAAACAATTGTGCAGTTAGGAAAAATCAGGCTCTGGGATTAGTTCAAATGGCCAGATCTGAGGAGCAATTATCAGTGGTTTGATATGAGCTTAGATTTAGTCGTCCAGTGGAATGCTATACTTCGCCCTGGAAGAGTACATCTAGAATATTGTGGTCTGCTCTGAGTGCTAGAAGTACTAAGAGGCAGTGTGGTGTAGTGTGGGAAGGGAGTCAACCTGGAAACCAGGAAGACCTGGTTCAAATGCTGCCCCAGCCCCATACTGGCTGTGTGACTTTGGGCAAGTCACTTGCCCATTACTCTAGTCAACTCTAAGACTAGAAGTTGCAGAAATGGTGCCAGCCTATATTGTTAAATGGCGTTTCCTCACCTGGGAGTTCTGTATACTAATGCAATTATACATGAAATCTTGTCCTTATTGATAATCTGGAGAGCGTTTAGAGAGAGGACAACCAAGATGATGCTTTGTGCTCATGTCATGTGTGGATTGGTTGAAGGAACTGAGGTTTTTTCCTGGAGTAGCAAAGATCTAAGCAGGAATATAATTGATGTCTTCAAATATTTCAAAGGCTGTGACATAGAAGGGATTAGATTTATTCGATTTAGACCCAAAGGTGGAACCAGGAGCAGTGGACAGAGATTGTAAAGAAACAAATTTAAGCTTGGTGTAAGGAAAAGTCCCTAGTGATTGGATTATCCAAAAATAGAAGGGGTTGCCCTGTGGGGCACTGGGATTTCCCTACTCTGGAGGTCTTCAAGCAAATGCTACAACTACACCATCACTTGCTGGAGGTAGAACTGTGTTGTTCAATCTTTCAGTCATGTCAGACTCTTTATGACCCCATTTGGGGTTTTCTTGGCAAAGATACTGGAGTGGTTTGCCATTTCCTTTTTCAGCTCATTTTACAGATGAGGAAACTGAGGCAAATAGGACTAAGTGACTTGCCTAGCATCATACAGCCAGTAAGTGTCTGAGGCCAGATTTGAACTGAGGAAGAGGAGTCTTCCTGCCTTCAGGCCTGACACTGTATCCACTGCACCACCTCGCTGCCCCATAGAACTATGATCAGGAAGTTATGCATTTGCAGTGGGGTGGGGACCTCACCTGGAGTGATACCATAATACGAAGAAGTGTACCTGGGGCATTGCACCATTTCTACAATGCTCAGCTTGTTACTGCTAGAGTGGTTCTGGGAAGATGATGGTGATAAGGTGGGTCAGGGGCCAAAGGCTGGTACTAACATCCAAGAGAATAAAACATGCCCCTAGAAGGAATATATAACTGATTGTATTGATTCTCCACTATATTCAAGTACCATGGTTCAAAGCCCTGTTTACCTCACCCTAGATACAGCTCTATTCAGGGGTATTAAAGAGGAAATTCTTATTCATATATAGGCCCTTTCCATTCCTGAGATTCTGGGTTTCTGTTATATTTGCATAGATTTTTTAAATTTAGAAATGTTATTTTTTATTTTTATGAACTTGACAAATAATAAATGAACATTCTTTTTTTTTTCTTTTGCATTTTGGTAGGGAAATCGGCATTAAGTGATTTGCCCAAGATCACACAGCTAGTAATTGTCAAGTGTCTGAGGCCAGATTTGAACTCAGGTCCTCTTGACTCCAAGGCTGGTGCTCTTTCCACTGCTCCACCTAGCTGCCCCAAATGAACATTCTTAATACAAAAAAACAGAAAATAAAAGGATTGTATATGGAACTATGGAATGCTATTGTGTACAGCTTTCTTTTAATATGTATATATATATGTATATACACACATATACATGCACATAACACAGCAGTTCCAATATTTTTCCTTTTGTCTGTGCCTTCTTCTGAACTTTCTTCTGCTTTCTTCTGTGTAGAAATCTTTCATTGATACTCTTTTCTTATTTTTTGATTTATTTACCAGTAACCCTGCCTTCTTCCACTTCTCCTCATAATCCCGCCCACTTTAAAAAAAAAAACTTTTCCTTGAGAAAAAAACCATAGTCAAGCTATAGTCAACCCCCACATATCCGGCCCTCTCTGAAAGTATGTCTCATTCTGCATCTCTAGTCTATCACCTCTCTGCATGACTCAGCATTAGTTTTTTGGAGTCATGGCTGGTCACTGCACTGATCAGAGCTCTTAAAGTCTTTCACAATTTTCCTTTTGTAGTCACTGCATAAATTGTTGTAGTCACTGTATAAATCATTCTTCTGGTTCTGCTCACTTCATTTTCCATCAATTAATACATGTCTTCCCAGTTTTTTTACTCTGACCCTTTTGTCATTTCTTATGGTGCAATAATATTATATTATATTCACGTATCATAATTTGTTCAGCCACTCTCAAACTGATGGGTACTAACTTTATTTCTAGGTTTTTTTTTTTGCTACAACAAAAGGTGTTTATTAATATTTTTGTGCTGATAGGTCTTTTCCCTCTGACCAGCCTCTGATATCAGCTAGGTGACCTTCAGCAAGACACTTAACTTCTATTTGCCTCAGTTTCCTCATTTGTAAAACTGAGGTGATAATAACACCTACCTACCAGGATTGTTGTGAGGGTAAAAGGAGATAATATTTATAAAATGCTTAGCAGAATGCCTTGCACATAGAAACACTATCTATAGACAGTGATTTGTTCAGGGCCAGTTGGTCAGTCATTAAGCATTTATTAAGCACCTACTATGTACCAGGTACCGTGTTAAGCACTGGGGATACAAAGAAAGGCAAAAGACAACCCCTGATCTCAAGGCGCTCACAGGCTGATAGGGAAGACAACGTTCCAGACACTATGTACAAACAAGCCATATGAACAGCAAATTGGAGATAATCAGCAGAGAGAGGGTACTAAAATTAAGGGGAACAGCAAAGTTTTCCAGTGGAAGGTGGGATTTTGGATGGGATTTGAAGGAAGCCAGGGAAGCAGGAGACAGAGGTAATGAGAAGGGAGAGTATCCCAGGCATGGGAGAGAGCAGGTGAAAACGCCCGGAGTCTGGAGATGGAGTATCTTGTTTGAGGAACAGTAAGGAAGCCAGTGTCACCAGACTGAAGAGTATGTGGGGAATGGGGGTTAAGGTGTAAGATGACTGGAAAAGTGGGGGGTCCAGCTTAGAAACAGTTTTGAGCACCAAACAGAAGCCTTTATATTTATGCTTGGAAGCAATAGGGGTCACTGGAGTTTATTGAATTGAGGGATGACGTGGTAAGAGGTAAGACCTGTGCTTTTGGAAAATCGTTTGACAGCTGAGTGGAAGATGGACTGGAGTGGAGAAGGACTTGGGACAAGGAGTCCCACCAGCATGCCTTTGCATTGGTCCATGATGTTGCATTTTGTTTTCCCCATCAGACATTAGGTGATGAGAATTTGCACCAGGTGGTGGCATTGACAAGAGAGAAAGGGTTATATGGGAGAGATGTTAGGAAGGTAGAATCAACAGTCCTTGGCAACAGATTGGATATGGTGTGTGTGTGTGTGTGTGTGTGTGTGTGTGTGTGTGTGTGTGAGAGAGAGAGAGAGAGAGAGAGAGAGAAAGAGAGAGACAGAAGTTAGTGGCAACTCCAAGAAAAAGTCTGGAGTCTCCTGACTCCCCATCCAGGGCTCTTTTCACCACCTGCATGTAGCCTCTCTCTAAAGGTGCATATTATATAAATATACGTATATATAGCAGCACTTGCAAAGACTTTCTGGGAAACTGACAGTGTGATTCATGACTAAGGTCAATTTTAACTGTAACCCTTTTGTGAAAGACACACTCATCCCAGGAGCCATTTGTGAGACAATTACCGTGGGAGGCTACCTTCTCCCTAGGGAGAAGTTATTTCGGCATCTGCCTAAGAGCTGCTCCAGCTACACCCAGGCCAAGTGACTCTTGGCTGCCTTCCCAGGAGATCCAGCCCTTCCAAACATAGCCAGAGGATCCTAAAATGGATTAAGTGAAGGGTCATGTCCCGGAGTGAAAAGATTAAAAGTCAGAAGCTATGGGTCCTAGTTCTGCCTCTGCTAACGACCTGCTTTGTGACCTTGGGCAAGTCACTTCCACTCTTTGACACTGTGCCCTCACCTGTAAAGTGAAGGGGTTAAGTAATATGATAAGGTGCATTTCAGCTGTATTACAGCTCTTATGATGGTAACTAATCTCACAAAATTCTCCACCTTTGACCCTATCTCCTTCCTCACCGCCCGCCCCCCCAGGCACCTGGCTGAGCTCAGAAAGTTGGACCACTTGCAGCAGAGGGACTGTTCTAGACTAGTAGTGTCAAATTCAAATAGAAACAGGGGCTACTAAACCATACATAAGGATCCCTGTAGGCCGCTTCCTGACAGTTTAAAAAACTGTAATATTATCTATGTTTTATTTCATTTTTATTTATTTTATTAAATATTTCTCAATGACATTTTAATCTGGTTTGGGCCACACTTGGTAGGCCTATGGGTTGCCTGTGGTATCTGACACCTTTGTTCTAATCTAGAGCATCTCTTTTCTTTTTTCTTTTTTTAATGGTATTTTATTTTTTCCAATTACATGTAAAGAAAGTTTTCAACATTCACTGAGAGCATCCCTTTTCAAGGGAAAATTTTTCCTGTATGAAAGGACTTGGAACATGGCCAGCAGGTTGGACCTGACCCAGCTAAGGTTGAAAAGTAACTTCAGTTGAGTGTCCTGGATCTGTTTTGTCACCCTACCAGTGTACTTGGGCCATTACACGAACGATTCAGGAGCCCACAGCCTGAAATTATTCTGATTACAAGTTAGATCAGGGTTGGGGCTAAACTCCTTAAAGAGATCCACCTGAGGGGCAGCTAGGTGGCACAGTAGATAGAACACTGACCCTGGAATCAGGAGGACCTAAGTTCAAATCTGGCCTCAGACACATAATACTTACTAGCTGTGTGACCCTGAGCAAGTTACTTAACCTCAAGTGCCTCACCAAAAAAAAAAAAAAAAAAAAGATTTACCTGTAGCTTTTGGGTTTCCCTCTGTCTTTGAGGTTCACCTTTCACAGCCAAGTGGATGGGACTTTGGCCAATACCTGAATTTTTACTTCCCAAAAGGGTTGAGTCTTCCTACTTTACTTTCACTTGAGTATGGGGGGAAAGAACATTCTTCTGGGAGCCCTGGGTTCTGGTCCTGGCAATGCCACCAAAATAAGAGATCTTAGACAAATCACTTCCCCTCTCTAGGCCTTAGTTTACTCTGTAAAATACATGATTTAGTCTAGATGATTTCTAAGGCCCTTTTCCTCCCCTGTGTTCTAAGTGTATTTCCAGTTCTAACACTATAAGCTGTATAAAATATTAGAACTTCTGTAGATACCACCTTTTCCAATTCTCTCATTTTAGAAATGAAGAAAAATGAGACCTCAAAAAGTTAAGTGATTTGCCCAAGCTCCCACAGCAACTGAGGGGGAGAGCTAGTGTCCAAACCTAGGCCTTCTTACTCCAATCCCATGTCTCTTCTACTGCGTGCTGCCTCTAAGCTCCCAGCCAGCTTTACCACTCTATGTTAACATTTTCTATGTTAATTGGGACCCAAATAGTCATAGGTCCTCAATTATAGGCTATTTTGGCTTCAAAGTCCTAGCCTAAATAGCAGAGACAATTAAATAAAAGTTGGGAAAAGTCAGAAATCCCAAGTGGTGGTTAGAGGAGAGGCAGATGGCAATTCCCTTCTCTGGCTCTGTTTTAGCCTCTAGTAATTTGCAAAATGAAATGGTTTGAACTAGACAATCTTCAGGGTTCTTTCTAGCACCAGCATATTATCAGACCTTTCCAGCTCTAACTTTCTGTTTCTTTAAAATCCCTTCCAGCTCTAACATGCTCTATCCTAGCATCCCTCACCTTTCAAACACTCTCTATTTTAAAGTCTGTTCTAGCTTTGATATTCAGTGTTCTAAGGTCCCT